>NC_081560.1:49961538-50187454 GCF_022355385.1 Mustela nigripes
GAAAAAAATTAGAAGATGTGCAAATGCGTGAGGGGGAAAAAGAAATGCCACCGATAACCCCACTGGACAGAGGAAACCATCGTGTTTCATCCATTCCTGCCTTTCGGTGCATCTTAGAGGGGTATCCTTTCTTTACAGTTAAAACTGTTTTATGTACAATTCTGCAAACCAGTCTTTTCCACTTAGTCCTATGGGACGCATTTCCCCTACATTTGCCAAAATAATTTTAAGCCTACCTCAAGCAACTCTTTCAAGGAGGCTTCAGAAAATATGGGTGTGCGGTGTCTGGGTGGGACCAGGGAGCAGGCTGTACCCCACGCCCTCTCTCTCTCTGAAATTGTTGCCAGGTCTCCCTGAACGAGGGAGGAGTGGACACGGCAGGTGCTCCCAGGCAGGTGCTCCTGGGCATGCGCTCCCTTCAAACACGGCCCTCCCGGGCCCCAGCACTGGTGTTGGGGCCTCCGCTTACCCTGATGCAGAACGGGCCTCTTGCTTAGCGCTGGCAAAGTGCAGGTCCCTTATCAAGAGGTCTCTTACATGGTTCCACTGACCCTTTCCCTGCAGAGAAAGCACCTGCGAAGCCTGCAGAGAAAAGCCTGAGGCTCCAGAACATGAGTGCACTTTCCTTCCCGCCCCTCTAGGGCATCTGCATGCTTAGGAGCTGAACAGCAGGCTGAAGGTGCTCAGGGCTGTTTGTGTAAGTGTTGGCTCCCTGCGTGGTGTGTGTGTTATTCAGAGAAGCAGGGGGGTGGGCTTCCTGGGGGAAGAGTCTTGTCAAGTGGCTGAGTGAGTAATAGACCTTAGTGAGGGGTAGTAGCCCTGGGCTCAGCCACACCAGGGCCTGGCTGCCCCCACCCCACCTGCACGCCAGCCTTTATCAGGTCTGTTTCCATTTAGTTGGGCCCAGAAACACTGAATTCAGAGAAGAAGAAGAAGAAAAAAAAAACCAACAACAAAAAAACAGGATAGAGAACAAATATTGTAAAGAAGCCTGTTAAGGAAAGATTTAGGCACAAAGACATTTTTATATTTTTTAAAGTACCAATAAATTCCTTCTCATAAAAATGACAGGAAACCAATTTGGAATGAAAGAGAGAAACTTTCAGAGTTACCAGAGAGACTTGAAAGCAAATGAATACAAGAGAAAGAGCTTGAGGCCCACAGCAGTGATGGAAGTGAGAGGCTGATCTGGCCTTTGCTGGCCCAGCCTGACCCCAGGCTAAAAGAAGGCGCCCTCCTGGAGGCCGTGTGGGTTAAGGTAGGGGAAGGGTCAAGGTGCGCTGGGGTCTCAATACCGACCTAGCCATCTCTTGGAGATCTGCCCAGGGGCGGCCTTCCCCTTCCCAGGTCCAAGCAGACGCCCAGGGCCAGAGGAGGGGCTTTCTGAGCAGGTGGGCCCAGATGCGATCACAGGTCTCTGTGGTGTCTCTGAGTGACTGCCTCTCAGCTGAGGCTACCGTGTGGGGATTGTCTGGGACTCTGCATTCATGAACGAGGCCCTTCTGTCTCTCTCACAACACACAGTGTTGTGTGTTCACAATATGCAGGAGATTTCTCCTCCTAAAATTGTGAAACATTGACTTAAAAAAACAAAAAACTTTCCTGATTCATTTTCTGCTCTCAAATCTTCGCTAAATCTTAAATTTGACAAAACTGTTTTAAGACAAATGTTAATGTTTTTTGATTACAGAATTGTGACACACTTATTTTCTACATTTAGGAAAACTGAGAAGAGCATAAAATATTCACCCCTACTATCATCTGGACGCTGTATATTCTTTTCTTTCCTCTGCCTTCCTTCTTTTCCTTTTTTCCAGTTGAACTGGGAGTAAATGCTAGACCCTTGGACTTTCCTTAAATTGGGGAATTTTTGAAAAGTCTCAGGAAGTGAGAAATGTTGGGTGAACGCTGCTATCCTCTCCTCAGAGATGCTTAGAAAATTGCAGAAAATACCACCGTTGGGCTTGGTTTACAAAATCTAATGATGTTATTTGATTCCAGAACCATTTATTTCATGTACCATCCATTGTCATCCTGTGGAAGCATTCCGAATACATGCTTTGAGACTGCTGTTAAATCATGAGAAATTTAGCAGCCCGCTGTCTTTTCTTGTGCTGCTGGCTTGTACACTGTAAAGAGCAACTGGTTGGTGGCTCTAAGACCTCATATGATGCTTTTGATTTGGGGTTGGCCTTTGAAATATCATTGATTGAAATTACAGCTTGATACATTGGTAGTTTTATTATTGGACCTCTTCTTACTGTTCTGTTAAAAACCTTTGGTATCTTGTTTCCTAATGATTATCATCATCATTATCACTAATGACATTTATTGAACATTTACTGCTTCCAGGCACGTGCTGAGCCCTTTACGTGAATTATCCTATTTAACCTCATACCAGCTTTATCAGGAAAACAATATTCTCCTTCTCATTTACCAGATAAGGAAACTGAGGTTCAAATTGATTAAGTAATGAGCTTCTAAGTGGTTCTGCTGAGATTGAAATCCACATGGCTTGTCTGTTGTTAACAATCGTATGCTATTTGCTTCAAAAATCTCAGCTCCAAGGTTTGCAGACATCCACAGAAGGAGACTTAATGTACATGATTTTAAGATTTTATGTACATTTCTCTCAACATATGTATAATTCTAATCAATCTAATTACCTAGCTGACTTCCCTCTCTCCCTGTCCCCCTCCTCTTCCAATTACTTATTAAATTTCTATTAGATATGAAATGCTGAGTCAAATGTTGAAGTGAATATTCAGTCTAAGACATGGGTTCT
Organism: Mustela nigripes; assembly: GCF_022355385.1. NCBI lineage: Eukaryota > Metazoa > Chordata > Mammalia > Carnivora > Mustelidae > Mustela > Mustela nigripes. Next base: position 49,964,324 of record NC_081560.1, read on the forward strand.
TACCTTAGGAGGTTAAGAGTCTAATGTAAGATCCCAGTGAGTGAATCATCGACAGAAACAGAGCACATGTTTCTTTGAGAACCCAGAGGAATAGTGTTTAGATCAATGGGGCCAGTGAGAACTTTCCAGAGCAGGTGGTAAGAGAGGTAAGATTGAAAGGGTAGGTGCCCATTAAGTAGGCCAAGGATTGACATTCCAAGAACACAGGTAGGCATGCTCGAGGCATGGAGTTTGGAAAGCCACTCGTGCTAGAGTTGGGTTGGGCTAGAAAGGATAAGGACTCTTTTTTTTTTTTTATATAATTTTTTATTTTTTTTTATAAACATATATTTTTATCCCCAGGGGTACAGGTCTGTGAATCACCAGGTCCACACACTTCACAGCACTCACCAAAGCACACACCCTCCCCAATGTCCATAATCCCACCCCCTTCTCTCAACCCCCCTCCCCCCAGCAACCCTCAGTTTGTTTTGTGAGATTAAGAGTCACTTATGGTTTGTCTCCCTCCCAATCCCATCCCGTTTCATTGATTCTTCTCCTACCCACTTAAGCCTCCATGTTGCATCTCCACTTCCTCATATCAGGGAGATCATATGATAGTTGTCTTTCTCTGCTTGACTTATTTCGCTAAGCATGATACCCTCTAGTTCCATCCATGTTGTCGCAAATGGCAAGATTTCATTTCTTTTGATGGCTGCACAGTATTCCATTGTGTATATATACCACATCTTCTTGATCCATTCATCTGTTGATGGACATCTAGGTTCTTTCCACAGTTTGGCTATTGTGGACATTGCTGCTATAAACATTCGGGTGCATGTGCCCCTTTGGATCACTACGTTTGTATCTTTAGGGTAAATACCCAGTAGTGCAATTGCTGGGTCATAGGGCAGTTGTATTTTCAACATTTTGAGGATAAGGACTCTTGTAGAGAGTCAGGCAGGTTCAGGCCCCAAAGGGGCTTTGTGTGATGAACTAGGGGGTTTTAGATGTCTGGAGAATGAGATGATTAAGTCTGTGTTTTAGAAAAGCCCCACCAGCAGAGGGTTGCTGGGGAAGCTGTCTGAGGAGGAGGGATGAGGTCTAGGGACTTGAATACAGAACTGCCCTAAGGCAATGATGGTGTGGATGGACAAGAAGAGGTAGATGAAGGAAAGATGCAGGAGGAGAAATTGAGAAGATCTGGTTGATTTTTAGAGTGGGGTGTGAGTGAGGAATGAAAATGACTCCTTGATGTTTGTGGTGATGATGGTGGTGGGACTGGAAAGCAGGGAAGGGAGTTTGGAGGATGGCCAGTACTGGTGACTGGGGATGCAGGGTGAGGTGCCATGGAGCCTCTGTGTCTGGCTGCAGCAGCTCCGTGGGGGACGGTACCATTGAGACAAGCTGGGCCTTCATCTCAAGAATGCTTCCTACTCTTTGACTTGTCCATTCTCCTCAAGTTGTAAAACATTAATTTAAAAGAACCCCAAACTATATTTATGTTTTTTGTTCTCAAATCTTAGCTACACTTTAAATTAGACAAAATTGTTTTCAGAGAAATGTTACCTATTTTCATTACTGAAGCAATACTCTGTATTTTATATATTTAGGCAAATTGAGAAAAGTATGGAATGTTTAACCGTACTACTACCTTAAAGGGATGTGTTTGGAGGTCGTGAATTCTCTCTTTTTCTGAACTCTCCCATACCTTCCTTCACTTTCTTTTCTATGTGTTCATTTTATTTTGTTATTTATCCATTCACTCATCTGCTTTTTCAACTGATATTTATTGAACATCAACTATATGCCAGGGACCATCATAGGCATTGGGGATACAGCAATAAACAAAACAGTACCTCAAGAAGTGTAAATTCTAATGGGAGAAACTTTTGATAACAAATAAGCAAATAAAGTTATGTTGGATGGTGGTATGTGCTGTGGACAAAAATGAATAATTTCTGTGGGCATGAGAGCTATGGAGCACTAGACAGAGATCTGCCATTTAAAGCAGAATTGTCTGGAAAGACTTCTCTGGTAACTTGAGGCCTTTAATAGAGCCATGAAAGAATAGGGAACAAGCCACAAAGCAAATACAGGGAAAGAATGTTCTGGGCACAGGGAGCCTGAACTGCCAAGGGCTTGAGGTGACAGAAGGCTTAGCATGCGTGAGGACTAGCTCATGGTTGAATCAGAAGGAGTGAAGGGTAGAATAGTAGATGAAGTCATGGAGGGACCAGGAAGCCAGATCAGGCTTCGTAGGGAACAAATTCTTGGAAAGCAACGTAGAGACCAGTCTAGGAGGCTGTTTAGATGTTCTGCAGAAGAGATGATTGTGGCTTGGAAGAGTGGGGTAATGGTGGAGTGGTGAGAACCAATTGGATCTGGCTCCATTTTGAAAGCAGTCTAGGGAAATGTGTGAGGCAAGGTCAAAGACAATGCAAGGGTTTTGACCTACACTGGAAGAAAGGAGCTTTTGTTCACCGATGTGTATTGTATTTATTTATTTATATACTTGCATATGCTTTTATATGTTGAAACTTAACTTTGCATCCTACCCTGCCCCTTCTTTCCCACTAATTTCCTCTAAAAGCAGAAAACTAAAGGAAGCCCAAATAGAAGACATACTTCCTGTTCACCTTCTCATTTTTTCTATCCTCATCCCCCCTCTTCTCTGTTTTCTTGTCAGAAAAACAAAAATATACGTGAATTAAACCATGCATTCTGAGTTTTGCCTGTGAGGGAACTTGGCTACCGGCTGCACTTTATTTGAACTGTGTGGCTGGTGGCCAAGGGAAATAAAGTTTAATTAATGCTAATTTTTCTAACCCCTTTCTTTGCCTTTTCAGCAAAATAAAACTACCTTTGGGAGAACTGGCAGAAAAAAAAGAAAAGTTAAAACAGACACCACACTACTAAATCTAGCCATTGATATAGCAAAAATATTTTCCTACATGGTTGTTTTTAGTCACCAATGATAAAATATTTTACCTTCCTTCTTCTCCTACCTACCTCTTTTCTACCTCCTTTTTTTGTTTTGTTTTGTTTGAACATCAGCTGCTTTTCATTTGTCTTTATTTCCTTAGAAGATTTAGACAGTATGTGTGCTTGTTTGCATTGGGTTGTGACCTGAGTGCCGAGCTTGGCCGGCCACTGTTACAGCTGCTAAATTGTAGGGTATAGCTGACAGGGTGGGCCACCCACCGGGGTACTCAATTAGGGTTCAAATTGTTGGCCCTTCTGGTCTGTGAGATTACATTACACCAGCTACTGGGGGCCCAGTTATTAAGAAGAAACCTGCGCTCATTTCTAGAGGTAACAGTTTTTGTTAAGTCTGCTTAGAACGAAAGCATGTCCTTGTTGGTCTACTGGTGTAGACCATCAGAGGCTAGAGTTGAAGGGCTTGCTTTCTTGCCTTTGGTCTATCTGCTGAACAGTTTTCAGGTTGTGTTTACAAATTAGTTGAAGTGTAGATTACACAGTGGTATCTGCATAGCATTCCCATGAGAAAACACTGTAATGTAAAGCCTTAAAATCTTATGGCTGGATAATCATTTGAGGAAATCAAATCTGGTCCCATCCTCTCTCCCGTTTCCTTGTGCCCAGATCCAAGAACAAAGAAAATGAAACAAAATATGAAAAGAAATAAAATCCTCCACCCATCCCCTACCATTATCACTTCCATCCTACTTTAAAAGTGAGGAAGTTGAGGCCAAGGCTGTGAGGGGGCTTGTGCGGGGTTACCCAGAGTGTGAACAGCACATCTTGGGGCTTGGCTCAGAAAGTTGGTGCAAAGAACCTGGAGGCACATTTGTTGTTTTGTTAATCTTTGGCTATGGCCTCAGATGAGGCCATGAATGAGGGCAGTGTCCTGTCAGTCCTGGACTCCTCAGTGCAGTAGCTTTCCAAGTAAGAGCTCTTCACCATCCTTTTCCTCCTTCAGCTCCCACTGGAAAGATCTGGTGCATTGAGAGCTGGGGTCGGTTGTGGCAAAGGAGCAGTAGCTCAGAGCATCACAGAGATAAGACTAAGAGCTGTGATGTGGGGGTGCCATTAATGGAGACACATACTTGCTTATGATGCTCCATTCCTGCTAATGGTAGAAAATACTCAATCTTCTCAATTCAAAGCTACATCATTCTCTTCTGATAATAATAATGGCATCTTTGGGGATACACTCCCTCTTCTCATGGGCTTTCCCTACCTCCTCTCACAAAAGGAGTCATCTTAGATGGTTGCAAGGGAAGCCCATGCATTTGCCTGGCCTTGGGATATCTTCTTGGGCTTGCTGAATCTGTTGCTTGATGACCAAGGCTGGTGTATCTACCTGTGACCAGGTGTTCTTCACAGCCTGATGGTTCCCTACCTCCTACCTCTCCTGGTTCCCTGAGGCCTGCTGGTGGCTCCTCCTGAGAACCCAGCTCCAGAGGGGTGGTGTCTATTCTGGAGGAAAAGAAAGAATATAGCTTCCCTACTCTGGAAGGACATTAAGTCTAGTACCTTAGGGTCCTCTGCTGGAACTCCAGTCCTCTGGGTACAGGAATAGAGAAGGCAGGACACCAATCCGATCTCCTGACTGTCTTCTCTTCCCAGAGCCTGCCCCTCTCCCACTCCCTCATTCACTTTTTTTTTCCCACTCCCTTTTTCTTTCTCCTAACCTGACAGGTTTGATCCTCCCTCCATAGTCATGATTTAGTCAAGCAAACATGAGTATCAGATGTAAAGAACCAGCTTTGGGAGTCAGGAGAACATTCTTTGCTCCTTCTCACAACAAAGTTTGCTTCCTGCAAAAATAAAAAGGATGGGTATCTATTGACTTTTTTTTTTTTTTTTTTTTGGCCTTGTTGCTTAACATCAGAGTATCTTTCCTTTTTCTTGACCAGGTGGTCCGTGTGACCAGACATAAGGTTGTCCCATGGTGCGAGTTTGATGAAAACTGAGACATCAGTCACCCACTTGGCTCTTGCAGACTCCTGGCTCCTAGGTCATGCAAATATGCAAAGCTCCTGGCTAACTCTGAGTCTTGCCTGATTTTTGAATCTATTCCTTCAGTCTGCCTCTGGGTGTTATCAGCTCCCAGATATCCCTCCTACAAATTTATTTTTGGCTTATTTAGATGAAGTTTCTTTTCTCTGGAATAACATGACATTTCAGCACATTCCTTCAAATTATCATGTGACTATGAACTTAAAAAAGTGTTTCTGGAAATTTCAAGTTGAGCAATGACTTGCTTGTTCTTAGTAGTGATTCTACTTTTTCCATGAAGTGCTTCATTCTTTTGTTTTAATCAGGATGGAGGAGGTGTTGGGGCAACTAGGAATTACAGATTATCAGGAGCTGAATACCCTATCTGAATATTTCAGAAATATTATTCTCGCCACAGATTTTGGGAAGTTTCTGGATGGTCTGGAGTAGCATTGTTCATTCAGAAACAAAGGAACACACAGGACTATTGAGCTATAATAATGGTCACTTAATGATATCAATCAGTTTCTTTACTAAACTGTTGCCTCTTTCAGTTTCTCTATTCATTACATGTGTTATTTGCTGCAGACTTCAAGAAAAGTAAAGCAACCATATTAGTCGTCTATTGCTGTGTAACAAATTACCCTTAAAATTATAGACTTTAACATACAATAAACACTTATTACATACATAGTTTCTCTGGGTCAGGAATTTGGTAGCAGCTTAGCTGGGGCGGGGGGCTTGGGTTGGAGTCTCTTATGAGAAGCATGGCATTGTGAACATGTCACTTGGGGCTCCAGTCATCTGAAGGCTTGACTGGGGCCGCAGGATATGCTTCTATGTGGCTTACTCACATCACTAGTAAATTGGTGCTGGCTTTTGGCAGGATGTCTCACTTCTTCCCCACATGGGTGTCTCCATAGAGCTGCCTAACTTGGCAGGTGGCTTCCTTCAGTGGGAGTCATCCAAAAGACCAAAGCAAAAACTGCAATGCCTTTATGAGCTAGCCCTGAAAGTCATATAACCTCACTTCTGCTATATTCTATTGGCCACACAATCAAACCCTGATGCCTTATGGGAGGGACTTCCATAAAGTTGTGAAAAGAAGGAGGCAAGGATCACTGGGGGCCACTTTTGAGGCTGGCTTCCATAGCAACTGAGGCATGCTTTAAGATGGTAGAAACAGATGACCCAGTGGACAGTTTACAGTAACATGCACCATCATCAAATTCACTGCTCTGTCAGTGAAAGCTGCTATAATACATACTGCATGGGGAAGCATTAGGTTTAGGAGGAATTCGAATGTTTCTCCTGTGGGAAAATTCTTATTCACAGTCTCTTCACCTTTTCTTAATCTTGATAAAATAGACCCCCTCTGTCATTTTGGTATGTCAGATGTAAATATTTAGAAATCCATTCTTGGTCAGCATCTGAGAGAGTGATGTGTCTTAACTGTCACTTAGTACTACCATCTCAGCCAAGGTATCCTCTAGTTATTACCTTGTTATTTCTTTTTAGTTAGTAGATAGCTTGTCATTTTGACTTACTGGGAAAAGAAGAGGAGGATCCAGGAGGAACCACAAAGCCCTTCCAGAGTCCTTACTTTAGATAAAGATAGTCCTCATTTTTGTTAGAAAAAAAAAAATCATGCAGGGCAGCACACGTCCATGGAATCCTACCATGTTATAACTGGAAGAGATCTTAGCGGTAGCGTATTCTAGCTCCATTCTCTCGTGGAGGAGGAAGCTGATGTCCTGAGCATTGAGGAAATTTATCCATTAATCAGACAGCTCATCAAGTGGAAGTCTAGAATCCAAACTCTTGATTCCCAGTCCATTGTATTTCCTACCATTCCAAACTGTTTCTAAATCTTCATTTCAGAAATTTTCTGAGGTAAAATATTCTGCCCATATTGCAAGTTTTCTGACATAGATCACTCACTTTTGGGGGGAGGTCATTCTTTTGGAATCAGAATCTATTTTGAGAATTCAGTGACAGTTATGTGCTCACTTCCAGAAATATGCACATACTTATATACAACATTTGGTGTGCAAATTCAGGGAGTATACAGCACCGGAATGCCATCCTAGGGGAGTATGCAAGCCGGGTCAAAAAACTCTGTTTAAAGTCTATTTATAAATGTTGCTTTAAATATTAATGCCTTTTGCACTTCCAAAATTATACTGTAAAAACATTTTGGCTGGGCTTTGTCTCTCAGCATTTAAACAACGTTCTGAGTTAGATTATGTTTCTTCCTTTGGAAGTTGCGTTATCTTTTGGCATCTCAACTTACAATGATTTTCCCTCAAGTCCTTGAAAAAAAAATTTTTTAAATGCATCTCCCAAAGAGTAGGATTTCAGGTCTATCTTTTTCTAGGGAGACTGTCTTTATTTTATTTAATTGAGAATATTTTTGTTTTATAGACTATTTCATTTGAAAGACTGTTAGGTTAAATCCACCACCTGTTGACTTCCCCCCCACTACGCACCAGGCATTATTTCATCACCACATTACAATTCCAATCAGAATTCAAAATCTGCCCTGACACCCTTAATCTGTTGGGTTATGTTTAAGTTTATCACTTAACAATCCAGAAATAGGCTTCTCTGGGTTGTTCATCTAGGTCATTCATTCTGACATTCAACCTGATGACCATTCATATTTTTTCCTCCCTCCTCAAATTCCTAGGTTGCCCTCACCATCCTTAGCTCAGCCAAATACCTTATTTTCTATTTCTCTAATAAATGGAAGTAATCTGAAGAGAACATTCACTAGTTACTATCAGCAGGTCCTTCCATCTCCTTGCACTTATACTGTGGGTGCCATGTGCCCTCATTAGGATGAGTGAACTGTCCAAGGTCAATCTCTTCACTTGTGTACTAGGTCTTATTCTTTCTTTCTATTTAAGGATGCAGCTCAGAAATCTCCTCTTTTTACTCAAAGATCAGCTTCTCTCTCTATCCTGGATTGTTCCAATCAGTGTACAACCCTACCACAATCCCCTTCACTATAAAACAGAGCAAAGAACACTCTTTGGATCTCATAACACCCTCTAGCTATGGTCAGATTTCTCTGCTCCTAGTTACAGTAAGAGTTCTTGAAAGAACTCTTGTCTCTACTCTCAGTGTTCATTCCAGTTCCTCTCGCCACTCCAAACAGGATTTCACTCCCATCATCCTGTGGAAAAGGCTCTCATCAAAGTCACCAGTGGATGCCATGTTGGTTACAACAACTACTTGCCCATCCTCAGGTGTGCCATCTACTGCCCTTCTGAGACCTATCTCCAAACTTGAATGAATCCCCAAAATTCATAAACACTCAGGTCATCACAAAGGGAAGAAGAGATTTTGCTTAAGTGGTCCCCAGATTTGATAATGTTGCCTGTCTAGCCTCTACTTTGTACAATGAAATTGTATGAGATAAGTGAGCCCATCTAATTGAAAATACAAATTTATCTAGGTGAATACATACAAAGTGGTGCATTAGCAATTATCCTGTAACTTTGGACTGTTTAGGCTAAAAGCTAGAATAACTGAGACATTCTGCATCTCCCCCCATCCCTCCCCATACTTTCTGCCTCAGTTGGAGCTATTTGGCCTTGAAGGATTTGGGGGGATTGTCTCAGTGTTTGCTTTCCATTTTCCTGGGGAGAAGGGCCCAAAGTCTAGAATGTCACATATTTTACTTCAAAGGAAAACACTCAGCATGAGAATGGAGTCTTAGTGGAGTCGAGCAAGCTGCACCCTGTCTCAACAGACAGCATCCACAATGGTGTCTCCATGGGCCCTGAGGGAGATAACTGCTCATCAGAATGGACAAGACAGTGGTGGTGGGGTCTGGGGGATGGGGGAGGCATTCCTAATAGATCTACATTACAAGAGACTGCTTTATAAGTGATTCACGATTTATTGCAGTGGGATATGTATGTCTTCTTCACCAACCAGGAGGAGAGAACAGGATCTCAATCCATCTTTTAAGAACTCAGACTATTTCTTCTTTGTCTCCTCATGGGGCATTCTCCATTCTATCTCCTTCCAGAATGAAAGGTTCATTTATTTCCCTAGATAAGGTCTGAATAAGGGCAAGATATAATTTAAATGCAGTCAGGCTTAAGATAAATCAGTCATAAAGAGGCAATTATTTTATATTAAATCTGTGTCCTTTCTAAAAAGGAATTTGTATTTATCAATTAACTCATTTTCACCATTTAATTTTTCTAAAGGAGATCATGAACTTTAAAAAAAAAAAAACCCATTGGCTTTTTTTCTATTTGTAGAAAGATTTAGATAGCTTGGGGATTCCTATCATATTATATAGTCCTGTTTTTTATCAACATTTTCTAAATGATATTAAGAAATACTGTAGATCTGTTTTTTTTTTTCTTGAAACATTCAGGCTACATTCAACAATGTAGCTCATGCTACATTTTTGTCATACAATTCTGTTATTAGATTAGTAATAGGCATGCATAGCAGGCAACTGAGCACAGCAAATAATCAAATGTCATTTGTAATCAGACGAGTTTGAACTCAAGCCTACCACTGCATGATGTAAGACTTGCTACTTAATCTTATAAAGTCTCAATACACTCAACCATAAAATAGGGATGCACATAACATCTGATTGTAGCAAGTCTCAGTTTCTTCAACCACAAAATGGGGATACAAATGGCATTTCATTTCTTTTTTTTCTCAGCAACTGTTTTTCCCCTATTCTTGGCCTGTAAGATCCTGGTGGAACTCACCTCCCTCTAGGCTTGGGGCTGGGGATGAGACAAAAAATGCCAGTCAGAGCACCACATTTCCTTGTACAGATAGTTGATGTGTATGTGTCCGAGGCTGGGCCAGTGACTCCTGCTAATGTTACTGGAAACTCAGTGCACACTGTCTGCAAGCATTGCAAAACTGATAGTATGTAAGCCTAGGGTTGTGGTTCCCTATTTTTGTCACCCTATAAAGAATCCTTGGAAATGAAACCAACATAAAGAAAAACAAAGCCAAAAAAAAAAAAAAAAGGAGAAAAACAGCATCCTAGAGATATCATTTGAACTGCTGGCTCCAGATATGTTCAAAGTGTAACACAACTTTACATTTCTGAATAGTGTGAACAAAAAAATCCCATCATTTTCAAAAGCCAATTTGCAGTATTCTTCTGTTATTTGTAACCAAAATCATCCTGAATACTGCAGATACTGACACCTGGAGATGGGGAGTCATAAGGGATGAAACCTAAAAGATTAAACTGGTTAAGTCAGGATGGAAGATGGAGTGCTGAGGTTTCCCATTCTCCTGGCTAGAAAGTTGGTAATCCCTGCAACGTGATGACAACATTTAGTCTTATACGCTTTGGTAACTCACCCAAAATTTGCAGCTCTTTGCCTTTCAGACATATGTTAGAATTGAACATATATGATTGGGTGGAGCCCTGTGACCTATCTATTCTGGCCAATGAATTTTGAGTAGTGTTGAGCACTTAAGACTGGTGCAAGATTTTCCAGAACATTCCTTGCCCTCACATGGCAAACAACAACATTCAAGGTGCTGCCTTCTCTATCAGTCTGGATTCCTGAGCATGGATGATGTGTGGAACTCTCCCTGCTGACTACCAAGGGGCATGAAACATGAGGAAGAAATACACCTTAGTAGTTACCAGCCACAGAGATTTTAGAGGTGTTGGTTAATGCAGTGCAATTTAGTTGTTCGTGGCCAATGTGCCTATTATATCTTGGGATTTAAATCACATTCCTATCAAAGCTCAAGCCTTAAGAAGCACCCGGTGGCACAGCCGATTGAGCATCTGACTCGGTTTGGACTCAGGTTGCAATCTCAGAATTGTGGGATCGAGCCCCACATCAGGCTCTGTGCTCAGTAGTGGATTCTGCTTGAGATTCTCTCTCTTTCCCCCTGCCCCGCCGCCTCTCTAAAATAAATAAATAAATCTTTAAAAAATAATATATGTAAAGAGCTCAGAAGAGTGCCTGAACGTTAGCAACTGTTTTACGCACTCTGATTATTCTTAGCCAAGATTATGGATAGATTGCTTGAAGCAACTTGAATTGCCAAAGAAAACTGAGCTCAGCATTCAAATGCTTATAATTACCCAGACCCTGAGTTGAGAGGTTCCAAACCCTCACGCAAAAAAGGTGGGCTGCCAAAGGAATGAATGCAGCCTCTGGAAGGGAACCTCTTCTCTACGATCCACTCACATGGTGGACAGTGTACGGAGAAGGGTTCCAAGACAGCAGAACTGTGGGCAGCCAAACTGACTGATCCTGTGGCTCACTCCACTGGCAGGGTAGCCAGGATGGGCTACTCTTGCCTGGCCTGAGATATCACTAGTTTTCAATAGTGGCCACTGTGGGGTTGTTTTATTTTTGACTTTCCTAAATGAAATATTTTTGTGGCAATTACCCTATTTTCTTCCACCATTGAATACTGGGTGTGATTTGGATTTGCCAAGGTGAGGACCAGAGCTGAGTTTGGCGATAAGGGTCAAAGAGAATGGAACTGCTCTGATTAATAACGGGAAAGAGAAAGTTAGGTTTCGTGGAGAGGCAGAGAGAGAGTTGCAAGGTAATGTGAGGCTGTAGACAGCATATGGAATCAAGAAGTCCCGAAAAATGCCTGAGTGTGGAAGACAAGGGTCAGGGAGAAAGGGCAAAAATCTAAGAATGAGATTATCCAATAATTCATTGTAACGGTTACCTGCCCCAATGAAAGCCCCCTTCTGCCTCCTCAAGACTTTTGATGTGTCTGCTGCTCACAGATGCCTGTGTGAGCAGATTTTTGTGATGATTAAAGAAAGGCTCAGTTGTACATCTGGGTCAACGTGGTCACACATATGGGTGCACATAACTGAACAATTAAGCGGAGAAGCTCTCAAATCCGAAAGAATTATCCCCTCACTCTTTCGAATTCATGGAAATGTAAAAGGAAGTCCTTGACTGGCCATGGAGTGTGGGATGGAGTTCCCAGCCCTTCGTATCTAGATATCAAGTGGCAAGGAGGCCTCAGCTGATGATGAGTTTCACGTTTTGTCAGGTGTTGAAAGCCTTGTTGAAATGGGAATGAACATTTGCAGGACATACCTTTTCAGAGTGCCAAACAATGAAATTGGGAGTGAAAAGTGCTTATGTCTGGATAGCACCCCAAAGTTGAGAAACCCTTCAGAGCTCTTCCAACAGCCTGGAGGACTCCTGTCTGGTTTGGGTGGGTGACTGCAGCCTGGGATCATTTCCTTGTCTTTTCAGGTTTCACCCCTGACCCACAAAGAGCCTTTCAGGCTTCCCTATACAAACAGTTGAATGAGCGTTTCCATCAGGGGACGAGTTCTTAGGATTCCAGGTGAGCGGTGGTCCTGTCCAAGCTGGCAGTCCTCTCGGCATGGAACATAGAGTCACCCTGTCTGACTCTGCTGAGCCACTGTGTGCAGGAGGAGGAGCGTGATGTGTCATAGCAGATCACACACGGGCGGCACTCTGTATCCTATGCTTGTATCCTTGGGCTCTCCACCAGTGGGGTCTCTGGCACTGGGATTAAGAACAACTACCAGGGAGACTCTACCTAAAGGAAATCCAAGCCTGCCTTCAATCCTTACACTTACACAATTACAAAGCCTTTCCACGTACACTAGAAACTCTCTTAACCGCTCTCCACTCCATCTGCTTGCCAGGCCTACTGACCCTCTCCACTCCCTCCATAGAATGTGCTGGCTAAGAACCACAGCATGCCCGATGCTCCTGACTAGAAACTGACTCTTTAGGACAAGGTCTCTGCAAACTCCAGGCTGAGCTCCATGAGTGGGACATCAAAATGATTTAGTAGCTTGCACCCAGCATTTGAAAACAAAAGAAGAGTAAAATAGATTGGGGGAAAAAAAAATCAAAGCGCATGACACATTGAAAGGGTAGGCTGTGTTTTCTGAAATTTTTGTTGGGGGGTATTGTAAGTTTGTATTTGAATGAGGGTGTGCATTTGTGTGTGTGCGTGCGTGTGTGTGTGTTTGTGTGTACAGGGCTGCAACAAGAAGATGCCTTTCTCACTCTGGACGTATATTCATGTAGTTTGAAAGCTACCGTTCTAACACGCCCATGAGCCTCGTTCCTACCAGTTGTGTGGCATACTTGCAGAGCTGCAGTTATTTCTAGGTTCATTTTTTAACAGTTGTACTTGATAAATTTATACTAGTACTTATATTAATTTAAATTAATTTATTTACAGCAGATGAGCTATGAATGTAAAGAGGCAGAGGGCTGTTTCCATAAAAACAGAGCTGAACGATTTGGAAGTATTTCATAAAATGAGTTGCTAAAAATAATTGTGCTGTCAAATTAAGTTTAGGTAAGATCACAGTAAAATAGCTGGTGAAAATGTTTTAAAGATTCAGGAGTCTCAATTTATAGAATTTTACAAGGGTCTTTAAAATTGTAACTTCCTTAAAGAAGTGGATTTGAGGGGTTCCTGAGTGGCTCAGTGAGTTAAGCGTCTGCCTTTGGCTCAGGTCATGATCTCAGGATCCTGGGATAGAGCCCCGCATCAGACTCCTTGCTCGGTGGGGAGACTGCTTCTCCCTCTTCCCCTCCCTCCCATTCGTGCTTGCACTTGTGCATGTACTGGCTTTCTCCTCTCAAATAAATAAATAAATAATCTAAAAAAAAGAAAAAAATGGATTAGAACAAGAAAGACCATAGGAAAACCCCAACAGCAAATCCATACTGAAAGAGAAAGCCTATGTCCTAGAGCAAAGTATCCTCAGTGAATGTACAGGTATATTTGTTAGACCAAAATAAAGACTTTGTAGTAAGTATTTACTCTCTTCTATGATTCTTTGACATAACTGAACTTTTTTGTTAACATATCACCCTTTCAGGAGCAACCAAACTAGGTAAAACACAGCTTCTAGTCTCATCCATCTCATTTGATCCCAAGAGGCAGGTAAAGCAAATATCAGCATTCCCATCCTGCAGATGAGGAAACTGAGGCCAGGGAGTAAGTAGGGGCAAACCTAGGCTTACCAGGGAAAGTGTGGCAAGCCTCAGAAGTTTAGTCAAGTGATTTTTTTTCAGCTGCACAATAATCTATTGTATGCTATGTGAGTTTTAAAAAGACATTCATTTTCTTATTTTTCCAATGTCAAAAAAGAGAAATAAAGATTAAAAAAGTCTTCTCCTTGAGTTAACAATGTCCCTGGTGAGGGAAGACTTACCAGCTTTCTGGTCCCATTTTTATTATTATCTTTGTCTGTTCCCTATTATTCTTATTTTACTACTACAAACAAAATCATTCTTGGCTATGTGACAAGGAGCTTTAAATATCACAGGTGTCATTGGTAGACCTCCAAACACAACAAACCAGCAAGGAGTTACATGGCACAGACAGTAATCCCATAGCAAGCGATTCTAGTTCATTGATTCATTCAGTCTGTTGGTGGTCTACTATGTTCCAGGCGCTGTTCTGGTTATACTAGAGAAGCAGGGAAGGGTAAAACGAAAGTGAACTTGCAGTCGGAACACCCAGGCTCGGGTTCTGACTCTTTCGCATACATGCTCTTCCACCACAACAAAAAAATATTGGCTATCTACTACATAGATGTCAGAATGCACCAGATTTGCTGTTAGACTACATTTGTAAGGTATTGGGGGAATCGTTAAAAATCCAAGAATCTCCATTCAGACGATTTTACAAGCACCTTTAAGTTGTCAAGTTTCTTTAAAGAAATGGATTTGTTTGAGATTCCATCGGCACTTCCATCCACAAATCTACTGATTACGGGTCTAGACATTGAGGATTCCATGATAAACAGAACTGTCTAGGAAGATGACAGCGAACGGCAGCCCCGGTCTGCCCTCACGGAGCTACAATCTAGCTGGGAAGACACATGTCAGGTAAATAACTACATAAGTAGTTACATCTGTGATAGAGCTATGAAGAAGGTCAGGACTGCGGAAGCATGTAGAAAACGGACTTAGGCTGTGAAGTGTGTAAACCTGTCAATTCACAGACCCGTACCCCTGGGGCTAATAATACATTATATGTTTATAAAAAAAATAGTTTAAAAATAAACGAAAATGGACTTAGAAGTCACTTTTTTTTTTAAAGATTTTATTTATTTATCTGACAGAGATCACAAGTAGGCAGAGAGGCAGGCAGAGAGAAAGGAAGGGAAGCAGGCTCCCTGCTGAGCAGAGAGCCCGATGCAAGGCTCGATCCCAGGACTCTGGGATCATGACCTGAGCCGAAGGCAGAGGCTTTAACCCACTGAGCCACCCAGGGCCCCTCAGAAGTCACTTTCTTGAGACTCTTGAATTCCCTCCCTCAACCATAAAATGGAGATGGACATAACTTCCCTTCCTGTTGTCCTTTAAGGCATTTCATGAGAATCAAATAAGAAGTTGAATATGAAAGTACCTAAACATGTAGGAATGTTATTAAAAATAGTCTCTTGCACAGCCTGGGATCCACTGATAATAAATAAAGGACAACAGAAAGAAGAGAGAGAGTGAGAAATATTTGTGGAAGAGGAAGTCAATTATTTGGGGGTTAAGTGCATCATGTACTTGAATAGCTGGAAAGTTTAGAAACGTACTTTTTGGTTTTGCTTTGTTTTGCTTTGCTTTTGACTGGAGCTAACATGTGTTGAGTTTTTTTTCCAAATCTGCTAAGGACTTCCCTTCCCCCTCTGAGCCCCAAGCACGGGACAGCTGGTTGCTTCTAAGCAGCCAGGGTTGAGTTTTATTCTCAATTTTCAACACTACCCAAGATAGCTCTGGACCTTTGGACTGAGAACCTTTCCTAAGAGCTCTGGGTCAACGTGACAGAAGTCATCTCAGCCTTTCCCCATTTTCCCCCAGCCCAAGGTCTATGTTTTCCTCCCTCATTCTTGGCTAGCGACCTCCTCTTTCACACACACACAATCCTTTTTTTCCAGAGAAGAATGAGGCTACAGGGACTGCAGGAGTTCCTTCCTCCGCAAAATAACAGCTCCTGGGTCCTCTTCTGTCAAACCTGTCTCTGAAGTGCTTTGTTTTCCTTCTAAGGCTCATCCCAAGCTGCCCATACCTTCTTGACTCCAGCCTTCACCCTTCCTCTCTCCTCTGGCACTCTCCCTTTTGACTGGAGAGTCCCTGCAGAGCTGGCCTCCTCTGTCTTGGAGAAAGACTGGCTCCTGACCCCACTGCCTCTTCAAACCACCATGCAATGTCTCTCTCTCCCATCTCTGCCACTTCCTGGATGAGTCGTCCACACTTCCCTCTTCCTCACAACCCGCTCCTTCGGAATCTTGTTCCTGCCTCTCTTGCTCCTGCACTTGCTCTAAGGAAAGGCTCCGTGACTTTCTAACAAACCCAGCGGTGTTTTTGTCAGTACCCCTCCTCCATGAGAGGAGCAGGACTGTACTAAGGGGGAACCAGAGACTCGAGCAATGCAAAGGGTCAAAAGGAAACTGAAGGGGATTGCATCAAGAGTGTAGGTTTATTCACGGCCCTGTATTCCTTTCTCTTTCTCGTTCTTGGAGCAGTCATCAGTGGTCACCTCTGTGCGTAATCCCAGGTTCTCCATAAAGGCCCTGGCCTTTCTTTAATCACTAGGGCCCATTAGAACTCTGGTGTGACAATACCATGCAGTTTCCGAGTAGCCTGAACAACTTACATGGCCTTCAAATGTTCTATTATGCCGTCAAAACTTTGGGACTTAATTAAGGCACACAACACAAGGCTTACGAGTCTCCTCTTCCCATTAAATTCTATCAAGTACCTGCCTCCAGAAGGTAAAGAGCTTTACTTAGGAATGCACGGAAAAAAACTGGAATTTGTCTGAATGGGATAAGTGCTCAAAACACAGGAGGTATTATGAGTATTAATGAGTACACAGGTTCATGGAGAAATTTCCCCCTCATGGCTTCATTAACCAATCTGCCTGTTTTCTCCATTTTTTGTAAGCAGGGAAAAAATTGGTTTGCAGTGATGATTGTCAAGAGAATACAGTAAAAGAGCAAATTACTTTCTCTTCTTATGTGCCAGAAATGAGAAACACCTTGCCCTGGCCTAGCCTCTAGGGGCCGTTCTGTGGTCTGCTTCTTTTTGTCGGCCATCCTAATGACAGTGTGAGAAGACTGACCATGCTGCCTCTTAACCACACCTTTGGATTGACCTAAACCATGTAATTGACCATTTCTTGAATCAAATATTTTATCACTATGGATATGTTCTGAGCCTCAAAGTATGGTTTTTGCAAATTGTGTGGACTGAAATTGCTGTGTATATAGAAACACAGGAAGATTTTCATGTTCAGTTTCAATGTTTCCACCATAGGCAAAGAAGTAAAATTTTGCACATCTCACTGAGATTACAAAATACCTCTGTTTAGCTACAAAATGCATTAACTTTCCTTTTGAGCAGTTCAGAATTCCAGAGAATTCCCTAAAGTCTCAGTATTAGGAATACATGTGCTTCTAAACAACATCTCTCTCCTTTTTTAATCTTTTGATATTATGAAACATGGAACTGTCTATATTTCCCTTTTTCGCAATGGCCACAGGGAAACTCAAGCTCAAAGTTATAGCCTGATGCTGGCAGCAAAGTATAAGACCTCCATTCAGGAGCAAAATATAAGGTCTACATTTTATACCTGATTTTACCTTTGGTGTTGCATAATTTTTAAATCTTATTTGATTTTGTTTTTACTCTTGTTTTCATATGTAATTCTATAAGCTTCCATAAATCATACTAAAATAAAATCCAAACAGTTTATTATGGCCCAAAGAAAGCCCCTCTCTCTAATACATCTGCCACCACTTGCTCTTTGTTTACACTGGCCTCTCTGCTGTTCCTGGCTCTCACCAAACAGTTTCCTATCTCCGAGCTTTTGCACCTGCTGTTCCGTCTTTCTGCCAAACTCTCCCCCTTCAAGTCTTACCCTTTCCGTCTGTTCCAGTGTCACCTGTGCAGATAGGCTGTTCTGGCCACCGTGTCTAAAGCAGCATCCTCTATTCCCTTTGCCTCCTCCCCTGTTTTACTTATTTTAAAACATTTATCGTGACCTCACGTTATAGAACATTTTATACTGGCAGCCTGAGGTTGAGTAGTTACGAACACAGACTCGGGAACCGGACTGGGTTCATATTCCAACTTGACCACTTTCTAGTTGTGTGACCTTGGCCAAATTAGTGCAAACAGCAATCTAAGTATTTCATTTGTGAATAAGTTAAATAATTACTGTTTATCATCTAACACTCACTTGGCCTGTCGTATGCATCACTATATTCTTAAATTGAAGATCAGGACCTGACATATGGTCAGTGCGTAATCTGTTCATACATTCACTGCTGGAATCAGGCAAGGGCATTCAATGTTAAAGAAATCCATCTCAAACCTGGGGTTAACGAGAAAGAGCATCAGACTGAGTCTTGGAAGACAGAGATTTCAGTTCTTGCTTTGCCACTTGGAAGCCAGTTGATTTCAGACAAAGTAGTTATACTCTGCCCAAGTCAGCTGAACAAACTGGAATAAGAAAAGTTTGCTCTGCTCCAGAGGTATTGGGAAAGTAAACAAACTGGCTCCATAAATAAGGGCTCTGTAGTGTTCCCCAAGGAGAAAGTGAAGCTGGGTTTATTAAGCACCTCTATGTGGTGAGCTCCGAAATAAGCTCTGGGAGTTTGGAAATGAAAGGCTTGGTTCACCCTGGGAATATAAAGATGAAAGTCTTTTTAATTTATTTTTCTTCTTTTTTTTTTTTTTTTTTTTTGGTAAGCTTTAAGAGAACTGATAAAATCACAAGGAAGAAAGAAAAGTAAACAATTACAATAGAGTGATGAGTGCTCTGGCTGGGGGAAGTTCTGGAAGCCCAGAAGAGAGGCACCTATAGGTGTGACCTTCACATGAAACCTGGGAGGGTAAAGTGGAATGGTCTGGGTGAGGAGGCTTGTTCCACACAGAAGGAGTGTGGGTGAAAGATGTGGAGCTGTTTCCATCTCACATTTCAGGAACTGAGGGTTGTTCAGCAACTCGGTGGCCGGTGCATGTGAGAGGAAATGGATGAGGATATGAGACAGGCAGGCAGGTGCCCCATCATACAGGGTGGTACCAAGATTCTTCTCCTCACCCTCCGCCTTCTCTGTAAAATTGGGCGAGTATCCTCAGAAGCCCAGTGATCTCTCCTCGCCCTGGGAGCCATGTTGATTCTTGTTGGCCTCAAAACTGCCTGCTGAGATGTATGTCCTGTGCCTGAGGGAAGCCAACAGCATTCCTCAGAGAGGAGGTGGGTGATAGCCCAGGTCAGCACTCTTCATCAAATTTTTCCTTGACAAACATGCACTAAACCTTCCAACACTTGAGGAGAAGGCTGAAGAGAAGGCATGGGCAGAAGAGAAAGAACAGTCAGAGTTAGACACAAGCCTAATCTTTCAGACACCTTGAACCTATTCTTTCTTTTCTCCAAATTATTTCTTTCATTGCTCTCTCCCATCGTGGCAGATGAGCTCCACTGATGGCCGCCATTTTCCACCCATCTCTGGATCTGTGCCGTTTGCCGTGTGAGCGGTGGCAGCAAGAGGTAGAATCTATTCCCCCACCCACTGAACATGGCATGGCTTGCTTTGGCCAAAAGAGAGCATGGGAGGTGCTGGCATGCAAGTTCCAAGCCTAGCCCTCAGTTCCCTGCAGGAACCCTGCCTCTGACACAAGGACAAGGCTGGGCTGGGCTTCTGCAACATGAGAGGTGAAATGGAAGATAGCGAGTCACTTCCACGGAAGCCATTCTAGATCCGTGACCCCCAACCAGCCCGGCAGGAAATTGAAGAAGCATGAACAAGTCCTAGCTGAGGTATGCCAAGCCCTGAACACCAGCAGAACCACTCATCCCAACCCTTAGGCTTGAGAGATGATTAATAGTTGTTGGTTAAACTACACTGTTTCAGAGGGTTTGCTACTCAGAATAGCTAGTTAGTATAGTTACCAGAGTTCTTTCCCTTTTCATCCCTGTTTCCCCAAAAAGCGTTGAAGAGGCATGGTCCTGGTGAATAAAAGAGGGAGAGGTTTTGAGTCCCCATCAGGGGGTTTCTTCTCTCTACTCTTTCATCCTAGAATTAAAATTCCTACTTATGGGTCTACTTAATGCCCAGAAGAGACACCACTTGTGCTGAGAAACATGGTTTCCATTCTGATAAACCACTTCTTCCTCTACCCACGGCATGGCTCCTGCACATTCTGAGGCGGAAGGTCAGTGCTAATTGGCACGGCTGCTCAAATCTTCTCTGTGCATCGTCTCACAAAAAAAAATCCTTGCTAAGTGGAGGATGGCTGGGGGTGGGGGTGGGGGCAGGGGGTGGGCAGGAGAACAGCACAATTTTGATCCAGGGCTGAAGATAATTTGACTGGCTCACTATGGGCCTTGTTTGTTGGTGATAAAAGAAAGGCTGAGAGCTCAGCGACCAAAGTGGCTCCAGAGCTGATGTGTGGCCGAGTTGTCTCGATGAAAAAAGACAGGGAATTGTAAGGCCCACTTGCCCTTTAATGGGCACTTTGTGCTTGTCTGGCTTCTCCGCCAGAGATCAGGGAAAATCTATTAGTGAGATCCCCAGCGTTCACTTCTCATGCTACAGCCATCTGGGAGAAGTCTTACACATTCCGTCTCTGATCCTCTAATTGGAACTGCTGACTGACTCATGTGTACCTGAGTGGCTTAAGATGGGGATGCTGAGAGCTCCAGTCCCAGAGCCTTTGAAAGGGCGGCGGGAGATCTCATTCACGTTGTCCACAGGTCCCTTTGGGTGGATATGGATGGATGCCAGAAGCAGCCAGCCTGGAAGGTCTCCTTGCAAAGATGGCTGATTTGCCATGACCTCTGACTGCTCTGCAGCTGAATTCTGCTGACCCCAGTGAGCTGAGATTGAGTGTGTTGGAAGGAAGCTGGCTAAGAGGCAGGGCTCATCTTCCGAGCCTTCCATCAGAGTCTCAGAAACCCAGACAGGATGTCTTCTGAAAAGGACTTCTGGCTCAAATTTTCAATGGCAGGAGGTGGGAGCTACTTGCAAATTTAACAGGGAAAACCATTCAGCTGTGACCGGCTGGCTCAAATTAATCACCCTCCTGAGTCTTCGGATGGCTAAAGGAGTTATGGACCATCATGTTAGTCAATAGTTCACACCCTCACAACTTGCTCATTTAGTCATCCCCTGGAAGGCCAGGCTTGCTACTGTTTGCAGGTGACAAGGTGTACTTGCTCCATGTGAATGGGATGGGTGGGACTCCAGCGGAAGCCAGGCTTCTTTCCACGTGGCATTCCTTTGCATTTCATAGCAAAGCCTTCTGCTAAAGGCACTCAAGTTATTTGCCGAACTTTTATTGGGCACCTACTATGTGTTGGACCCCTGCGCATGGGAATGCATGAAGGAACACACTGTGGCTCCTGTTCACATGTTGCTCAAGGGCCCCAGGTTCGTCCTTGGAATGCCCCATGGTTCTGATTCTCTGGGCACCCAGCACAGCAGCCCTTTGCCCCCTGTGCACACTAGGCCCCAATGTAACTGGAAGAACTTGGGAGGTTGGAGTGGGGTTTGATCCTTCCCCTGGAAATGTAATGAGTGAGCTTTCTTACATATCTATGTAAATGAAACTTCTATATTTTGTTAATTTTTATCCCATCACATTCCAAAATGTGTGTGTGTGTGTGTGTGTGTGTGTGTGTGTGTCTCCTTACACAGGGTGCTTTAGGATCAGGTGGCGGTTTTGCTTGTACTAGATTTTAGAGACCTTGGGCCCTCTTGTTCTTTGACCAGATGGGAAGCTGCCTCTTCAGCCGGATGGAAGCAGACTCACTGTCTCAGCTAGCTTGTTGCTATGCAACAAGCCAGAGAATGTCTTGGGTCCCTCTTCGAACAATCTTCTTATTTCCAAATCTTCATATGTACACTTTAAAGCTTCCTGAAATTAAAGCCTTCATCTCTGGGCAAACCCCAAATAATGCACCATCAAGCAATGGTGTTTGTCATAGTAGCAAACGGGGGGAGGGACAAAGGATCTTGTGTTGACCCTCATATCACACTGCAGAAATGCAGAAATATCACACTGTCCACAATATGCCTCATGAGGCACTGTCATGGGGTCCCTCCTCTCCCCGTAAGATGAGAAGCACTCCCATAACATGTATGTATCACGTGGCAGAATCCTGGGAACTTGCTCCTGGAGGCTTCCCATCACTGTGCCCTGAGGGCTCTTACCGCCTCTAATCCTCCTGTCTGCCTATATATTATCTTTATTCCTCCTTATCTCCCTCAGATAAAGGAAGAATATAACTGAACAGACTCCCACCGGGTTTGTCACATAGCTGGCTAATGTGTTGGGTCAGCCACACATTCTTTCAGTCCAATCTACTATTGAGTACAGAGACAAGCAATTTCTTAGGTAATAAAACTAATTTCTTAGCAACCGGATGAGTCTGCATTATCTATAACACGACTGGGCCAAGGTATTTCAAAAAATCTACAAAGTGATGATGAAGTATCTACTCATTATAGGTTAATAAACCGATAGTATAAGACATTTATTCATTTTCTTATAAATGTAGTAGCTACCCGTTATCATGATTTATTCCCCAAATTGAGTCTTGGGTGCTTAAATTGAGAAGTTACAACATAAAAGGTTTATCTTTATAGCTGTCACTGGTGTCATATTTATATACATGCTACATTCACCAACACTTTAACAATGGAGCAGCAATATAAATTGAATAACTTTAAAGACTATATATGTTTCCCTCTAGTACAAGTGTACATTCATTTATATTACAACATCATTTCTGTAAAGGATTGGCTGTAGCAGAATGGAATCCAAATGGCTTCAACCATTGCTTCCTTTTTTTTCTACTTGAAGCACACAAAATATCACTGTAGTTTCCTTTCTTATTACTGTAAAAATAATATGAAATGGAAAGGAAAGACAGATGAAAATATATGCATAATAAATTGTTAGTTTGAGAGCTAACTTTTACTTCTATTTGCCAGATTACTGTTCACATTTTAATATTTCTCTATACATTTTTTGAAGAGGGAGGCCCTAACATCCTGCATATAATCATTGTTAACAAGGGCTCCAAAGTCAGGTGGACTTAGATTTGAGGAAGCTGTGGGGTCTGCTGAAAGCCTTTAAATCTTCTAAACCTCAGTTTCTTCATTTAATAAGTGAGATTATAGATATATCATGTATGTGATACATGATACATGTGATACATGAGATAGTACATGATACCATCATATATGATATAAAATGTATTACATAGATGTATATTATATAAATCAGGGAGATAATATTCCCCTTATGCACATGTTTTAAGAATCAATGAAACAGTGTATGCAAATCTGGCATTAGCATTCGGAGTACCAGCCAAATAGTAAGTACTTAATAAATGTTAATCTGTATTATAAGTATTGCTATTATTTCTTTATTTCTTTACTTATTTAAGAGAGCAAGAGTGTGTGCAAGTGGGGGTGGAAAGGGCAGAGAGAAGGAGAGAGAGAGAATCTTAAGCAGACTCCATGCCCAGCAGGGAACCTGACATGAGGCTAAATCTCACAGCCCTGAGATCATGACCTGACCTAAGATCATGATCTGAGCCGAAATCACGAGGCGGATGCTAAATGGATTGGGCCACCCAAGTGCTCCTAGTATTGCTATTATTTTAAAAGTTGGGCAAAAGGATTCCAATTTTAGTATATGTGCTGCTGAAGCGAGCACGGGCAAAAGGATTCCAAATCAAGCTGTTCACATTTTCCCTATAAGTTCTTTTCTTAAAAGAACCTTTGAGTAAGCTTAACAGTTTTATTCTTCTCCTAACACTCAGATCAACTAAAAGAGAGTTGGAGTTGCTAGGAGTTGCTGCTGTATGTATAATTTCAGTCCATGTGCAGGTGTCCGCATTAACATAAAAGATGGAAGGTCTGTATTGGCATTTTTGGTCACTAAGTATTACAGGAAATTTAAACTTCTTGTCCAAGATCACAGAGTAAGAGGCAGAGAAGAGACCAGAATGGAAGGTCTTTGACTGAGTCAATTTCTTTCATTATCAATTTTCAAATGGTTATTGAATTAAACTCAATATGAAGCCCATTTAACATAAAGATCATTTCATATGAACACGAGGTCCTAATATTAGGATCTATTAGTATGATTCTGACAATAGGATTTGTGTTCATGTATAGAGAAAACTCTCTTGAAGTTATAAATGTAGCCCTGCTCCATTATGTATGTTAATATATGTTATATAGCATCAACACCCAACAGCTTAATTGCTGTCCTGTACAGCATTAGACACCTTTTCCAAAAGTCTTATAAAAACTGAATATTCTATTTTCTGATAATGTTAAGCCCCTCCTACTCTGTACTTCTGCCAAAGGAAGGAAAAAAAAAGAGAGAGAGAGAGAGAGACAAAACAGATGGATATGTTTTAGTTCATTCGAGGAATTCAGATAAAAGTAGTTGCTAATTCCTAGTAAATCAAGCATTCTGTCCTTTCATTTTCAAGTATTTTTTAACCCCTCCAGATGACATTGCATTTCCCTTGCAATGTTATTTATTGCCATCCATGTAAATAGGCTACTTTGGAGAACAAAATGGAAAACTCCGAAGGGTGCTTGGGGTGCCAAGTGATGTGTGACCAGTTCTTACAGAGGGGAGGGTGTATTCTCGGTATGTTAATGGTTCTCAGCATTTTGTCCCCTTTGTTCTTTGCAGCTGATGTAAGTCTGGAAAGCATACTTTAGATGTTATTTGCTTTAGACTTCCTTTTCTATGTTACAGAATGATGAGATCCTCGTAGAGAAGGCCGAGAAATAAGAAAGGATTCTGAGGAAGAAGGATTTCCTGACTCCTATGAGTACCTGCTGTCTCTTTGCAGAACCAAAATTGGGCCCACTACATACAGGCAGCAATCCTCAAGCAGCACACAGCGCTGGAGAGACCTGGGCAAGTCATGCTACCTTCCTTGTCTTTTCGTTTTTGCATCGAAAAAAATGAAATCAACAATATCTACCCTACCTCTTGGGACTAAAATGTGATTCTATATGCAATGTACCCGGTGCAGAGAAGAAACCTATGATCACATCACCAGTGGTGGTGTTCTAGCAGTAAGTCACAGACTAAAAACCAGTATATAAGAGGATGTCACCAAAAACAGCAGAAGAAATGGAGTTCTCAGAGGCCATCAAAGGTAAAGAGTAGTAATGTGCTCAAAATATGGACAAGGGTGGGGGGTGGATTTGAGAGGCCAGAGCAGTGTTGGCGCCATCTTCATCAGCCCAAAGACGTTGGTGTTGGGCAAACACTGGAGAGCTCTAGTTGAGAGAAGCCAGTGCAGGATGTCTACAAGACCAGGCTGTAATGGGAGAGCCTGCCTACATACTCTTCCAACAAAAATGGATACCTGCATCCTCGTGCATCCATTCTGTAATTTGGCAAAGGATTGATTAAGCCCCAGTGTCAGCCCATGACTTGAGGTCTTTGGGACCTCCATTTTAATGTGCATTATCTCAGTGTCAACCCAGGGGGCACATCTCCAGGGGGCACCCTCCAAGAATATTTGGAGCTCAAATAAACAACTGTGAACCAGAGAAAAATATTGGGCAAATCCAAAGGAGAGGAGGAGAGACTTTTTCTAAATGGTCCAGATAGAAGTGCACACTACATTTTTAAGTAACTTCTATTAGACTTCTCTCATCACCATACCTATGCTACAAGCAAAGACGACATATCAACAAATCCTTATACACAGGAAGAGAACCTGAAGTCAGGTTGACATTTTTAGCTTGAAAGCAACAATTCTTAAAAAGCACATACACATTTACTCAATATTTGATAAAATTATAGTCATCATGTCTGAGGCATTAGGCACCCAGCACCTTCCTCTTTCCCGGATCTCAAATCTACGAGGCTGCTTCCCAGGGAGTTATATCAAAACATTAGGAGAGACCAGAGGGAAAGGAGGTGGAGAGGCACCCTGCCTGTCACAGACCAGGAAGCCTGAGCGAGGTGGACGCAGGACCCTTGCACAGAGACCCGGTGCTTTCTCCCCTATCTGCTGTTGTTAAGCTGGATCCTCACAGAGCCAGACACTTAAAGACACAAGCCTACAGAAGCTTTCAGCACGTCAGCCACCAGTTTGGCACAAAATGCACAGACCCCCAGCAACAAGTGAATGCCTCAGAACTTGGGTGACAGGGTACCTCTAAGCTCCCCAAAGGGCTTTGCAAAGATCTGTAATTTGGCAAAGCTCAAAAGCCTCTTACATGAATGGAATATACTTCTTCCTCCATTTTAAAAAATTGTGGTAAAATATTATGGACCCTGAAATTTACCATTTTAACCATTTTTAAATGTACAATTCAGCGACGTTAAGTATATTCACACTGCTGTGCAACCATCACCACCCTCCATCTCTAGAACTTCTTATCATCCCAGACTGAAAATCTGTACCTATTAGATAATAACTCCCCAACTCCCTTCATCCTCAAATCCATTCATATTATGAATGACATTTAGTGTTAGATTCAGTTTGCATTCCCAGTTGCTCCCATGTGTTACAGTCAAGAAACCCCAGTTTTGATTCCCTTATGTGCTGCTGCATGAGATACTGATAAACGCTTCTGGAATTTTTATTTTTCACCACAAAACTGAATTTTCACCAGATACATTAGACACTAAACTCAAGGGGGTGGCAGTCCTTGAATCCTGCTTCCTGTCATGCCCAAGTGGTTTCTGCAAGGGACAGAGTGTGGCCAGTCACTACTAGTGACTATTCCAGGACAGATCATGACATAGACTCTTCTGCTCAGCCGCGGGCCGGGGAGCTCAAAGGCTTGGGCTGGAAAAGGATGCCACTCCTGCTCTTAGACTTATTTTCTCCAGCCTTTATTCTTCCAAACTCCCAACAAACACACCTACCTTCCCTAAGACCCTTTCTCTCCCAACCCATCGCTTACTAGAATATTTCCCGTATCATATAATATAATCATAGAGTTATTTCCATACAGTCCAGTATTCCAAGTAGACTGCCTTCTACATTCTCACAGTGTGCTGGATTAGCCACGTCTTGGTTCCCTTCAAAGGCTTTAAAAATATTCCAACAGATTTGATGTACAATTTGAGTCAGGATGACTTAACTGTGGGAGCTGTCTCTTGGTCAAAATGAGCTTTTCCATTTTAGTTCACAGTTAGCTCATCAGGTCTTCCCTTGTTGACTCATTAATCCCATAAGCATTTATTAAACACCATCTAGGTGTCTATTGGTGTGCCAGGCACAGGACATCCAGGGACTCTTGAGTTACAGTCCAGCGGAAAGACAAGCAGAAACATCTGGCCAGAGCCCAGCAGAACTCCACAGGAGACGTGCTTCATGGAAAACAAAATGCAGTGGGAGTCAGTAGAAGGAGTGACGTGCCATCCCAGTCTTCATAGAGGATGGGACCCCTGTTCTGGTCCCTGAACAAGGAGGGGAGAGAAGGTGTTCTGTGCAAAGGGCAGCATGTTTATAGACTTGGAGTCTTTCTGGTCACTCGGGGTGGGGGAGGGGAAGAATTAAGAGCAAATGAACCTGCTAGTTTGAGTGACTAGGTAGACAGTAACTATGTTCACTGTTACCCTACTGCAAATAACATCTTCGGTTTTAACAGTGGTTTGGTCTATCATCTGTGGGGGAAAATGAGCTGCTGGAGTTTTCACATAGATGTATCTTCTGTCATATTTTAATAAATCTCAATGAAATATTGCTTTAAGTCCAAGAGACAGAGAAATATGGCTGTAACAACTGATCTCTTCACTTCATAAAAGCACTAATTTATGACCTTTACTCCTACTTCTTATTTTGAAAAATTTCAAATCTATATAACTTTTGAAAGAATAGTACAATGAACACCTATATACCCTTCATTAGATTCAACAACTGTCAACATTTTGCCACATTCTTTCTTTTTCTCTTTCTTTCTCTCTCTCTTTCTCTCTCTGTCTCTGTCATTACTGATCCATTTGAAAGCGAGCGGCTCTTCCGGCGCCTGGGTGGCTCAGTCAGTTAAGTGTCCACCTTCGGCTCAGGCCATGATCTCAGGGTCCTGGGATTGAGCACTGCATTGGGCTTCCTGCCCAGTGGGGAGTCTGCTTCTTTCTGTCTCTCTGTCTCTCTCCTTCTGCCCCTCTCCCCTCTTCCTGTCCCTCCCTGCTCCTCTCCCTCTCTCTCTCTTTCAAAAAAATGAATAAAATCTTTTAAAGAAATAGGGAAATGCGTTGCACTTATTATGATACTTCAACCCTAAATGCATCTTCTTAGAGCAAGGACTTTTTCCAATATAACCACAGAATCATTATTGCTGGATTTTGCTTTTGTTTCTCATGATTATATTCGAGGTAAACATTTTGGTAAGCATACTAAATAAATGATGTTATGTACTTCCCCACCATATGAGGAGGTACAAAAATAGTCTTTTTTGTTACCAATGATTCTAATTTGGACCACCTGTTTAGATAATAGCCTTCTATTCTCTCCATTGTAATTCATAAGTAATCTGGGTGACAATAATTTGTGACTATGCAACATATTATCCAGTGGCTAAAGTGTTTGTTTGTTACTCTTGCTTATCAATAATTATATTGGTAGGCCTTAGTTTTAAATTAATTAGTTATGGTTCCTCCATTCCAGTAGTAAAAGTCAGATTTTTTGCTGTTGTTGTTTGTTGTCTAAAAATTTGAGACCAAAGATCATCCAATTTTATAAAAATATTTCTCATGAAATAGAGCATATGTTAGGAAAATGGCCAAAAAAACACTGTACAGCTATATTTTAGAAATCAACATGTGTTTTTACATTTTTACTTGCACAAGATTTAATATTGTCCATGATGTTGAGCTTTTGTAGTTTGTGGGAAAAAATGCTGTAATATGTCATTTAGCATCATAAAGGAATCTCATATCTGTCCACTGATAACTCATTGGCAATATACCACAGCTGTTAAAACGCAGCTCAGGAAAGAAAAAAAACAAAACCCCACAAGCCAACCATCTGACTTTAATTAGGAAAGAGAATAGTCCCCAAATGTACAAAGATGGGGTCTTTTGCAGGTCAAAGTATTATAGTGGAATTTGAAAAAAGGTAATATAATGGCCCTATATGTGAAGGTTAGCTCTTGTTCATTTTTAAGGATTCATAATATGGAGACACAGTCCCTACCCTTTCCTGACAACAAGCCAACCTTTGCTATAGGTCTAGTAAACACTCACCTAGGCACAAAAATCCATGCTTTCTGATTACTGAGGGCCTGTCAGATACCAGGACAGAGATACCATTAACCTAGGTGGGGGAGGCTGTGGGTAGAGCAGGTTCTGGGGATGAAGAAGATCAAGATTTCAGTTTGGAGCAGGATATATTTGAGACACTCATTAAACATCCAAGTGGAGATACAGAGTTGAAAGTTAATGAGCTAATGCTTAATGGAATGGTCACAGGTGGGGGCACACATTTCAAGATCATTTGACAATAGATGCTACCTAAAACCACAGAATGGAGAAAGAATCAGCAAGGGGGTGAGTACAGGGAGAGCAGGGGATATTAAGAGATCCATGAACCAACCTAGGGACACATCGATGCTATGCAATGAAAAGGCAAAAGAAAAACTAGTACAGGATACTAAGAAGAAACAGCCCATGGGTTTGAAGGACAGTGAAGTGCGTAGTATCTTGGAGCATAAGTGAAGATATCACATCCATGAGGATGGAGTAATTAACTGTGATGAGTGTTAATGGAGACCACTCATCTCAATGGAGATGGAGACCAAGATTTGGATTTAGCAACATGGAGGTCGTTGGTGATATGGAGAAGCCCAGGTTTGGTGGGGTGGCAGAGTTCAAACCCCACCTGGAATTAGCTTCAGTGAGAAGAGGAGAGGAAAAGGCTGTCTTTCAAGGAGTTTTGCTGTACAATGGGAGGAAGCAGGCCAAGAAAAATGGTAGGGCCTTCAGGAGAAAAAGATAATTTTGTTTTTTGTTTTTAAGATGAGAGAGAAAATAGTATGATTGTGCACTGGTGGAAATGAGTTAAAAGAGAGGGGAAACTGTTGATCTAAGAGAAAGGAAGAAGAATTGCTGAAGCAAAGCCGTTGAGTTAGAAGCAGAGGGGAGGGGCAGCAGTGTATCCAGTCCACACCCTGGTAGGTAGGAAGATATTGTTGTGGGAGTTTGTGGAACTTATTTTTCGAATGGTTCCATTTTGTGCTCCAGTGAAGTGGGAAGCAAGGTCATCAGTTAAGAGTGAAGAGAGAGGAAAAGGTGTTTAGAGATTTAAGGGGCTGTGAGTTTTTGAAGTAGTTATCTCTGAGGGAAGGAAATGTCAATCAATTTTTAAAAATTAGAAATAGTGCAAACAATAGTCTCTAGTCACAATGCAATAAAACTGGAATTAGCAATAAGAACAAAAAGTTCCTACTTCCTGGATATTAATAATTCTGTCTTAAGTAATTTGGGTGAAGGTGAAAAGCCAAATTAAAACTATTAAATATTCGGAAAATAAAGATAATGAAAAGACTATTTGCAAAGTTTGCTGCAAAAATCAAGTGGGATTTATTCCAGAAATGCAGCAGGGTTCACTTTTTTAGGTACCTATTTACTTATTCACTGTATTAATAGATTCCAGAAGGAAAATCATATAATCAATCCCATAGATGTTGAAAAAAAATCTGATTTTATAAAATTAAGTTCCCATTCAAATTTTATTCTTAATAAATTCAATACAAGCATTTCAATTCTGCTACTGTTATGTAAGATTATTCTGGGGATACTAGCCTATGCAATTACATGAGAGAAAGAAATTGGAGATATAAAAAAAAGAAAGTAAAATTATCATTATAATTACCATTATAGGATTACATATCTGGAAAAATCAAATGTATTAATTGAAAACCTATTAAAAACAATAAAAGAAATTAGTAAAATGGCTACTTACAGAGTTAACATACCAAGATTAAGGGGAAAAAAAAAAGAATTAACATACTGAGATTAACAAGCAACAGGCAGTTAGAAGATGTAATAAAAGATCTCACATACAGCAGTAACAAGTGTAAGATATTTAAAAATAAACCTTAAAAGATACTTATGAAGATAACTTTAAAATGTTCCTGAGTAAGACAAAAGATTTCAACAAGTGGAAAGGCAACAAGAGACTCAATATCATTAACATATTAATTTTCTTAAACTGATTCATAAATTTAACAGATTACAATAAAAGTATTAAAGTAGTTTTTGACAAGACAAGCTGTTTCTAAAGTTTATGTGAAAAATGAACAAGCAATAATATCTGGAAGAATTATGAAAACATTTCTGAGAAAAAATCACTAATGTAGAACCATACAATCAGACGTTGAAACATAGTATAAATCTACAATAAATCGATAATAGAATAGAAGAGAGTGTAGGGTTGACATACAATAGACAGAAAATTAATGTAACAAAATGATTTAAAATAAACATAGAACTTTAGAATACATACAAATAGGATATGCACCATGAGGAATTTATATGATTAAGGTAACATTTGAAATCATTGAGAGACAGATGGAGTATGTAATAAATAATGTTTGAATAACTGAATATTATGCTAGAAAAAATTTAAGGTCAATCCATATCTCGCTTCTCACACCAGAATAAATTTCAGTTAACAATTAGAGACTGAAATGTCAAAAAAAGTGACCACACAAAAAGTCCTAAACATTTGCTTACATATGCTCTAAACAACAACAACAACTTTGGAAAGATACTCAAGAAATTGATAACATTCAATTATGTAATACAGTGTCATCAGCTATAGTCACCATGTTTTACTTCAGCTCCTCAGAACTTATACATCTTACAGCTCAAAGATTGTATCCCTTACTGATCTCTCCCTCTTTCTCCCAACCCCTGGCCCCTGGCAACGACTTTTCTACTCTGCTTCTTTGAGTTTGACTCTTTAATAGATATCACATATAAGTAATAACCACGGAGTATTTGTTTGGCTTATTTTACTTAGCATTATACCCTCAAAATCTAACCATGTTGCTACAAATATCAGAATTTCCTTCTTTCTCACAGCTAAACAATATTTACTATGTATATGTACCCAGTTTTCTGTATCCGTTCATCTGCTGAGGGACACTTAGGTTGTTTCCATATCTTAGCTCTTGTTACTAATGCTGCAAAGAACGGGGTAGGGGGGAGAGTATCTCTTCAATTTTTATTTTCTTTGGATACTTAGAAATGGGATTGCTGGATCATATGGTAGCTCCATTTTTAATTTTCCAAGATACCTTCATACTGTTTTCCATAGTATACTGGTTTACATTCCCACCCACAGTATACAAGGCTCTCTTTTCTCCACATCGGCTCAAGTTCTCTCTTGTCTTTTTGATGACAGCCATTCAACAGATGTGAAGTGATACCTCATTCTAGTTTTGATTTGCATTTCCCTGGTTAGTGACATTGACTACCTTTTAATGTACCTGTGGCCATTTGTGTGTCTTCTTTGAAAAAATGTTTATTCAGGGACACCTCGGTGGCTCAGCTGGTTAAGGATCTGACTCTTGATTTCAGCTCAGGTCATGATCTCAGGGTTGTGAGATCGAGCCCTGCTTAAGATCCATATGTTCGTTCTCTCTCTCTCTCTCTCTCTCTCTCTCTCTCTCTCTCTCTGCCCTGCCTTGCCCCTCACACTTATGCTCTCTTTCTCCCTCTTGTCTCCCTCCCTCTCTAAAAAACAAAAAAGAAAAAAAGTGTTTATTCAGTTCCTCTGTCTTTTTTTTCTTTTTGGGGGCAGTGGGAAGAACTTCAAAAAGAGACTTTTTCTTTTCTTAGTTACCTCATTTTTATACTTTTAATTTTTTTATTTTTTTTTAATTCCAGCATAATTTACACACAGTGTTATATTACTTTTAAATGTACAATACAGTGATTCAACAATCCCATACATTACACAGTGCTCATTGCCATAATGTACTCTTAATCCCCTTCACCTGTTTCACTCATGCCCCTACCCACCTCTATTCTGGCAACCACCAGTTTGCTCTCTACAGTTAAGAGTCTATTTTTTTGTCTCTCTCTTTTTTTCAATATTTGTTTATTTTTTTCCTCAAATTCCACAAATGAGTGAAATCATATTGTTTTTGTCTATCTCTGACTGACTTATTTCACTTAGTATTATATCCTCTAAATCCATCCACGTTGTTGCAAATGGCAAGATCTCATTCTTTTTTATGGCTGAGTAATATTCCAGTATGTGGTGGTGGTGGTGGAGGGGTGTGTGTGTGTGTGTACCTCACATCTTTTTTATCCATTCATCTATCGATGGATACATATTTGGGGTGCTTCCATAGCTTGGCTACTGTAAATAATGCTGCAATAAAGATAGGGGTGTATCCTTTCAAATTAATCTTTTCATTTTCTTTAGGCAAATACTCAGGAGTGGAATTACTAGATCATATGATAGTTCTATTTTTAAAGTTTTGAAGAACTACATACTGTTTTTCATAGTGGCTACACCAATTTACATTTCCACCAACAGTGCACAAGGATTCCTTTTTCTCCATATCCTCACCAATACTTGTTATTCTTTTTGATTCTACCCAGTTTTTAAAGATTTTATTTATTTATTTGACAGACAGAGATCACAAGTAGGCAGAGAGGCAGGCAGAGAGAGGAGGGGAAGCAGGCTCCCTGCTGAGCAGAGAGCCTGAGGGGGGGCTTGATCCCAGGACCCTGGGATCATGACCTGAGCCGAAGGCAGAGACTTTAACTCAGTGAGCCACCCAGGCACCTGATTCTACCCATTCTGACAGATGTGAGGTCATATCTCACTGTAGCTTTGATTTGCATATCCCTGATGAGCACCTTTCCATGTGTCTTTTAGTCATCTGGATGTCTTTGGAGAAATGTCTCTTTAGGTCCTCTGCTCATTTTTTAATCAGATTATGCAGGTCTTTTGGTATTCAGTTATAGAAGTTCTTCATATATTTTGGATATTAACTCCTTATTGGATACTTCATTTGCAAATATCTTCTTCCATCCTGCAGGCTGCCTTTTCATTTTGCTAAGGGTTTCCTTTGTTCACAGGCCCCATCCAGACAGAGACCATACCCTGGGCATACCTGTCCTTCTTCTAATTTTTGTCTTGATTTTCTCTTGTCTCTCTGGACTGAAGCTCCCCCCCGCCCCCCACCTGCCCCAAGAGACTCAGATTGAGCACCTAGTGCACTCAGGCTCTTTGTGGGTGCTCAGGAGAGAGGGACTGGAGAACGCTTTCAAAGAGGATTCTGAGTGGGAAGGAGAATAGGTCCGGGGCCATCAGGAGCTGGGTCCCTTGCTGGCTTTCGCTTGTGCTGACTTCAGGCACACTGCTCTCTGATTTCTCATGTGCGAGTTGGTGATGGGCATAAAGACCAGGAAGACAAATTGTCGCGTGAATGGCAATCATTGTTTGATGCGCATGAAAAGTATTGTTTTTCTCCCTGTTTGTTCTATTTCCTTTTTAGTCTGTTTCTCTAAACTTAATCCCTTTTTACCTTTCCAATCTAACTTTATTATTTCCTACTCAACCTTTCCCTCCTCTTCTTCTCAAAGCTGGAGGACAGCAGCCTGCCACTCTCCAGTCTATGGATAAGATGGCCTGACGGACGAGACTATTCCCTGCTAACCGGGCCACCTCTCCTGAATCGGCTTTGGTTAAAGTCTTGAGCCTTTTAATGGGAAAGGGGTTTTGTGCAAGTCATTTCTGGCTGGCTGGCTTGACTGCAGGCAGGAAACGCAGGTCTGCTGTGCACTGAGGGGAAAAGATCCATCTATGGCAACCAAACCACATACATCATTTCAGAACTTAAGAACTGGGGCCCAAATACGCTCTGAATCAGGGATGCCTCCCCTCGTGGCAGATTTTTTAGAGTCTTTAAGTTTCACCCTTAATAGAAATAAACTTCACAGCCATGTGACCCACAAGAATAATTTTAAGTCTTTGGAAAATTATTCTCCAGTATTTGATAGCTGATGTGGTAGATGTGATATTATGCCTACCCACTAATTCTAATACTCAGAGTGTAGGAGAGCCATTTATTTTATATTTATACTTTCTTTTATGAGTCTGATTGAAATAAAATGCTGGCTAGAGGTACATTAGAGTTCTCTGAACAGAGTCTCGGCAGAATTGGGAAGAATATAAGCTCGTTGCTCTGAGCAGAGGCTCAAAGTAAAATCGTCTCATTTGTTCTTCCAGAGATCCTTTTTTGTGTGTGGTTTGTTTTTGGTTCTCTTCCAATTTGCATGTTTACCAAAATCCCAAGGAAAGGAAAAAACCATTAAGATTTTTTTCTATAATCCATTTAAGTCAAAAACGGAGAAGAGAGAGAAAAATTTGTAGCTTTCAAACACCATTAGTTTGCTAATGATAGCTTTCATCCTATGACAGTTCTCAGACTGATAAGATGCTCCAAACATCCACGGCGAAGGAAGAGGGCCATTTACAGGCCCCCGCTCTGTCTCTGCAGCTTGCACATGTTTTCAAACATAATTTCATGCCTGCTTTCTGACAGCTCATTAAACAAAGGCCTCTTGGTGCCTATATTGCCCGTCTCCCCGCTGAGAGTGTAACATATTTACGGCCTTTGCAGATTGCTGGCTGCTGGCGCCTTCTCTTCCCCGTGGCCTGCCTGCCAACTGCTTATCAGTCTCCCCCAAAGGTGACATCCTCTTCGTTTGTTTGGGTAGCGATGGTCCCGTGTTTGACCCTCGGAGGCCAGCCGCAGCGTGATTAGGAGCGGCTCCTGCACCAGCTAGATAAAGGCAATCACGCAGGCGAAGACAGCGAGGGGCCACTCGGGGGAGCCTTGCCAGGCGGAGTGCTCCCATTCAGGAGCGCGCCGGCAGTTCGTTAGTTCGACAGCTGGCAGTGTGCAGACCTTGTGGGATTTCTGCCTCAGAGAAAGCAAACAAGGGTTCGGGAGTGTTGAGGAGCTATCTGGGGCTATGTACAAGGGTGATCAGAAGCGATTGCTCCTAATTACCTGCCTCTTGACTGCCATTAAACCATCATTACACATCCGAACCCATAAAAGCCCCTATGAATGAGGCACCTTATACTTAATTTTTATCCCTTTCTCCTGCTTTTGCCAAAAGCATTTTGCCGGGGTCCTGGGAGGACAGATGAAGACATCTTGGACGCAGTGAGAGGCTGCCGGCTGCATCCATCTGCCGTTTCAGGATCTGACAAAACTGGTAACAGGTTTCTGCCACTGCAGTGGCCTAGAGGGTGATGCATCATTTCCAATGAACGGAACGGAGAGCGAACAGGGAGGGGAAGAGGCTAAAGAGGGAAGAAGGGAGGGAGAGAGAGCAAGACTTCTTTCTTCCCAGCCAGGTGTCCACGAATTCAGCTCTTAGCTGTTGTGGGCTAATGGCCAGGCTCCAGGCACAGGGTTTTAGTCCAACCCTCAGATGACCTTGGCCCCAGAAATGCCTGTGTTGTCCCTCTGGGATCTGACCGGTGGCAAAGCAGGAAAAAGGTTTTGGTGTGACTGCATTTGCCTTTATGGTGGATGGCGACGATGGCTATCACTTTTCCAGCGGCTGCTAGGAATGAAACAGCGCATAGCCATTTTCTCCCAGGATGTCATCTCATGTAATGGAACACCATTCCAGTAGACCCACTGTGCCAATGATAAGACAGGAAAGCCGCACCAAATGCACAGCTAGTCAGCAACAGAGTCTAAGTCTGTTGGTTCCAAAGTCTGTACTTTGAATCGCAACTCCCCCCACCCCCAGCTTCTGCTGAATCCATGATTATACTGGAACATTCCTTCAGAATAAGCTGTTGCTAAGTCTGTTTGCCCAGGGGGTGTGCCCATCAGCCCAAGAGATAGTGAATTGTGGAGACCCCCAGCAGTCTGTGTGAGGAGGCTTTTCCAGGCAAGGGATGAGCAATCTTCCTTTTCACATTTCTCAG
The DNA here is from genome assembly GCF_022355385.1 of Mustela nigripes. Taxonomy (NCBI): domain Eukaryota; kingdom Metazoa; phylum Chordata; class Mammalia; order Carnivora; family Mustelidae; genus Mustela; species Mustela nigripes. Next base: position 50,001,251 of record NC_081560.1, read on the forward strand.
GAGCACTCTTGCTGATTCTATGCAGGAAGTCCTCAGGTGACACATGGAGAAAACATTTCCTAACCTGGGAGCTTCCCTGGGGAGCGAGCAGTCTCATTTACCCGTTCCTCTAGAACTCCACAGTTCTCCTAGCACATAGTAGGTGCTCAATAAATGCTGTGAGGTCTGGAGAATGGTTCTGTTTTATTTTACTCCTCCATATCTTGTTTTAAGCTGTACTGAAAATTCCCTATCATTTAACCCTCTTGGAAGGAAGCAGGGATCAAATCTACAAAGAGAAACTAAGTGACTTTCTTAAGATGACATAGGTGGCAGGTGGCCGAGGCGAGACTTTAACAAGCTCTGGATGAATCTAAAATAAAATGCTACTTCTATGTTACTATGTTGCTTAAAGCACAAACTGATGATTTCAAAACTGAATTTAAAAAATACTGGAAGGAAGTAACGGCGATTATTAATGGTAGTTGCCTTTGGAAGTTGGGATTCTGATTCTTTACACTTTTCTATATTTTCTAAATTATATACCTTTTATCATTGTGAGAAAACTGAAATACACACACACAGTACCAGGGAGTATACTATCTTAATAAACATAATTATTGTTAATTTGTCAGGAGACTTTTGTTTTGATCATCTGAATATATGTGGTTTTGATCAACAATAACAACATTGCAAATAATAAAATACAGCAAGGTCTTCTCCCGACTAAAAATATTCTTACCACGATGGAACTAGATTATTGTCAGTAGAAGAATTCTTGGTTTGTTTCTTAGCAACAGAAAACAGAACAGCATTTGCTATAACTTGAAAACCACCATTTTCAGTGGTTACGATCACCTGCTGTTTATGACTAAGCTGAGGATGGGCTAAGAGTCTGATGTTTCTTCACCACACTGCAAGTTCACAAGGGACTTTCTCACCCATCATTTCCTCTTGGTTTCAATAACCACTGATTCAATACACCCCCATGCACCAGGCCCTGGGCACAGTGATTTTCTGAACATTTGAGCCGAGTTCCAGCAGCCTTAGAAGGTGGGCTAGTCTGTGTTCTATTATCTCTTTTACCAGTGAGGACACCGAGCGTGAAAGATGAAATGATGTGCTAACAGGCTTGCAATTGGCGGCCAAGGGCAGGAGAGCTCCAGTTTTAGCTATCTAAGTCCAAACACTGTGTCTTTGAATGTCAGCACCTCCTGGTGCTTCGCAGGGTCAGATCCCTTCTTGAGCAAGACACCATAAAGGTTATGCTGGATCTTTTGACATCTTTTCAAATTTTGTATTTCAGAACCCAGTTTTCACTCCCTCCCTTGCCCAGGGCCTATAGTACCATCTTGTACACCATCTAGCCACTCTACAGATGACATCTCAGGACTTCGGATGCTCCCCTTCTCCTCTCTCCCCACCCCTCTGCCTCCCCGTAAAACCAGGGGAAATTGTTTTCCGTTTGCTCAGAAAATAAATGAGCTGGTCTGTGATAATGCATGATGGGGATTCCTAGGCAACATCCTTGCTTTTTTTAAAAAGAGGACATTTATAAATGTTGGGCCTTTGCCCAAAGATGTTCCCCAGTGGTGGGATAATTAGATAATATAGGAGGTCAATGGGGAGAAAAATAAAAAGGGAAAAAAATACCACAGAGAAGCACTGGAAGGGAAAACACATGAAAGCATCATTTCATTTGAGAGAAATACTTCATTAGCAAATGCCCAAAAGTTACAACTCCAGGAAAGCCATTTGGCCAGGGATAACAAAAGTCTTTTAAAAATTCATATCCTTTGACTTAGTAAATCCAGTTCTGAGAATGCATCCTAAAGAATAATTCTGAAACAGAAAGAGCTTTGTGCATGAAGAAATTCACCATTCACTATAACATAAGTATAGAAAAATGGCAAAAAGTGTATTGATTATGTAAATTATGATACAGTGGAATACAGTCATTCCAGACGATGTCTGCAAAATGTCCTGAAATAATATGAAAATTTTTCTATATTATAAAATAAAATGAAAAAGAGCAGACTGCAATTTTAATCATTACCACATTATGATCATCATGTCCAAAATATTTGGAAGCCAATTATCTAATTACTTTTAGAAATTGCTACTATAGGTAATGTTTTTCTCCTTCCTACTTTTTTAAAAATTTTCTGAGTTTTACTAAATAAACATGTCAGTATTCCAATGAAAAAAATATATAAACTTATTTGGAAATATTATTTTACCCCATCTTGGTTTTTACTTAACTCAGGTAATACAGAACTGTCTGTATCCAAGAGTGATGTCAGAAACAAACATACTCTGTTACTGTGCAGAAAAGAGTCAACATAGCGGGTGTCATGGCTATCCTTGTGCTAGGCCTGCTTACAAGGTTGGCTCTTGGATGGTATCTGGGAACTTAGATTCCCAGAGGGTTCATGTGTATTGGGGCTGCTGTAATAAAAAGCCAGAGACTGGGTGGCCAATCAGCAAACATTTACTTCTCACAGTTCTGGAGGCTCCAAGTCCAGGATCATGGAAGCAGCAGGTTGGGTGTCTGGTGAGAAAGTGCCTCCCGCACGACCATCTTTTCCTTGTAAACTCACATGGCCAAAGTGGCAAGGAAATCTTTCTTGGGTCACTTTCCCACAAGCACTATATCCCATTCATGAGGGCTCCAGCCTCAGGATCTAAGCACCTCCCAAGATACCCTCCTCCAAATACCAGCACACTGGACATTCTATTTCAGCATATAAATTTGGCAGGGGTATATTCAAGTCTGTAGCAATTCCCACCACCATGAAATAAGAGTGGCTTATGATGTTTAAACTGTTTGCACAAACCATACAGTTTATGTTAAACACCTGCTTTCCGTCTGGGAGGGTAGAATTTGGGTGATGGGCCAGGCAAAAGCTGTCTATGTGTCCAAGCCCAGGAAAAACCCCGGGTATTGAGTCTCTAACAAGCTTCCCAGAATGACAGCATATCCTACATTTGTTGTCACAACTCGTTGCTGTGTGCGTCCCGTGTGACTCCCCTAGGAGAGGACCTTGGAAGCTTATGGCTGATTTTCTCTGGACTTTACCCATGTGCCTTTTCCCTCCCTTTCTTTTAACTGTAATAAATCATATCTGTGAGTATGACTACATGCTTAGTCTTGTGAATCCTGTAAGTGAATCCTGGAACTTCAGGGTGGTCTTGAGACATCTTAACATAATCATTGCTATCATGTAGTTCTTAAAAAAAAAAGTCACTTTCTTCCATTTTGTCCTTAAGAATTTAGAATTTAGCTATTTGTAAACCATAGAATGGTGCTTTTCTAAAATATTAAGCTGACACATTTTAGTGCTAGGGAAGAGAACTGTGTCCTGTTTTTGCTTTACAGATGAGGAAACAAAGCTGAGAGTGAGTGAAGTGAGGGATCCACATCGGGATCAGAACCTCGGACTCCTGACTCTTCCTTTCACAGATCATTGTTTTCCTGTGAATGGCTGATCATGAGGCATATGGGAAAAAGAGAAACAATTACAACAATATAATGTGGAATAAGGGAAGAGTGCTTGGGGCTACTAGAGTCAGCTAGTAATGGTAAATTGGGGTTTCCATCATTATTTATAAGGGGTGAATCAATAGTTGGTAATAGAATAGGAAGCATACCTACTATGGTCTCAGGCTATAGAGTCAGTTACTCTAAGAAAGGAAATACTTGAAAAGGGTGTGCCCTAGAATAAAAATTGGACCACCTTGCTCTTCCTTCTATAGACTGGTGATTAGTTCAAGCCATTGAAAATGACTTTTTATTGGCATTTTCTTGTGGAAATGCACATGTCCAATCAGGGTTGACTACAATAAAAATGAATGTTTTCATGTTTATTTCAAGCAGGCGATACCTTCCTGGCCCACTCCCTAAAGGGGAAATCGGAAGGGTTACAGGAAGTGAGAATCTTTAAAATTGGGAAAATTTCAATTGAATGTCTACTTCTTACACTTGAAAGATTTTATTCAGAAATTCAGAAATCTGCCAATCCATGCTCATCACTTAAAACCTGATGAGAGAATATTGTTCTTAGAGATCTGCACTGCACTTATCATAATCCTATTTGTTCAGTTGTAAGACCATTTCTGGGTCTCTCCTGGTGATGAACACTGGTAGCAGTGATGAAGAGATGATCCAATAACAATTCCACTGAGAAAATAGACCCCAGTCACCGTGCTGCACGTCCTGTGGCCACATCTCTCCAGGGAAGAAGGCATTGGGAACAGTCAAGAACAGAATTAGCACTTAGCTATACAGAATCACAAATAAGTAACTCCCTACTACATCCCCTCTTCTTCTACTTTCCTGCTTTCCCCCTTACTGGGTTCAAGAGTGGAAAAGATTAGCTTCACATAGGCCTGGAGTAACAGGAGAGAATTCCGCACTGATCTCAAGGAACGTCTGATGAAAACATGATCCCTTTTGATCTATAGGGAGATTTTAAAATATTTTAAGTCAACATTTTATTAGTTCATTTGTATATTCCATTTCTTTGGTCTTTGGCATTTGTCTGGTCACTGGCTTATTAAAAATGGGGTCTTCAAATGCACTTCTGGCTTGTGTTCATAAGAGAAGAAAATTCTGAGGTGGCCCCACAATTTTTACCTTCTTTTTTGACTTTTGTCCTAATTCTTCATTTTTTTATTATAATTTTTTTTTATTTTTTATAAACACATAATGTATTATTAGCCCCAGGGGTGCAGGTCTGTGAATCACCAGGTTTATACTTCACAGCACTCATCATAACACATACCCTCCCCAATGTCCATAACCCACCCACCCTCTCCCTACTCACCTCCCACCAGCAACCCTCAGTTTGTTTTGTGAGATTAAGAGTCTTCTATGCTTTGACTCCCTCCCCATTCTATCTTATTTCATTTATTCTTTTCCGACCCCCCTAACTCTTCATTCTTAAGACAATCTAAGAATCCCTCTCACTGAAAACAAAGTCATACCCAAATCTACTTCTTTCAAATAAATACAAAAAAAAAAAATGACACAAGAGGTAAAATGTATCTATCCTTGGTCAGGGTTATTTAATGAGAAAGGTTTAGGATAGTGTATTGTCCTAGGTCAGGTTTTCTGGAGGCACCTTCAGACTCTGAGGCAGAGATTTGCATACAGGAAATTCCCTGGGTAGTGAACTTGAGAAGAACATATATAACGTAGCAAGATGGGGCAGAGGGAGAGGTTGAATTAAAAGCAGTTGCAACAGAAGGCCTTGGCTAATCCCACTGGGATCCCTGGAGATGAGATGGCCCTGCGGAGTTATCCCAAATCCAGGGCAAAGGGCTGGTCTTTGTATCCCTGCATCAATCAGTCATTAGACTCTGGCTACCCCAGGAAGAGGGCAACACAGCTTCCCCTGTCAGAGGGCAATTCCCTGAAACAATCACAGCTGTGAGCCTCCAGCAGCCAACTCTCCTGGCAGCTGAGAGAATGAGTGCCTCAGTCTAAAATGGGATCTGAGCAGGTACATCACATTTGGGTTCTTTCATCTCTTTATAATCTGCGTGCACATTTCCAAAGAGGAAATCCCTGGACATCCCTTTATTCAATATTACACTGGTTTTTCACTCTCAGTCCTCAAAGTTGGATGTGTGAGAAATATATTAGCTAGGATGTTACCTAATTTCAATTCTCAGTCTCCATCCTGCCAAGATATATTGGAAATGGAGCATCAGTTATTCTTGGGGCCTCCTTCCCAAATCAGAGCTATTTCTAGGTTCTATTGTCATAAGCAGGGCCACGGTATGGAGGCAGAGGGGAAGGGAGGGGAGGGTTATTTGTAACAAGGCCATTCTGACTGTCCGTAAGAAGACCCCTGGCTCCTTTCACTTGGTCTCTTCAGAGCCATACTTATGAGATACCTAGAACCTATGATCCTGTTACCCAAGCCATTCCTTCCAGACTCACCACTTCCCCCAGAACACTGCCAGAAAGAAGGGCCCTCTTCCTCACTGCACCAGACCTACTGACATCTTTCTTTCTGTGGCCCTAGGAAATATCGCTTTTTTTTCTCTTTCCTTTTTTTTTTTTTTTTAATCTTATTATGTTATGTTAGTCACCATAGAGCACATCATTTTTTTTAACTTTCTTTTTTTTTAAAATTTATTTCTTTTCAGTATAACAGAATTCATTGTTTATGCACCACACCCAGTGCTCCATGCAATACGTGCCCTCCAAAATACCCACCACCTGGTACCCCGACCTCCCACCCCCCCGCCACTTCAAACTCCTCAGATTGTTTTTCAGAGACCATAGTCTCTCATGATTCACCTCCCCTTCCAATTTACCCCACTCCCTTCTCCTCTCTAACACCCCTTGTCCTCCATGATATTTGTTATGCTCCACAAATAAGTGAAACCATATGATAATTGACTCTTTCTGCTTGACTTATTTCACTCAGCATAATCTCTTCCAGTTCCATCCATGTTGATACAAAAGTTGGGTATTCATCCTTTCTGATGGAAGCATAATACTCCATAGTGTATATGGACCACATCTTTCTTATCCATTCGTCCGTTGAAGGGCATCTTGATTCTTTCCACAGTTTGGCAACCGTGGCCATTGCTGCTATAAACATTGGGGTACAGATGGCCCTTCTTTTCACTACATCTTCACTGTATCTTTGGGGTAAATACCCAGGAGTGCAATTGCAGGGTCATAGGGAAGCTCTATTTTTAATTTCTTGAGGAATTTCCAAAGATTTTCAAAAGTGTTTTCCAAAGTGGCTACACCAACTTGCATTCCGACCAACAGTGTAAGAGGGTTCCCCTTTTTCCACATCCTCTCCAGCACCCATTGTTTCCTATCTTGCTAATTTTGGCCATTCTAACTGGTGTAAGGTGGTGTCTCAATGTGGTTTTAATTTGAATGTCCCTGATGGCTAGTGATGATGAACATTTTTTCATGTGTCTGATAGCCATTTGTATGTCTTCATTGGAGAAGTGTCTGTTCATGGCCTCTGCCCATTTTTTTGGATATGATTATCTGTTTTGTGTGTGTTGAGTTTAAGAAGTTCTTTATAGATCCTGGATATCAACCTTTTGTCTGTACTGTCATTTGTGAATATCTTCCCCCATTCTGTGGGTTGCCTCTTTGTTTTGTTGACTGTTTCCTTTGCTGTGTAGAAGCTTTTGATCTTGATGAAGTCCCAAAAGTTCATCACTTTTGTTTCCTTTGCCTTTGGAGACATATCTTGAAAGAAGTTGTTATGGTTGATATCGAAGAGATTACTACCTATGTTCTCCTCTAAGATTCTGATGGATTCCTGTCTCACGTTGAGGTTTTTTATCCATTTCGAGTTTATCTTTGTGTATGGTGTAAGAGAATGGTTGAGTTTCGTTCTTCTACATATAGCTGTCCATTAGTTTTTGATGTAGTGTTCCATGACTCATTGTTTGCATATAACACCCAGTGTTCCATGCAGTCCAGCCCTCCTTAATACCCATCACTGGGCTCACCCATCCCCCATTCCCCACCCCTCTGAAACCCTGTTTGTTTCTCATAGTCCGTAGTCTCATGGTTCTTCTCCCCCTCTCGTTTCCCCAACTTCACTTTTCCCTTCCTTCTCCTAATGTCCTCCATGTTATTCCTTATGTTCCAGATGTAAGTGAAACCATATGATAATTGTCTTCTCTGCTTATTTCACTCAGCATAATCTCCTCCAGTTCCATCCATGTAGATGAAAATGGTGGATATTCATCCTTTCTGATGGTTGAGTAATATTCCATTGTGTATATGGACCACATCTTCTTATCCATTCATCTGTTGAAGGGCATCTCAGCTCCTTCTGAAGTTTGGCTACTGTGGACATTGCTGCTATGAATATTGAGGTTCATGTCGCCCTTCTTTTCACAACATCTGTGTCTTTAGGGTAAGTACCCAGCAACGCAATTGTTGGGTTATAGGGTAGCTCTATTTTCAATTTTTTGAGGAACTTCCATACTGTTTTCCAAAGTGGCTGCACCAACTTGGATTCCCACCAACAGTGTAAGAGGAACACTCTTACACTTTCTCCACAACCTCTCCAACATTTGTTGTTGCTTGCCTTGTTAATTTTTGCCATTCTAACTGGTATAAGGTGGTACCTCATACAAATGGCTAATAGACACATAAAAAAATAACACATAAAAATGTTCAACATCATTAGCCAAATTCAGATAAGAACTACATTGAGGGAATATCTTTCTGACTCAGGAGAAGCCCCTATCTACATGCTATATTTACAAGGCATTCCACTTGTTCCTACAAACCCCAATTCCCTTGACCCTTCAGCAAACAAACACCAAAAGCTTCTATTCTAGAAGCAGGGAAGGCTTCATCTCCAAACCCTCTTCGAAGGAAATACTTGTAGTCTACCTTTCTCAGGAATCAAAGAAAGGAAGAAAAGCCAAACAATTCAGTTCCTGTATTAAAACTGTCTGAAGATGAATTTTTTGCCAAATCACTTAGAGAGCTCTCATTTGCTGTATATTCTGGCTACAAGAAAAAAGTAATGTATTTTCCAATAGTCATGACCAATTGGGTTTTATATACAAGACAATTTCAAGAACAGTTGTCCAAAATGACTCTGAAGTTGAAAGGTTACCTCTTTGAGGCTGAGTTTGAATATAAACACATTGAAACGTTTTCTTTTAAATGTATCCAAATTTTAGGCTGGTATTTCCCTCCAACTTAGCCTGTATATTGTAATGATTTCTGTTAGCAAGCATTTTGAACTTAAAACCCTCGTTCTGACACACTGGCAATGTAATCAGCTACAGGCAGTCCCCAATCTTTGAATCTGTTGCTTGCCAAAAGATCGTTTGCACATCTGTTTTTATTAGAGTATATGTTTCAAGTGTCACAAAACAATAGCATAAATTGTGTGTGGTGGGGGAGATTTTGAGTTCTTTATGGTAGTTTCTTTCCCACTGTTCATAGAATTTATTATTTAATGTTTATACTATAAAACTAATACATGCTCAATGCAGAAAAACTCAGGAAACGAAGAGAAACAAAATTGTAATCTATAATTTCACCACTACTAAAATGAGGTGTATGCCCTACTATGTTTTCCATGATTCGAAATATGTATTCTTTTTATCAAAATACTTGACATACTGTCCATTGATTTATAGAAATCTGCATCTTATTTGATAATATCCTGGAAACATAAAAGACTGATATTTCAGGAAGATGGCATACTCCCACTTCCCTTTCTTTCTTCCCTTTATTCTTGGCCTTGCTCTTTTCTCCCCAGTTTCCCACTTCCAAGCACCCCCACCTCTGGACACACACACACACACACACACACACACACACACACACACCTCTGTTTCCTGTCCAACTACCTAGCTCCTTTCTCAGCCTCCTGGCTAAAATGACTTCCATACTGCTGATCTTTTTTTTTTTTTTTAAAGATTTTATTTATTTATTTGACAGAGAGAAATCACAAGTAGATGGAGAGGCAGGCAGAGAGAGAGGAAGGGAAGCAGACTCCCTGCTGAGCAGAGAGCCCGATGCGGGACTTGATCCCAGGACCCTGAGATCATGACCTGAGCCGAAGGCAGCGGCTTAACCTACTGAGCCACCCAGGCGCCCCATACTGCTGATCTTATTTGGGCTTGGAAAGAAACCTGAGTGACAATACTCGCATCAGAAGTAAATGACAGGCAGCTTCTTAACACCCGCCTTCAAGTTGCTTGTTAAGGGATGTTTCTTAGCCCCCAAGAATTCTTCATTGATCTACTTTCAAGTAATGTAATATTGCAAACAAGGCTCACCATCTTTAACCCCTACCTGTCTACAGATTAACTCTTCATTCAGCAAGACTGGAAATTTCAGCCCTATTTTCATCCCCTCCCTCACTCTGGCTCATCCATCCAGTCCCAACCCAGTCAGGTCCCAGGCCTGCTGGCCTCATTTCCAGCTCCCTCATGCAGCAGCCCTTCCTCTCCATGCTTTCTGTCGCTGCCGTAGGGTAGCTGTCTCTCAACACCACCAAGATTTCTAGCATTCTTCCTCCAGACCTTCTGGGCTCCTATCTTCGCTATTCCCACCTGTTTTACACACTGACAATAGTGATCTTCCTGAAACATAGCCCAAACCATGTCCCTACTGCCAGCAGAATGAAGTCCATATGCTCAGGCACCCATGCACCCCATCAATCTCGTCTTCTACCTCCCCTGTCTTCATACACCCTGTGCCACACCCAAACGTATCTAGACCACTCCCTTAGAGCTCCTCAAGCCTTCCCTGGTCCTGGCTTTTTGTCTTGTCAGTCTGAACACACTCTCTCTCAGCCCCTTTACATGTGTATTTGTATCTAACAAATATTTAACATAATGTGTGCAATATACAGCCACGTGTTGTTTATGTCAGTAACACATTTAACCCTCATACTAACCATAAGAAGTAATCACTACTATTATCCCCATTTTGAAGATGGGAATCACTGAGTTGTAAAATAAATTTCTCTGCTGCCTGTTCAAATACTATCCACATTCTGAGTCTCAGATTAAATGCCATTATCCACAAAGCATCCCCTATATTTCTGAAATGGAGTAACAAGAATAAGGAGGTGAAAGAAGAGGGTAGGAAGGAGTAGAAGAAGGAAACAGGTTTAGTGATAACTATGGCCAAGCTTTCTGCTTAGTGTCTCACTTGAAAAGAATATTTTAATCCATGAGTAAAGTACTTTTGTCCTAATTCTCAGGTGACAAAACCAAGGCTCAGAGAGGTTAATCACCTTCTCCAAAGTCAAACAGCTAGTTTTTAAGTGGCAGAGCAGGGAAATGTCCCCGCAGTTGAAATTCCTATCACTCCCTATCATATGATGTTTTGTCTCCCATCCAAGTACTAACCAGGCCCGACCCTGCTTAGCTTCCGAGATCAGACGAGATCGGGCGCGTTCAGGGTGGTATGGCCGTAGACTCATATGATGTTTTGTATATAGTGTATGTACCCTATATACCCATTGCATTTGAGCGTGTGTGCGTGTGTGTGTGTGTGTGTGTGTGTGTGTGTGTATCTCCCCATGGTAGATGGCATTATTGTTCCCAATTATTTGTTGCCCTCCCTGCTGGAGGAGCAGACATCCCAGCCTGTGGCCCTATGGCTTGCTGTGAGTGCTTCTCTGTGGGAGAACATTCACATCTGCCAATGAGATGGAAAAAAAAGCATTGAATGGCTGCCGTGTGCCTTTTTCCTTCCCTGGTCTCTTTCTCCTTTTCCAGCTGATGTGTAAATGCCATCATACTCTTGATAGAAACTGCTCCTTCAGCCGGAGTCCTAGCATGAAGCAAAAACACCAGCTGATCTCCAGGTGATGTGAGCCTGAATAATAAGCCTGCTTTGTAAACCATTGGCTGGGGGATTGTTTGTTACGATAGCATAACATATCAAAAACTGACTGATAAACTCCTCTTTTAGATAATAAACATTTTGAAGGCAAGATATTTGATTTATCTTTGTACCCTCCTGTTCCACTCTCCATTTATCCATCTATGCTCCACGCAAACCTTCATTTGGAAGACACTCAATAGATATTGGCTGACTAAATGAATACAAATAAATAAATAAGTGAAATAAAACAATATCGGGACAAGAATATAAAATCAAATGCCTTTCTTCCTCTCCTTCTTTCCTCTCTCCCATTCTCTCCTCTCTACTCTCTCTTTCTCTCTCTCTCTTTCCCAATAGTTGCAAGTAAATACATTTGGTATTTAACAGGTGGAGCTGGCCTCCAATATGAGGTTGTATATCCAGGCAGGAAGTATTTCAATTTTGACTCTAGAGTTACATAACTATACATTGCTCAATGAGAGAATATTCTTGCCCAGAGCCAAGAGAGACCAAATGGTACCCAGACATGAACAATGTTTGGTGGTAGAACGGAGACTTGTAGATTGATATCTGGAATTCCAAGGATGTTGTTTCTTTTTGTGTGTGAGAATTTCTACCTTCATCAGTAGTCCTTGAAACTTTGTGACTTTCAGTTATTCTACAATTCAGGCAAATATGAGGCGGTTCTCAGGAGGAGATGTAGAAATTTAAATCCAATCCCAAAGCCACATAAATCTGTGAATTACCTCTGAAATTGTGACTTATTTAACAGAAGCAAATAAACAGCAACAACCAAATAGCTCTCTAGGTATTTGACATGCTTAGCTGAAGATGCAGGGAAATGAATTCAGCTTTCAGTTGTTAACTGTTCTGTCCACATACTCCCTTGCCTTGGCTGATAGACGAAAGGAAGGAGAGGTATTCAGCACTTTTTAAATTTTCCTTCACTTCGGATCATAGCACTGGAAGCTGTGACGCATCAGCAAGAAAAATTATGAACTCCCATGATCTGAAGTATGAGATAAATTAAACTTTTCAACAAATTTCTACCACTTCACTATATGGAGTTAAAAATATTTTTTGGGTGGTACTCTCTTGGCTTCCCCTTCTGACAAATACCCCATAAATCAGCCACGATGAAGAGCCAGATGGAAAAAGGTTAGTAATCTGGATCACATTCCCTACCTTAACATAGAATTACCCTGGCTAGAAAAGTTCACAGGCAGAGATTATGCTAATGAATGAAGACGTGGAGGATGGTACACAAACTTTTCCTTCGACATCACTAATCATATCGAAGCCTTTTTTCCCCCTCTGTACTAGAAAATACCCAATCTGTTGCAAGTGAATTTACTTTTTATTTGGACCCAACTTCTCAGATGTTTTACAGGCCTTGAAAGTACATGGAAGACTTTTGCTAAAATTCTCTGGCAGTTGAGCCGCGTGTGACCCACAGGTCACAGAATGATGTCTCCATTCATTCAGTAAATATTGTCCTCTCCTTTTTGTTCTGAGAAGTATTGTAGCAGCTACTATTGCTGGTAATTTACCATTATTGTTATTATTATTATTAGTCACCAAATAAGGAGCCCTTGATTATGAAGTGCCTATATTAACACCTAAGTTTATTTTTAATGCTGCTTAATTTGCCTTTCCCATTTTTCACGATACCTCTTTCTATTCAAGCTGAACCCCGTTTGGGTTTACAGTCAGCAAGTGGTAGTATCTTGTGTCATGGCCCTAGCTGATCCTCTCTGCCAACACTCAGCCAACGTCCCTGGAATGAATGTTATCAAGCACAGTATTATTCATTCCAAAGTGTTTAGTGAAAATCTCTACTACATATCTGCTCTGGGAATTTCTCCTCATGTATTTTGAGCCAGAATTAAGCTGACAGGAATACTAAAAGAAGACTTCTTTCCACTGTCGCTCCACTAAGAAACGCCAGGCCCCACAAGTTTGGGATGCCTTCAACCTTGCTACAAAGGCATATGGAGGCACAGCTACACCACCAAGCTGGCATCACATCTGTCCACCAAGACTCTGATGATAGAAAAAAGGCTTGGCTCGATTAAGATATTAACTTAGGACTTTTCGTCTTCATTCCAATGCTTTTGGGGTTTGGGGTGGGGGGATGCTGAGCCAACCCCGAACAATAACATGGTAATAAAAGTGAGAATCATTATCATTGAGTTTCTGGATTTGATTCTCAGCAAAGAGAATGCATAGGAAATGCCTTTGAGGAAGAGCCAACATTCCGAGTTCTACCTTTGTCCTCCTCCTACCATCCCCTTTGTTGATTTCTTTGATGTTCATGGGGGAAATCCTTCACTGGGGCCAGATCCTCTCCCACTGCATTTCCCCAAGCCTTTGTGAGCCCTTGCATTTCTGTGGTGCCCTTGGCTTACAAACTGCTTCTACATCCTTGGCCCCACCTCTACAGCATGCTCCAGAGAAAGAAGACTCTGTGTTCTCAGGACGCATAGTCAGCTTGAGTCCCTGCCCCAGCCATCTTGCCTAAGGTTACGCAAGTCCACATTCCCAACAAACCTTGCATAACTTGGAATTTCCTTAGCAGCCAGTGGGGCGGTAACATATCTTTCATCCAGGTTTCTCTGACCAGACAGATTGACTGACAAATAGTAGGAGCAGGGAGAATCCTAAAGGCTAAAGGAACAAGCCCAATGTGCTAGGGCAGGGGCCTCTCCACCATGGCTTCTGTGTTTTACACACCTGCTGGCTCATGACCCAGAGGCTACCTGAGTCTGGAAATAAGAGGAGGGGGGTGCTGAAGTCTCTCCATTTCTAGGCATAGGTTTCAACATCTGTAATCCACAAGCAACAAGGAGTAGCAGGATTTGGGCCTTGTGATTCCAACAGTCCCTCCTGCTTTCCTGTGATCTGGTCTCTCATGCATTTCTTTCTATAAATTCTCTTTTATTGGAAACCTGAATCTCATGCGTAGAAAAAAATGAAGAGTACGAAGTTGTATACAAAGAAAAACATACACCTCCCATCTGCCCCAAGCTCTCCACGTCTCTTGCCAGAAGTTACAACTGTTAATGGTTTCTTGTGTATCATTACAGGACTATTCTATACATATACAGGAAAAACAACCAGAACAAAATTTAATAATTAATATAACATAAGTAACAAAATTTAATAATCAAGCTGCATCAATGGAAAACTAGAAAAAGAGACAGCGTGAGATAACTCAGCATCATTCAGAAGCCACCTGTGAGCCAAATTCTTCATTAGCTCTTAAGATACTCATATATTAAAGCTTTTCAAATGATAATTCAATATATGTTATGCTGTTTTGTTTTTTTTTTTTTTTTTTTTTGCGCTAGGCCTACAACCAAAGTGAATAATCTTGCCTTGTCAGTGTAATTCCCTCCCTCCATGAAAGCTCTAATATGGAACTAACCAACTTTTAAAACTTTACAAGTAATTTAATTTCTGAGAGCCTAGAGGCTCCTTATACTTTATTGTTGAACCCTAGCTTAGAAACTGACTCTCTCTGCACATTGAGTAGGACTGTTATCGTGAAGCACCCCCCCCCTCCCTTTAGACCCACACAATATTCTAATTTCCTTCCCACTAGCTGGGTCCTCCAGGAACTCCTAAAGTCACAGGCTTTGTGGGTTGGCTTCTGTCCACTGGAAAACACCCTCAGGCCAGATAAACACTGGAAAATACTAAGTCCTGATAGTAACAGCTAACACTCACTGAGAACTTCCCTGTGCCAGGCATTATCCGAAAATTTCACATTCATACGAATGTGCTCTCTGACCCCATGAGGTAGTAATCCTGCCTCGCAGCCATATTTTACAGTTGAAGAAAATAGATCTTGGAGAAGTTAAGTAACTAGCCCAAGATCAAAGTCCAGCTCTAAGAAGTGGCATGCAGAACATGTTTTGATTCCACAGCCTGTGCTCTTAACCCCTTGGATCACAAGATCATACTAACTTTCAAAATGAATCTGGATTCCCATTCACAGCATTTCCCAACCTCGCCAGCAATCTTGCGTAGTAACAGAAACTGTTCACCCAGCAAGGAAGGCCTTCCTTTCTCCTCCAGTGAGGTTGATCCGACCTAGCTCAGGGCCCCAAGTTCCTCATGCAATCCCCTGACACCTGTTCTCAGACCCTGACGGATGTCTCGGAACAGGAATTTGCTCATGTGGCATCGTTGTGCTGTTTTCGTGATTTATTCCTGTAACTTGTTATTTGTCTGAGGCTGAAGGATCTTTCGCCCTTGTGGACTGACTGGCTTGAATGCCGAACCATGTTGGTGAATTGGGGACCAACAGGGAGAGGTGTCCTGTGACATGAAGGCTTAGCCCAGTGATGGGGTGGGAGGAGAAATTCACCCCAGATCTCTCTTGCTGCTATAGTTTGGATGTGCACTTTGGAAATCAAGATAAGATACTTCACCTTGGCTTAGGAAGTGACACATACAGAGAGAAATGCAAATGTCTTAATTCTGGAATGTGAACGGAGCATGGGCAGTGGATTGTGGACAGATGCTGTCTGTCTCATTAGTATTCCCAGCACGGGCCATGCTACCATCAATCCTGACATTGCATTCCTACCTGGGGACGCCTGCTCCTGCATTCCAGAGGATCTTTACCTTTTGAGGAACTATAGCTTGCATGGTCTCCAGGCATGTTCCAGAATTGCTTTGGTTGCTGAGATGTGAGATGAGGATGCCTATTTCCATGGAAACTTGCCATCTCTGAAGGTCATTTGGCAATCACTTTTCCCTTCTCATTACTCTCCCTGTTTAACATTCGCCGGGCTCTCTCTCCCCAGAATGAAAGCACAATGGACATTCCTCTTCAAAGACCAGGTGAGCCCAACAAGAACTGCTACATCCTAAAGCCTTCTAAGGATCACACAGACTCATCGACAAAACGAGATCACACCTAGCGGTGTGGGTGGAAACTCACTCCTGGGTGAGTGACTTTATCAAATCAAAGGTTTCAATCAAAGGAAAATCAGGTTTCAGTGATTGTACATGGCACAGGAAAGCAGGCGGAGAACCCAGAGGACCAGGCCAGCCAGTTCTCCTGTTCCCTCCCCACAGGCATCACCAGTCCTTTCCTTCCGGCTTTCCCTTGGTGGCCCAGGAGGGTAAGCATTCCCTCCTGAGCCTGAGATACAAATGAGTTAGAATCTCTGTGGAGGTGGCATGGTGAACTTGCCTCCAGTTTAGAGAAACATCCCCATCAAGAGGACCAAGGGCCTTTAATACAGAGAAAGAGGAGCGATAATAAATGGGAGAGGGGGGGTGTTCCTAGGCTGTCTATTTCCCCTAGCCAGTTTCTTGCTCTCCATCTCAGACTGTGCTCCGAAGCTAAATTTGTTTCTGACATGCTTCTAAGTTTAGTAAAGCCACCATTCTTTTAGTCTGGGGGAGAAGCATGTGAGCGTAGGTGGAGGGGGACGGAAAGGAATCTACATTAGCAAATGTAGGAAAAAGTGGAGGTATGAGCATACAATTTTCTCTGGATGCCATTACAAGGGAAATAGAGACGGCCAGTCCCCATCTGTTTAATGGATAATGGATGAGCATTCGGTGGAGAGTGGGGCTGTCGAACTCAATACCCACCCCCCCCCTTGGAACCAAAAACTCTTTCCCATCCTTGCTTATCCTCCTCCGCTTCTTACTCTGCATAAAACTATTACAACGCTAGGTCTGAGTGTTCTTGTTTTTTCTGGTGACAGATTCCTTACAGCCCTTTCATGTTTGGGAAGCTAATGTTTCCAGAAAAAGCCAATTTCATTAATGGAATGCAGCATAAATAAAAACAGTAATAGCCATACAGTGTGTTTTCCTACTTGCCAAGAAACCAAAGTGCCTGTGGTTTTTAAGAACGGGATGCCACATAGTAGATGCAAGGAACAAGTGTCTGGTCTTTCTCCAAAAGAGGCTGCCTTGAAAACTCTTGCCCAGTCATTAAACTAAAGAGGTCTGTTTTCTTACAGTGAGGTCTTTTGCTCCTCCAATTGCATTTTCTGCCACATTCATGATATTTTGTTTATGCACAGGAGTCTTTTGTTAAGAAAAGTAAAGTGGGTTAATAGAAGTTTCTCAGATTCTTGTCTTATGTGTTTAAAGTCCATATGGGATAAATTTCATGGTTTCTACAATAAAAGTAGCACTAACTTTAGGTTTCCTGGTACAGATAGATATCTTTTAATCACTTTCAAGTTGAAATAAAAGGAGCACGACAATGTGAAACTTTGGATTGATTCCTAAAATGAGGATGTGGGGACATGCTGCAGATACATACAGAAATCATCTTGAGAGCATTAGAAAGATTCCTGATTCTTATCTTGCTTTCAGTAATCCCAATCAAAATGGTGCCTACTTATTGCAGTTGATATCCATGGTGCTCATGTACTCTGTGCATATACTGTAAGGCAGCTATCCAACCTAAGCTTTTGCCTCCAGGGCCAAACCTTGTCTTTATGAGACACATTGACACTTAGCAGGTTGAAGACAGACTCCAAGTAATAAGTGGGCTGGGTTCCCACCAAGCAGTAGACAAGGCCACGAGTTGACAAAGACTTTAAGTCTGTCTGCATCATCCCTTTCATCTTCCCCACTCTGGGAAGAAGGGAGACTAGATGAAGGAATGTGCCCCAGGAGGACTCAACATGGATGGTCAGAAAAATGCACACCCAGTCCAAGCTGCACATGTTTTAGATTATGCCCTTTAAGAGAAAGACAAAGAGCTGATTATGGTGGAAGGGTGAGATGTCTAGCTCCCTCTTAGTCCTTGGGCTCTGCAGTGAAAGAGAATAACATTCCATATCACTCTGAATTCATCTTGCTTTGGGGTCCAGAATGCCTGATGCACTGGAGAGTTTGTCCCCCTCCCCCGGGCAATTTCTTTGCACCCATTTTTCATCTTATGTTTCAACATCCAGCTCTTACTGACTCTTAACAATAGAGAAAAAACTGAGGGTTGATGGAGGGAGGTGGGTGGGGGTGGGATAGATGGGTGATTGGGTATTAAAGAGGGCACTGTTGTGATGAGGAGGATGGTGTGATGTGATGTGACATGATGGTGGTGTTGTATGTGATGAAGCACTGAATTCTACTCCCAAAGCCAGGATTGCCCTGTATGTTCACTAACTAGAATTTTTTAAAAGAATTCATCATTTATTAATTGTAGCTGCATCATGAGAAAGTCTAGCTAATCCTCCCCCTTGGCTTTTTCAACTCAACAATGAAGAAAATAAAGAGAAACGTGGAACATCTAGGGGATGCCTGGGTGGCTCAGTCGTTAAGCACCTGCCTTAGGCTCAGGTCATGACCTCAGGGTCCTGTGATCCAGCCTTGCTCTGCTGGAAGCCTGCTTCTCCCTCTGCCACTCCCCCTGCTCATGCTCCCTCTTGCGCTGTGTCTCTCTGTCAAATAAATAAATAAAACCTTTATTTTTAAAAAAGAAAAGAAACCTAGAACATCTAACAAAAACTTCCCCACTCTCTGCTTTCAGAGGCAGAGCGTGGAGAGTTGGATCCACGCTGGATCCTTTTAAAGAAATAGCTATTTTCCAGCACATGATCGAGAGACCAAGTGTCCAAAAATTATCACCATTCATCTGCTTGCTGCTCCTGATTTCTTGCTAAACCCCAAAACCATATCCACACAGAAACCTTCTCCCCAGCAGCTTTCAACCAATATTGGTGTTGGGATTTAGTCCTACTTGTTTTGCTCTCATGAGGAAATGATTGGTTTCGGTTCTGTCTTTATAGGTTTATTTTCACACTTCTCCTCAAAGCAGTACTTACTGTATTAGGTTGATGATGCTACCATCATTCTTTTTTATTTTATTTTTTTATTTTTATTTTTCTCCCTAAGCAATAACCTGGCTTTCTCCCTGAGATAAACCTCTCTGTCTTGGACCTCAGATTTTATCCAGTCTCGTCCAAGGTGATTTTCTCATAAGAGCATTAAGCTTTTCTACATGGAGGCAATTAGGGTGCCCTGTCATTTTAGAGGCTTGAGCAATCACCTTTACCAGGAATATTGAATCAATCCTCTTTGAAGATCTCACCTTTACAAAACATGAGCTCTATCTGACATTGATTTCTAAAAAAATTCCCATTGACTCATGAGCCGGACCTAGACATCGATTTCAGAAGATGGACCTACATTTTCTCAGTAACAGGGTTTTGCTTTCTTCTTGTTATGTAATGTGACCCTCATATTCCTAATACAAAGTTATGAACTTTGCACTGCTGAATGGATGTTATAAAAACAAAATAATTTTCACACCAAAGGCCATGTATGTGTGATTTTGACGGCCCTGTGCATCATATCACAAGCAACAATTTTTCTTAATATCAGCCACTGAAACAAAGTTATGAGTGAGTGATGTTGCTATTATATAGAACCACTGATGGCCAAGCCAAGTGCTATGAGATTTCTCTTCTGGAAATTGTTTGCTATCTCTGCCTTATATGCATCCAAGCACTAAAAAAAAATCATTTTAACTTCAGCCTCACATTGCCCTACTGCCACTTACGTGTTCCAAAACTTCTGAGGGAAATCAAACCATCCCAAACACAAGTCCTATCTATTTTGAATCACCAGGTCATAGAAATGATCTACCTGTTTACTCTTTATTTTCCTCCTCTTAATTAAAACTCTCGGAAGTTAATTTATTGGCCTTTTTAACCTATTGCTCTATTTGCCCAAAGATGCAATTTATAAAATTGCTACCTACCAGCAGTGACCACAGCAATAGCCAGGTGGCTTTCAGGAGAGCTTGTTTATTTTAAAAGAGACATCTTGGCCTTTTTATTTTTAACTTCATGGGAGATTTAGCATTTGTACTTTTTGTTTAGGGCTCTAATCACTGGAGCAAACTCGAGAAAAGAAAACAGAGCCCACAGGAATGAAGGATAATTTACAATGAAACCCATGAAGATGAAAGGGAGAGAGCAAAGGGAATTAATGACTTAACAAGAGTTCAGCCTGACCTGCTCATACTTTTGTTGACTTCCTGACAAAACTGAATGTCACTTTAACCCACTGTGAGCCGACCCAGAAATGGCACCTGGCCTCAATCTGGCCACTAAGTGTGGGTCTTAACATTTTCTTTTTGTATCTCTGAGAAGCAGAGGAAGAGAAGTTCTGGGAATCCAAACGTATTTTTCCCTATCTGGCTTTTTTCAAAACTGCTCCCTGCGGTTCTATTTGTATGTCATTACTTAATTGTTTTTTTGTTTTTTTTGTTTTTTTGGTTTTTTTTTTTACCAAATCCTTATAGATGATACTCCAAAGGCATTAGCTCACTTTTTTCTTCATTGATTTGCCCATTCATTTATTTCATTTATTCCTTCAATGTACCACTACAGAGCTCCAAACGAGACACTACATCAGGGGCAGTGGTTGGGGGGAAAAGGAGTTAGCAATATTCTTGCCTTCTAAGACATGAGAATTTAGAAGTGGAGATGAGCTTTGCTCACAATAACCATATTTGAAATGCAAAATATGTTGGGTTCAATGAAAGTTTATGAACAAAA
The DNA here is from genome assembly GCF_022355385.1 of Mustela nigripes. Taxonomy (NCBI): domain Eukaryota; kingdom Metazoa; phylum Chordata; class Mammalia; order Carnivora; family Mustelidae; genus Mustela; species Mustela nigripes. Next base: position 50,022,137 of record NC_081560.1, read on the forward strand.
TTCCATGGAAATTCCAAAAAGCTAAAAATCTATCCTTGGTAAGAAGCTTAAAAAAAAAGACTTTGAGGGGGCGCCTGGGTGGCTCAGTGGGTTAAGCCGCTGCCTTCGGCTCAGGTCATGATCCCAGGTTCCTGGGATCGAGTCCCGCATCGGGCTCTCTGCTCAGCGGGGAGCCTGTTTCCTCCTCTCTGACTGCCTCTCTGCCTACGTGTGATCTCTCTCTGTCAAATAAATAAATAAAATCTTTAAAAAAAAAAAAAAGACTTTGAGAGGACTTAACCTTGGAATTTGTTTGGCAAGATGGATTCCTTTCCAAGAAGCGGAGAGTGCGTGAACAGAAAGCAGTTGAGTAGGAATATGGGAAGAAGAGGGCATAGTGGTAGAGGGGAGGTGAACTTCTGGTTTCACATAAAGCCTAGGAGGGTGGGCAAAGCAGGCTGGTAGATGGTCATGTAAGGAATGACGCTCCGAGTTGTCTGAAGTGGGGACCTGGTCAGGGGGAATCTCTCCTATCTTCTAGAGTTGAAGGGGCTGTTATAAATCTAGGCCAGTCTCCACCCACTTTACAGATAAGGTACCTGAGGTCCAGACCAGTTAAATTACCGGTCTCAGATCACCCAGCCACTTAGGAGCAGAGCCTGGACCAGAGCTCATTGGAGTCAGCTTTTTTATTGTTTGGAAGTCCTAGAACTCAGTAAGAAAAAGATAACTAGTTTGAGAAGGCAAGATTAGAAGGCAAATAAAACCACACAGTGTTTTTACTGTAGATTCGAGATTGTTTACTCAGGAGAGCGGAACTACTGCTTGGATATGCGCTTTGGAAGGAGTTAGAGTTAAGGGTGGGCCCCAAGGGGCTCCAGACTGGAAGAGAGAGCTTGCAGCACAAGAACCTAACCACCTGACCCTAAAGTGGTTTGTCATCCTACAGAGAGAGCTCTTGGCAGCCTTCCTTTTGACTTACTCTTAACTAGGAACGGACAACCAAAGAATACAAGCTTTTGAGGAAAGTCCATAATACATCAGAGAATATATAAGATAAACCAAGTGGGAAGCAGGATTCCTGAGGATTTAGAGAAAAGAGACACCATTACCTCTTAGGACTAGAAGATTTCTAGGCCTGAACAATTCATTTCCAGTAACTTAACACAGCGGTCACCGTGACAGGGGAACACTCATTTATTTATTTATTTATTTAAGATTTTATTTATTTGACACAGAGATAGTGTGCATGAGGGAGCACACACAAGCAGGCAGAGGGAGAGGAAGAAGCAGGTTTTCCCGCTGAATGGGGACCCCAAAGTGGGCTCAATCCCAGGACCCTGGGATCATGACATGAGCTGAAGGCAGATGCTTAACTGACTGAGCCACCCAGGCCCCACAGAGGAACACACATTTAAATGCAGTGTCCATTAAAAATATAATAAATACATAAATACATAAATAAATAAACGCGGTGTCCATTTTGGCATGGCTGATAGATTTTTGGTATCCAAAGATTAGATGGTGAAGGAAAAGAATTTCCAGTTAAACTGGATCTAAACTTCAAGGTTGAATGGTGGCCCTATTTTCAAAATAAAATGAAATAATATAAAATATAAGTTTATTGTGTTTATCAAATTTTATCTGACAATTGTAACTATTGAGTTTTGAGGATGGATGAAGAATTGATCAATTGTAACTTTTTTTTTTTTTTTGAGGGAGAAGTATAATTTTTCCATGGGGCTCTTTGAGTTCTACCCTCCTTTCTCAGTATGACCTTGCAGAGACATTCAGGAGTGTCTGTTCTCTCAGAGGTCTCTCTTAATCCTTTGATATCAAACCATTCTCCTTTGGACCTACTAACCCATTCTCTTCTACAACTGTTAACTTTAAAGAAAGACTTTACAGATCCTTCTTTGCCAAAGGCTTCAAAAGGTGCAGTTTTTTGTCACCACTTTATAAAATCCTCTGTCTTTGCTTGAGGTACACTTTTGCAATTTATTTGCATTGTAGCTGCATCGTTTGGACTTTGGCAATTCAGGGGGCAGCTGGAGGTCATTAGTAAGTTTATTTCAAGTGCACAGAGATTCCTTCTCCTCATTCTTATCCTTTTGGATTTTATTTTTTAAGATTTTATTTATTAATTTGACAGAGAGAGAGATAGCGAGAGCAGGAACACAAGCATGGGGAGAGGGAGCGGGAGAAACAGGCCTCCCACGGAGCAGGGAGCCTGATGTGGGGCTTGATCCCAGGACCCTGGGATCATGACCTGAGTCAAAGGCAGATGCTTAACGACTGAGCCACCCAGGTCCCCCATATCCTTTTGGATTTTACAACAGCATAGTCCAGCTCTGAAACTAAAATAGTAGTTGAAAACCTAATCATGTTCACACACACACACACACACACGCACATGTACAACCCAAACACATAATATCCTCCACAGATTAAAACTTTTAACTCTTTCATGTGATTAAATTTACAAGGCAATGTGTTGCTACTACTACCTTACCAATTATGGAATTACAACTCCTGTGATTTCTGAAATCACAATATCGAGGTTAATGATAAAATCTACAATGTGATGTTGAATTTATCTAGTGATCATGAATATAATCAGCTCACCTGGAGTATGTAGGCCCACTGAGAGCCAAAAAATGGCTGGTGGAGTTCATGCATCCACAAATTATAGCCCCTTTGCTGCTACTATGAATCTAGAGTTATAAATGCTGTAGAAGGCATGACTTTAGGTTAATGACTACAGAGGCATGTGGCTGGATATCAGTGATGGTGGAAGATTCTGTGTCCAACTGTGATGTGTGTGTCAACTTGATGGCCACAAGATGACCCTATATTTGGTGAAACATCATCCAGGATGTGTTTGTAAGGGTGTTTCTGGATGAGATTTGAATTAGTAGACTGAGGAGAGCATATTGCCTTCCCTAGTGTGGGTGGGCCTTGTCTAATCAGTAGAAGACCTGTATAGGACAAAAAAAGGTCGAATACGAGGGAATTCTCCCTGCCTGACTGCCTACAGCTGGGACATCATATTTTTTTCCTGCCTTCAGACTCAAACTGAAACATTAGTTCTTCCCAGATTTCAAGCCTATCAGCTCTTAGGTAGGGAAATTACATCATCAGCTCTTCTGGTTTCCAGGCCTTCAGACCCACACTGGGACTACACTAGCAGATCTCCAGGCTGCCAACTGAAGTTCTTGGAACTTGTCGTCCTCCATATATACACAAGGGTGTGACACCTATCAGATGTTCCTGGTTCAAATTCTGTATCTGCCAACACTAGCTATGACTCATTTTTATTACCTGCCATGTGCCTAAGTTTCCCTACCTGTAAAATGGGACTAGTAGTAAAAACTACCCCATACTCTTTTTGTAAGGATTCAATAAATAAAAACATTTAAAATAGTGCATATTAAGTGCTCAATAAATGTCATCTATAGCCTTTGATCTCAGGGATACACATAGATGATGAACCTTATATTTATGTGCTTGGATTTGGTTTCTCCTGGGTTGGGTATTGAGTACAGGCCATAAGGTCTTCACATTTCATCTCTGCCCTTTATGAGCTTTTCCTTGTTTTCACATCTCTTAATTACCCTGAGCCACAATCATTCTTGTAAATATTTTTATCTCAGGGCTGATATTGTCATCCTGACCAATAGAATCCATCTCCAAGATCTCAGAACTCAGAATCTTAAAAAATTTTAGAACTAGAAAATCGTTAAAGAGCATCTACTGAAAACAGACTTGAATTTTTTTTTCCTTGTATGAGATAATCTAAAGTTATACATGTTCTTGGTAGCTAAATTTGGAAAGCAGAGAAAAAGATAATCTTTCCTGAGTTTGCATGGTAGATAAGTCACTTCATTCTTTGGACTGCCACACCAATTTTTTTATAACCCTCTTTTATAACATTTGATGGTGTGTGTTTTTCACCCATCTTCCCCAAGACAAGAAGAAGGCCCTCCTTCCATGCGTCAGTGGATGGCCTGGGTCCACACCTTCATTCATGAATGAATGTGTGACTAAGTGCTGACTAATTATATGAGGGATGAGTGGGTAAGTGAGTATAGGAAGGAATAAAACAAATCAGCATTTTTCACCACAGTTTTATCCTATGGGTGTCAGATCCCCTGAGACTGGAATGAAAGTCCTAACTCTAACTCAGGCTGTATTAAATGTGTACATATTTTTATGACTTACATTGAAAATTAAGTACTTGGTAATGACCTATTTCATTTTTATGAATGTGTAAATTAGGACAATAAAATCTGAAATTAAATTCACAGACCAGCTTCGTCTCCAGTTTTCCTTGCTGTGTCCTTTCTAGGGCACTTAGCTCAGAATTTTATTTCAGTATATTTTAAAATTTCCTGGGTTATCTTTTCCCTGCATTAACCTTTTTGGTAAATTCAATTGTTCTTTTTAGATGTGACTGAATGATCTAAGGTTAGATGTGGTGAGTAAAAAAGTAGATCCACAAAGGTATGCACTGAGGAGGCTCAGGTAGTAGAACTTACAATAGTCCTTATCTGGGGCTTTCTTGGGAATATAACCATAGATATTTCAAACATAAAGAGCTAAGAAAGCACATTAAAAAGTGACATGAATCCTGGACCTGATCAAGCTTCTAGATCCATTAATAATATATAGGAAATATAGAGGACAGAGAAATGTCGGAGGTGTAGTCAACAAAATCAAAACTGTTGGAAATTCTTCAAGGTAAAGACTGGTTCCTTCAAAAACTAAACAGAGAGTGTGAGGTCTGGGCAGGAGATGTAAGGGTAACCTGTTGGTAAGAGGCACATCAAGTAAACCAAGATGTGGGCGATGTTTGCTTGATTCAAGCAAAAAAAGGGTTAAAATAAAGTGACATTTGTGAGAACAACATATATTAACAAATTATTATCAATTTTTTAAAGGAGAGATAATGATATTGTGGTTGTATATTTTTAAAAGTATTCTTAACTGGGGCACCTGGGTGGCTTATTTGGTTAAGCCTCTGCCTTCGGCTCAGGTCATGATCCCAGGATCCTCAGATTAAGCCCTGCATCAGGCTTCCTGCTCAGCGGGGAGCCTGCTTCTCTCTGTCCTGCACTACCTGCTGGTGCACTCTCTCTCTCTGTGTCAAATAAGTAAATAAAATCCTTAAAAAAATTAAAAGTATTCTTCTCTTTTACAGGTATGTATGAACGCATTTATGAGTAAAATAATTGTAATTTTTCAGATCCAAAATAATATAGAAGGGAGTGCTACTTCTAGTCAAGATATAGTAACATGGGCCAGGTTTATCCCCTTCCTGAAACACCCTCTCCACCAAAAAAGGACAAAATATATGAAATAGTGTTTTTTACGGCAGTGGACATCAGGCAACAAAGGATAGTTTTCTCTGAGAGTTGGGAACAAATAGGCAAGGCCTATCATTGCCACTGCTTCCTGCATTGAAAAAGCCTCCAGATATCAGTACATGAAAGATGTGACCCACGAAGAATCCAAGGGACTCCCTGAGTTGAAGAGACAGAGCTGAGACTCTAAGCTGTTGGCAGGACAGAATATTGGAAATGAGACAGCTGCACAGAAAACAAAATCCTAGAGATATACAGAATCACCCTTGAGCATTCAACACAGTGTAGGTCAATGCATGCATGTGGGGAAAGTATCTAAGTGTTGGGGAAGATCTATCCAAAATGGTAAAAGGGCATAGTGGCCATGTCTCACACAAAGTTGGGAATAGTGTGTGCTCCCACCTACCAGACTAAAGAACCTACAATTTAAGGGACATGTGGCTGAACTTTCACAGTGGTCTTGTCTCAGTAATTGGAGATAATTAGACTTAGACTGAGCATTGCTCTGGATTTGCTCAGTAAATCATAAAAGCACGATCCAAACAATCCAAACGATCCAAACGATCAAGTTGTTTCCAGGTAACTTAACTGCATCCCAGAACTGCTCAAGAACTCGTAAGAATACAAAAATATCCTCTTCCTAAAAAGGTAAAGTTTATAATATCTGGCATCCAGTAAAAAATTTCAGGTATGCAAAAAGCAGAAAAACTCTATCTATAATGAAGAGGATAATCAATCAATAGAAACTGACAGAGAACTAGCAAAGATTTTAGAAATAGCAGATAAGGACATTAAAAGTCATAATAACTGTATTTCAGATGTCCCAATGCAGTAGCCAGAATGGCTATACTTGAGAAAAAACAGAATATAAGACAAAAATTGCTAGAAACAAAGAGAGGCATTTTATAATGATAAAAGGGTCAATTCATGTAGAATATAAAACAATTTATACATTATACATATATTCACCTAATACTAAAGCCTGAAAATGAAGGAAGCAAAAACTGACAGAATTGAAGGTAGAAATAAACAATTCAACAATAATAGTAGGAGATGTCTCAGTAATGGAAAAAACAACTAGACAAAATTAGCGGGTATGGGAACCTGGGTGGCTCAGTGGATTAAAGTCTCTGCCTTTGGCTCAGCTCATGATCCCAGAGTCCGGGGATCAAGCCCCGCATCAGGCTCTCTGCTCAGCAGGGAGCCTGCTTCCTCTTCTCTCTCCGCCTGCCTCTCTGCCTACTTGTGATCTCTGTCTGTCAAATACATAAATAAAATCTTTTATAAAAAAAATTAGCAGGTAAATAAAAGATTAGAACAGCACTGTCAACCAACATGAACTAACATATGTAGAATACTCCCCCCAACAATAGCAGAAATGCATTCATTTCAAGTGTACCCATAGCATTTACCAAGATAGACTGTAATGTGAGCCAAAAATTTTAATAAATTTTAAGACATTCTAGTTATACAAAGTTTTTTCTCTGACCACAATAAAATTACATTAAAATTGTAACAGAAAGGGGCACCTGGGTGGCTCAGTTGATTAAAGCAGCCGATTTTTGGTTTCAGTTCAGGTCATGATCTCAGGATGCCGGAATTGAGCCCTGCATTGGACTCTGTGCTCAGTGGGGAGTCTGCTTGAGATTCTCTCTCTCCCTTTCCCTTTGCCCCTCCTCACACTTGTGCACACAAGCAGACTCTCTCTCTCCCTAAAATAAATAAATTTTTAAAAAGAAATTGCAATAGAAAGATATTAGGGAAATCCCCAAATATTTGTAAATCAAACAACAACTCGTAAGCAAACCCTGAATCATAAAATCAATCAAAACAGACGTTACAAAGTTTTTTTCAATTGAATGAAAATAAAAACACAACATATCAGAATGTGGGAATTAGCTAAAGCAGCACTTATAGGAAATGTGTAATACATGAAAAGTAGCAAAGAATCAAATACCTGAACTTCTACTTTAAGAAGCTAAACAAAGAAGAGCAAATTAAGTCAAAGTAGTTAGAACAAAGGAAAAAATTAAGGCCAAAGTCAGTTAAGACTAATACAGAAAATCAATGGGGGAAAAAAAAAACGTGGTTCTTTGAAAAGATCAATAAAACTGTTAAAATTCTAGCTACACTGATAAATTACCAATATCAGGAATGAGAACGGTGACAATGCAGAGCAATATTACAGGCTCTGCAAGATACTAAAATGATAACAAGGGAATATAACTAACATTATATATATAAACTTGACAACTTAGCTAAAATGGACAAATTCTTCGAGACACAAAATATCAGGGCCCACTAAAGGAAAAAATATATAAATTGAATGATCCATATCTATTAAAGAAATTAAGTTTGTAGTTAAAATATTTTCACAAAGAGTACTCGAGGTCCAGGTGACTTCATTGGTAAATTCCAGAAAACATTTAAGAGAGAATAAATACCAGTTCTATATAAACTCCTAAGAATTCAAGATGATGGAATATTTCTCAGCTTATTCTCTGAGGTTGGCATTACACGGATACGAAAATAAGGCAGTGACATTATAAGAAAAAATATCCACAGAAAACACAGGTCCTTACAAAGTTACTGTGAGAACCAGTGAGATCATTAGTCCTCCAATTCTCTCTACTTTACCCTCTAATTATCATGTAAGTCACTTCTTCCCACCCTTATGAACTTTCAGGCCCCCAACCTGTTGTGGATGACCATCCAAATCCCCTTATTGTCTTCCCTTTTACCTTGAATCCCCAGAATTTCCAGACTATAGATGGATGGATTCTTCTGAAATTGTAAAACTTGGTCTCAAAGGTGTTCCTTTCCCCAGGTTAGAGCCTGACTCCTAGACAAATTTGGCAAGATTCCTTCATGATCTGGTCTGTTGGTCCCCAGGCTCATTTTCCTGTCTGTCCCCTTCTTTATGCTTCTCTCCATGACCCAGCCACATTGATCTGCTTGTTCTTCCCCAACACAAGTCACATGCTCGTTCTTGCTTCTGGACTCGGATATCTACTACTCCCTCTTCTTGGAATATTTTCTCTTTTCTCTATTCTACCCATCCCTGTCTCATCTTCTGGTTAACTACAAATATTATTTTAAGAGAGATATCAATTCTTCCATGAAGACTTGCCTGACTCTTCCATCCACTCAATTCTGGGTTAGCTGCCCTCCTAGTGCTCTCATAGATCACTTTGTTGCTACCGCTGCAGCATGTATTATCATCTATCACAACTGTCTGTCTGTTTATTTTCTCACTAGATTCTCATCTCTTCGAGCACAAAGACCATGCATTGCTACTGTAGTCCTTCCAACACAGAGACAACTCTGTGAGGTAAAAAGGATGGTCAACAAATATTTGTTAAATGGCTACTAAATTCCATTTATCAAGTGCTTAAAATGTTCCAGGCACTGTGCAAGGGACTTTACAGATGACATCTTTTTTTAAGCAAATCCATCCCAGGGATACTATTCTAATATCTACTTTACAGAGGAGGAAATTGAGGTACAGAAAATGATATGACCCATCTGACATTACAACAGATAGAGTTTAGAGACAAAATTCAAGTTCAAGTCAATGGGTTTCTAGAATCTATGCTACTACATAGATACTACCCAATAGTTTACAAATGAATGAATGAATAAATGAAGATTTTGACTTCTACTTACTAAGTACCTACCATATGTCAGGGCCTGTTCTAGGTGCTGAAGATATTGCAGTAAATAAAATAAAACAAAATCCATGCCTTCAAGGAGCTTACATTCTAGAGGGGAAGACAGTCGATAAACAAAATGCATAAATAACCTGATGTATTATAGAGGGAAAAAGGCAAGAAAGAGAGATTAGGAGTCACTCAGTTTTAAATAGGGTGGTCAGGGGAGGCATCACCAAGAAAATGACATTTGATCAATGATCCAAAGGTGAATATGAGTGAATAATTTTCTAACACTTCAGAATGGTTTGTAGATAAAAGTTTTTAAATTTATGTATGTCCCATGTATAGACCATATTTATACTAAAACTACATTTTTGTTATATTTGACAACCCTGCACTCATGGCAAAGCTCATCTCTAGGTCAGACTAGGAAGAACTGTTTTTCATTACTAATTGTGGGTCTAAAGGACCTGTGTTTTTCCAAAAATTCTGAAGTATGAGATCGCAGAGCATTGGCTTATTAGCATGCAGGTTTAGCAGAGTTCTCCTTGGCAGCTCCACATAGATGTCTCCCAGAAGCAAGAAATATCATTTTGTAGATCCTGACAGATGTGTTTTGCCCATGAGGGAGGACATTTAGGACAATTCATACCAACTGGCATATCAACAGACTTTGAAAGAGAGCTATTAAAAATGGGATTGTGTTAGCTCTGATTTATGCTGAACAAAATAAGCAAAACAATAAACCCATTAGAAGGAAGATATAAGACATTTAACATTTGAGGACTTTGAAAGGCAGGAGAAGGGTGCGTAATTAGTTCTTATTTTGCTAGACTGTAAAATTCTGCTTTTCAAGGAAGAGCTAATCATATAATGATTTTTCATTGAACCTAAAATGTTATCTCAACTTAGGCAGAGCTGGACATGCATACAAGTAGTTTTCCTCTTCCGTGTTGTAAACTACATACCATGGAGCGAACTCCAAACTGAGAGCACTTAGAACAAGTACAACCCCTAATAATGTGTCTTTCACATTGCCTTCCCTCAAGGCCAGTCTCCATAGGCTCTTACCAGGCACGTCCTTTATGCGACAAGCTTAATGCCATTTCCTCAGCTAGTAGTCCTATTCCTCTAGGAATCCATTAAATCTCCACATTATCTGTCCCTTCTCATAACACTGATTACACTGATAATTAGTTGTACAGTCCGTCTTCCCCACTAGCCTGGGGCCATGTAGTCACTACATTCATTACTATCTCTCCAACACCCAGAAGGGTTTGGGTAAATATAGATGGTGCTCAATAACTATCAACTCACTTGACTAAAAGCTTTCAAGGGGTTGGCGGCCTCACCAAGCTGAGCTTATTGTGGAACCTGGTCTAACTTTGAATGAAATTAGACTCAGCAGAGTCAAGAAGAATGGTAAATGGCAATTCTTTGGGTAACAAGTGTATGTTCCACTGTTTTTATATGTAAAAGAAAATTATATAAGCGCTCTCCAATAAAAAAAAAAAAAAGGTGAAACCTCAGGATGCAACAGTCTGTCTTCTAAGATCAAAGGAATAAACCTGACATATTTAGGGTGTCCTAGACTATTCTTTTGTAGATAGTAAGCTGAGTACCTATTAGAGGACAATAAGGAGATTAGAATCAACAGGTACACGAGTTGATCCCACTTCCATGAGCACCCACTTACTTGGGTAACATAACCACCTGATGATAAGATTTGATAACTTCTCACATCTCTTCCATTTCTAGTGTTCTATGTCTCCATGAAGGTAGTCCAGACTATAGAGATAGTATGTCCATAAGAATAATAATATACTTAAAGCTAGAGTTTCTAAATCTTAGCACTATTGATATTTGGACAGGATAATTGTGTTTTGAGAGTATGCCCTGTGCATTGCAGGATGTTTAGTAGCATACCTGAACTCTAGCCACTAGATGCCAGCAGCACCCCTTCCCCCCACACGAGACCTCAAAATGTCTTTAAACATTGTCAAATGCCCCTGCGAGCAACATTAACTTCAGCTGAGAATCACTGCGTTAATCTTTACTGAGAGTTTAGTAGCTTCTCGTTTAAACTTTCCAAGAATTGCTGTGAGATTGGAATAATCAGTATACCCATTCTACAGATAGGGATAGTTCAAAGATTGCTAAGAGTCATGCCACTGGTAAGAAGTAGAACTCGGGCTTTTTGTCTCTACTCTAGATTTCTAGTGGTTGTGGGAAAAAAAGAGGTAAACTGGGATTTGGTCGGGGAGAGCAAAGTCGACACTGAGCATTAGCTAATGTGAAGGCTTTATAACTGCTTTCCAGCAAAGGCCAGCTAGGGACAGCTAGGAATTCCTATTAGGGCTTCATTAAGGAGGCAACCCGAGGGCAATCAGAGCTAGTCTGTCTCCGTTTTCTGTCTGTGAGCTTGCCAGCTGTCAGCGGGCTACGTGCTTAAGTAAACAAGAAAGATATGAACAGGAAGATGAAAGCCAAAACTAAATGATTGTTGTTATTTGTTCTCGAACATTTAGAAATAGTGAACCTGTACAAGGTTAGTCTATTGCCTGTGTGTCAGATTTCAATCTGGGGTGCCAGACTTAAAATCTGATGCCAAATTTCTGATCCCAAAGATCCCTGGCCTACCCCTCCCCTCCATGTCTGGAAGAGCCAGAGGAAGAACGGGGGCAAAGCTAGCGTGAAGGCGCTGTGTGTGGTGAAACTGCTTCATCAGCCATCCCCATCCTATCTCAGCAACGGAAAAGCTATCCCACTGACACTGGAGACGACTCCTGACATTCCCTGTGAGGCCAGAGAGGAGGGACAAGGCTCCTCCAGGCTGGGCCGATGGAAAGTTCCTCAAGTACCAGGACAGTTCGTTTCTCAGCAAGATGATTAATAAAAAGACCTCCCTGTGGGATGTGGTGCTGGCTGGGGAAGCTGTCCCAGGGGAGAAAATGAGAGGTTTCCTGCAGAATGCTCATAGGCCAAATTGTAGGCTCTGAACTTCTGCACCCAAAACCAGGGTTCGCACCTGTAAGCCCTACGAGGTCCGTAACTCAGAAGAAACCCTCACAGACACACCAAAAGGCACACAGAGGAATGCCTATAGCAGCACTGCCATCAGTAGTGGGACTTGGATGCAAGCCCAAATGTTGATCAGTGGGAGAGTGAATGGAATCTCTATGGGAGATTCACACAAGGGAACACTATACAGCATGCAAAATGAAACAAGGAGGGGTGCCTGACTGGCTCAGTTGGTAGAACACGTGCCTCCTGATCTCGGGGGGTCATGAGTTTGAGCCCCATACAGGGTGTAGAGATTACTTAAATAAATAAAACTTTTAAAAAAATGAAAAAAGCAGGCTTTCACTTGCAAATGAGATAGAAAACGGGACCACGCTTACCCTCCTGCCTAAAACAATCAACACACACACCAGTGAGAACAATAAGAAAATAGACAAAATATATAAAACCAACAGTTTTTAAGAGCCTGGAAATCAGACAATGAAAGACAATGATTTCCAAGGGACAAAACCAAATGAGATGAGCCCTACAATTACCTTCAGTTACTGACTTAATTAAGAGAGTTTCCAGGCCAAGTCCAGGAAGGGCATACCCAGGTAAGGCCAAGCAGACTCCCTAATTTTTGCCCATAAAAAGACAAGCTATGTCCTATGGAGACAGATGATGTGGCCTGTAAACACTGACCAGTTAGGCATCTATATGTAAATTCATTTACAAGGGAAAGGGTAAAATAGAAGAAAAAATAAATGAAGTCACTATATTAATATCTGTGGGAATTAGGTAAAGTCACACTTAAAGGGAAAATTATAAATCTGAATACATTTATCATTAACCAAAAAGAAATGAAAACAAACTAGCTAATTGTTCAATTAAAGAAAGCTAGAAAAGCAGCAACTGAATAAGCATAAAGAAGGAAATAAAGGTAATGGTGAAATCAATGATATTAGCAAACTAAAAAAATTTAAGTGGGGGCCTCTGGGTGGCTTAAGGATCCGCCTTCCGCTCAGGTCATGACCCCAAGGTCATGATCCCAGGGTCTTGGGATCCAGTCCCTGCTGGTCAGGAAGGTTGCTTCTCCCTCTCCCACTCCCCCTGTTTGTATTCCCTTTCTCGCTGTCTCTCTCTCCATCAAATAAATAAATAAAATCTTTTTTAAAAAATTTAAGTGATTAAAAATAAATGTTGAGTCTTTGAAAACACCAATATATTTACCAAAACTTACAGTAAAATTGATGACGAGAAAAAGGAAAAACCCAAATAACGAAATACGGAATGAAAAAGAGACAACCTCAAATAAAGCAGAGATATAAAAAAATCTTACAAGGAGGGGCGCCTGGGTGGCTCAGTGGGTTGAGTCTCTGCCTTCCACTCAGGTCATGATCTCAGAGTCCTGGGATCAAGCCCCGTATCAGGCTCTCTGCTCGGTGGGGAGCCCACTTCCCCCCTCTCTCTGCCTGCCTCTCTGCCTACTTGTGATCTCCATTGGTCAAATAAATTTAAAAAAAAAACTTACAAGCAGATTATTACGATCAGCTACACTCCAATAAATTGTACAACATAGATGCAAATGCAGATTTTCAAGATGTTTTCAAGAAAAATATAAAATGCTAAAACTGACTCTAAAGAAACAGAAAAGTGAGCAAACTGATATCATTTCCAGACTAAAATAGTAATTATCTCCCTACCCCTAGGACCCTTCCCAAAGCATTTTTTGTTGGGGAGGCTTCCCCAATTTTCAAGAAACAAATAAAACAAGAGACATTCTAGAGAGAAAAAAAGAGAGAGAGAGAAAATGCATCCAACAAATTTTTTTCAAGATTAGTATAATGCTGATAGCAAAATAGATATGAACATCACAAGAAAGGTGGAAAGGGGTTTCTTAAATAAGTAAACTTAATAATTTTAAAAAAGTAAAATAATATTCCCAATAGTATACAGCTAGTATCTGAAATTTTGATAACCTGAAAGTGAAGATTTTTAATTTAAGGGAAAACATCACAGATAAAATTAAAGTGAAGATGTTAACAATATGTAAAACTCACAAATGCTCAATATCTACAGCAAATAAAGAACTCTCCAAAATCAAGAAAAAAGCACAGGTTACCTAGCTACCAGGGCTGTAAAACAAATCACTTCCAAATTCAGTGGCTTAAAATAATATCTTTGTTTTGTTTATAGATTTGCAGCTGGGGCAGGGCTGAGTGGTGGCAGCTCAGCTCTGCTCCACTCACTTCTAGCTGCAGCATCTTGACGTCTGGGTACAGGAGCCATGTAAAGGAGGGCCAACATAGCCTCGTAGGCCAAATCCTCTTTTTGTACATGCCACAAACTAAGAACAGCTTAAATAAGTACTATTTGGCTCTTTAAGAAAATGTTTGCTGACTCCTATCCTAAAGCCCACTCATTCACCTGTGCCGCAACAGATGAGGGCCAGCAGCTGAATTCTTAGCCAGAGATGTAGGCCAAAACATCTAATACCGTTCTGTCACGTGCTCTGGCTCCCTTACAATATGGTAGTTGAGTTTCAAGGGCAAGAAGAGAAAAAAGAAAAGAGAAAGAGAGGCAAGAGAAAGAGAAACAACAACAACAGAGAAGCTAAATTGCTTTTTGTGACCTACCCTCAAAAGTCATGCAGGAATTTTTCACCACATTCTATTAATTAAGGTCGATACAGAGTCCTACCTAGATTCAAGGAAGGGGAAGTAAACTCCTTATCTTGATGGGAAAATGCTATCATTCTGGAAGTGAATGCGGGAAGGAAAATATTGCTATGGCTATTTTTGGAGAATAGAGTCTGCTACAAAAGAAAACCAAAAAAGAAATGTGCAAAAAATGTGAGCAGGCATAGCAAGTAAGCCTAGATGACCAATAAGCATATAAAGAAATACTCAATAAACAGAGAAAGTCAAACAAGAATAATGAGATCTCATTAACATCTCTTAGATTGGGAAAAGAAAAAATGACATTGGATAATACTGAGCACCATTGGAGTTGTGGAAGAAAAGTAAACTTCATGACCTTATCGTAAATGGTGCAATTTACTGGAAAGTGGGTTGGAGTAATTTAGTTTAAGTGTGTATATGCCTATATCTAACTTTTCCACCTTTGGTATATATATAACTGGATTTCTCTCATAGGAGTACCTAAGGAGGATATCCAGTAAAACACTGTTTGTACTAGGGAAAAAAAAAAAAAAATGGAACATGGAAACCCAGTTAAATCCCTATCAGTAGAGGAATGGATACATAAAAATGCAATATATGCAAATCAAAATTCTATGCAGCATTCTGGTATAAAAAGATCTCAAAAATACAGTGAGTGAGGAAGTAAGAAGTGGGGAAGCGGGTACAACGTAGGGAAGGGGACACACACCCAAGGGATGGATGAGAATGTAGGAATCAGGGAGAAGCACATCAAAAATTTAATTTATTTTTCTAGAAAAAACAATAGATCACCTGAGTTTTTCTTAGGCCTCACTCCTGGAAATGCTGATTTTGTGGGCCCAAGTTACAACCCAAGAATCTATATGTTTGTTAGAACTGCCTAGATGTATCCCAAGATCAGGGGATTTTGAAAACGGGTTACTTTAACATATTCAGAATTGCAAGTAAGTTTCAATTTATATTCCTGGGGGGCGGTTTACAAGCAACAGAAACTGACTCAGGCTGACAAAAGCAAATGTGGTATTTATTAGAAGGATGTGAGGGAACTCAGAGAATTGTCAGAAAGAAAGTAGAACCTGCTTGGAAAAAGCAAGAACTCCACCCACTCCAGAGGGTCTGGACAGCAAAAGCTGGAATGAATGGGAAGGAGTTATGTCCTGTTCTTTTTCATGCTTTGCTTACAAAGCAAATTGAATTCTGGGAAGGAGTATCTAATTAGCCTAGAAAAGGCAAATCATCTTAATCAATAGTTCCATCAGCTTGTGTTTAGTATGGTAATTCTCTAAACATAAGCCAGGCTGTTGTTACAACAGTGGGCAGTTACAAAGCATTAATTTCCCACTATGTCTGGGCAGAGAGGAAAGAATCAGAAGGGCATAGCAAAATGAGAGATTTAGGAGTTAGATCAGATAGATCTGGATTCAAATTCTGGTTATGCCTCATCTGTCTTACCTTGGGCAGGTTCCTTAAGCCACTCTGCCATGTAACTTCCTCTCAGGGCTATGCTGTCACTTGCAAAATGCCTGGGCTAGCTGGTTCTTTCTTGGCCACCTTGTCTGGCATGAGGACAAAATGGTCCACTGTGCTCAAACAGATGGGCTGGAGATGGTGGAGTCACGAAGGAAAGGCTCATGCACAAGAGCTTTCATTATTAGGAGAGTAAAGATGTTTGAAGCCTGGTATCTCTTTACAGGCCACTTATGGGGCTAACGAGTGGAGATTATCTGAGCCTCTTCTTGAGGCAGTTGGAGCCTCTCATGTGAACTGGCTAAACATTCCAGATCTTTGGAACTTCCTATCATCATCATCATCATCATCATCATCATTATCATCATCATCATCATCATCATCACCACCACCATCATCATCATCACCATCATCATCATCTCAGGACTCCTGGGTGTTCTCCAGTCTTTTCTTTGGCCAGCATATTTATGTTTGATAAATACTTTGTACACATTAAGAGAAGATAAACAGTTTTTCCTCCTTAAATTTATTTGTTTAAAAATGAAGGGCTCAAACAAAAGATTAAACCTAGCAATGTGATCATCTATAAACAGTGCTCCCAGATACCTTCTGCCCCCCATTAGCCTTGCCAGCTGCTGTTGTTCCTCCTCAACGCTGTGGTGTCTGTCTCCGTGAGGCCTGTGATAACAGACAGATGTAAACAATGAACTCCACTAGGGGCAGAGGTTAAGCCAGTCAGTTGAGTCCCCTTGGAAGGCAACGTTCTCAAGAGTTCTCTGCTGTTGACTTTAAGTATGGGTGGCCTCCAAAGTTAACAAAAGGTCAGCTGCTTAATCCACCATGAAAACCAGATTCCGGGTCCTCCTGGTGTTATCTCATCCTCCTTATCCCAACCAGGCATTAGGTAAAGCGCTCATTTACTACACTGTCAGGTTTTTTAATATCCCTTGAAAAGCTATAGATGCCATTCACCCACAGAAGCACTCCGATGGTGGTAGAGAGGAATGGTGGAAAGTTTATAAGACAGGAAGATGTCAAGAATAAGGGAGTTCTGAAAGTGGAAGATAAACATGTTTTAAGCACAAGATTTGAATCCAAAATAATAAGGTTAAGTTTTGGGGTGCATTTTGTTGCATCTCACTGGGAGTACTTCCCAAAGAAGCATTAATTTTTTTTTCAACAGGTCATCATCATTGGAATATTCCTTGTAGATTCTGCTGTTCTCTATTTAAAAAGATATTCAGGGGCGCCTGGATGGCTCAGTGGTTGAGCATCTGCCTTCGGCTCAAGTCATGATACTGGGGTCCTGGGATTGAGCCCCACGTCGGGCTCCCTGCTCGATGAGAGGCCTGCTTCACTCTCTCCCACTTCCCCACTTGTGTTCCCTCTCTTGCTGTGTCTCTCTCTTGGTCAAATAAATAAATAAAATCTTTAAAAAATGAAAAAAAAAAAAGAATAAGGGAGTTCTGGAAACACATTAGGAATGATATGAACATAAGGAGAAATCCAAAGAGGAATTACAGATAAAGGCACAAAAAGTCAGTCATAAGGGAGGAACTAGGGTCCAGAAAGAGGTAAGAAGGCCTTAGAACAATGGAATTTTCTTGAGGTTTTTTTGGTATAAATATATTTGGGCTACACTTGGATTTTGTAACAAACTTTAATTTCTGTAAAATTTTTTAAAAACAATTTTTCCCAACTGAATTCACCCCAAAAATTACTTCTGAGAGAACCCACTCATTTCTGGGATTTATCCAAAGGGGCAGTTTGAAAAAAATAACAAAATGAGTATGTTAAACTAACATATAAAATCAGTTTCAGTGTTTTTTGGGACGTCAGTGCCTTCTTTTCATTAAATGACTCTACTTCATTCTACTTGAATGTACAACACCTGAAGTGAGAATTTTTAATATAATGTGAATTATGGAATATGCATACAACTGTACAATGGGATACCATGTAGCCATGAAAAATTATGTTGTAGAACCATCTTTTTTAAAGTATGGTTTGAGAAAGAACAGTATCAAAATCAGCTAGGGGAGCTTATTAAAATCAGACTCCTGGATCCTAATCCAGACTTCCTCATTCAAAGCCTCTATGCAGGAGAACTAAGAAGAGACAGTTGAACATCCTCCCCAGGTTATTCTTAGGCATAGTAAAGGTTTAGAGCCTTTGTGGTGGAAAAATATATAATGTTTTGAGAAAATGTTTTTATATAATATGTGTGGTATAACCCCAATTTTGTAAAACAGGAAAATACATAAAAATGCTAAGAATATAGATTGGAAAGTAGAAGGATCCATATCAAATATGAGGAGTTGTTATCTCTGGGGTGTGATAATAAATGATTTTTATTGTCTTTCTATATTTTGGCTTTGAAATTTTTATATTGAAAATATATACTAATGCAATATTAGGAAAACTCATGTTTTTCCTTAAACTATTGGCCTTTGAATGGATTCTGAGAAAGGCCTTACTGATAGTGGCTTGTAAAAACAAGATCATGAAGAGTCGGGAAGATGGTAACCCGGACGAGGATGGAGCATGGAAGAGAAAGGGTCCTCCTTGACAGCCTGGGCAGGGGAAAGGGATAGCAGGGGAGCTGAGCCCGAAAGACAGACTTCGACCCCAGGCATTACATATTGGATAAGGACTTGAAACAATTTTTTTAAGACTTTAGTGTTGGGGAAAAAAAATGTTTAAACATCTCACAGAAAAAAGGGTTGAACCACAAAGTAGAGACCCCCATCCTCTGTTTTTTTATTTCCACTTAAAGCTACTCTTTATCATGATGTGCTTACATGAGGAAATCTTTTGCAGTGGTGCTAGAGTTCATGTGTGAGACGTGTAGGAGACAGGAAGGCACCCCGTGCACAGCAGAGCTCTCTGAGGAACAGCTCGGGGCTGGTCTGAAGGAGCGTGTTCACCAACGAGGGTGACTGGTTATGCTTTCTAACCACTTGTTGGTGACTCGCAGTTTTGATGAGGAGACAATTACCAGCGAATATGACTTAGAAAGGACAGTTTCTCTGAATCCTATTTCTGAAGTCTAAAATGTACACACACTACAGTGAGGAAATAAATGACACTTTGCAAGTGGCCTACTGTAATGTTATGTATCTATCATTAGCATCACACACCAAAGACTCTTTTGTGTGGCATCTGTAATCCATAAAATACGTATTTTTCTATTCACCGTGCTAAGTTTTGGGAGACATTTGCTATATCAGGGTTTATTTAGAGATCAAATGCTTTACCTTTATTTGGTCTCCTGTTCAGAAAACTGAAAGGATTTAAACACTCCTATCTCATCAACATCACCTTTCAGATCTTTTGCAATGCCGAGATTAAACAGCTATATGATTCTCTTCCCAACAGACTACAAAAACAAGCTGCACATATGTAATATTTTGCACTTCAGTGCATTTGTGGCAGAAGAAAATCAATAGAACAAATAAGCATTGGGTGCCACTGTTAAATCATTATACAAATCTCTGTCTATTACAAAATGATACTGGAAACATATTTAAGGAGGTGAATTTACAGTTTTTAAATTGCATTACATATCCTATTAATTTCCCAACAATACCTTGAGATAGAAAGTAAAGAAAGGGATTCAATTTTCCAATTTGCTGGTAGAATACCTGGGATGTTAGGATGCTTGTTATCTGTGAGTACAGGAGGTATGAATGAAAAAAGATTGTATTCCCAGCAACCTGCTGATTTACTCGGCCTAGTGAAAGAAATGGTCAACTGGATGCGGGGTTGGGGAGGGAGGGAGGATCTAATTCAGTGAAATAGTCCAATCTAAGCAACTGTTTCATTAATCGGACTTGTATCATGACAGTCAATACAAAGGCCACGTGGAGATTCAAACACTGGCTTGTCATTCAAGATGTTGAAACGATTGGTTGATTCAGTTATACACAAAAAGAAAAGGTCAATTCAATAAGAAAAAAACATTACAAAAATCACTTGCCTTGTTTGAAGAGAGAAAGTAACCAGTTAATTGTCTCCAGTTTCAAACCAGGGTGAGGCATGAGCTATTACTGGATGCATCTGATGCTTCTCTAATCATTATTCTCCAGAATAAATATTTCTTTTTGAATAAATAAGCCCACATTAAAAAAAAAAAAAAAAACAGGCTCTAGTGGGTTCTGTTATTCTTGAGTATCTGGTCTGTATCTTGAAATTCTCCATTTTGTCTTCTCTTCCTTATGTCCTGCCCTGTGAGCAAGGAGGCCTGGACTCAGATTCCACAATGGCTCTTTGTGGAACAACAGAAGAGGAGGGGACCCTGTAAATCACTTCCTGCTGTTTGTGGGTATTCACATGAAGGTCAGAGAAGATTTAAGCTGTTGCCCTAGGTAGTTCCATTCCAACACAACTAGTTTTGAAGCCAGAGATTGTGATCATGAGCCAGTAACTAAGGCTTTCTGTTCATAAGGGGACAATAACTTTTGCCCCTTGGCAAAATTGTCTCCTCAGAGCTTAAATGTCCTTCTTTATAATGTGAGGGTAATAAGAATATTCACTCCACAAGGTCCTAGGTCAAGCACCGTACCAAGTGCTTGACATACATTATCTCATTTAACTTTCATGACAATCTCCTGGTGTAAGTTTAACTATATTCCCATTTTACAGATGAGGAGTCTGAGACACAGACACTTCGCAATCTTCTCAAGGTCATACACTCAGTAAGCAGTAGAAGCAAGGATTGAACTCGAGTCTATCCCAAATTTAAGTCTGGGCTTTTAACCCATACACCTCCTCTTCTATACACACATGTCAACTAGCGACCCAGCTTTATATCTTATGTAGATGGCCTAAAGCCAGGGTCTGCTAAGCCTCAAGGCTTCTAAGCACACATTTTGGAGGACAGTGACTTAACAAACCTTTTCCTACATCAGCTGTTATCACTCACGCAGCGCAGGTTGTCAGGAGGGTGAAACCTCAGGTCCTTTAGCGGAGACATACTGGGCAGGATACTATGGAGCCAGCCAGAAGGCAGCCATACACGGCCCTGGATATGTTCTCTCTCAATAGAAGCCTCTCTTCCAATTGGCTGGTATCAAACAAACCTAATGAACCAGGTCTTACACGCACCAACCCCTCTCTTCATGGAGCATCAATACAGAGCAAAACAAGAGATGCACTGCTCTCTGCACCTTTCCTAAAGAAACTGAGGAACTCTCCTCACTGGTTGTGAATCCCACCTCAGACCTGGGGAAACTGGGGCCCAAGGCAACCAGGCCTCAGAGTGAGAGCCTACCCCGTGTTCTCAGGTTTGCTTCCAATTAATCACCTTTCTGCATGGAAAGTTCTCTAGGCATATCCATTTCATGGGGCCTTGCAGAGTTAGTCCTCCTGGACCAGTCCTGTTATCGTCTTGTAGAGAATTGCCAAAGCTACACAGCCCCGGGGTTGGAGGAAGGGGGAAGGGTACAGCTTCTCTTTGAGACCCCACAGCCTCCCATCACTCCCTTTTAAATCCCCATCCCCACTTTCAGCACCTACTGCAGACCCTCAAAACTCTGCCCTCCTGGGGGACATTCCTGTGACCTGAGTGACTCCTTCCCTGTATCAAAACATATCAATCTGTCGTCTCATTCCCAGCCAATCTAATAAGGAAATATATTCTGCTGTGATGATGATTTAATATGTGACATCAAACAACCTACCAAAGTCTTTCATTTTTATTATGTATTTTTTCCTTTAATAGCCCCCAAGTGCTTAGCAATATCCATATGTAAAAAGAAGTCATATCTTCAGCTGTTCTCACATCCTAAAAGAAATCTCCCTAGAACCCTAAGAGAAGGTTCCCAGTACTGCACATGGGAACATAAGTTGGCATGTACTGGGGAACTCGTGCCCTCTGAGTTACTGAGCACTTCCCCAAAGAGCATCCACAAATGGTTTATTGCATGCTTAAGTGTGACTGATAGACTAATTATTCTTGGAGTTGGCTTTTTTTCTCTTTGCAGGAAATCTATGTCCCTATGTGCTTATTTTTTTCTCCTTGTGTAAACTCTGCACACTTGTTAAAATTTTAAAATATATATATTATAAGCAAGACTTTCCAGAATGACATCCTTGGGACCAGAGGTATAATTTAATTTTAGGTTGTGTCCCCACAGGCATGGGGAAATGGTGAATTGAAGTAATTATTGAGATAATTCAGGTAAAATGGCCTTTTTCTGCCACTAAGAGAAGAGCCTTTTTCCTAAGGTCAGACCTTTTCAGATTGGCTGTTACTTTTGATTTTGTTTTTCTCCTGGAGGTGGGAGCACTGGGGAGGACTAGAGAGGGTAGAATGGAGGAAACCGTTACATTTCGTTCATTCACAGAACTGGGATCACATCCAGTTCAAGGCCTGCGAACGCTTCATTTCTAGGTTTTAAACCATTCCAAATCTTCACCTTGGTAATTAGATAAACAGAGACAAATGAGCCGGTTGGCCCCGTGGTACTTGAGTCACAATGAGTCCGAAACAAATGCTTCCTCTCTCAATAATAGCTGTGTGCCAGAGCCGAGAGACATCCATTTCCTTGTGCTGGCTTTCTGGGCGCAGGTGATTGAATTCCTCCCCCATTTGCAGCCTCAATGTGCTCTCACAGGCCATTTCAAAGCAGAAACGTTGCCTTAAGTTTGGCATAGCCTAGGTGAGAGCCTGCCTCATTCAGGGATGATAGCTCCTTTTACAAGCTTTATTATTGGCATAATCATTCTTTCAAATGGTCCCCTGGAGGTTCTGCCTTCCCCAGCTGCTGTGCATTTCTCTGATGGGTTTTAAAAATAAACAAGAAAAAGTTCCCAAAGTCAAGGAATACTGAGGAGTTGGCAGCACTGTAGAGATGAGTCAAGTATCACTGGGACAGGAAGTGGGAGGATGATTGCCAGGGGCAGAGAACACTGGGGAGTTAGTGTTTAATGGGTATGGGGTTTCCGCTGGGGTAGATGAAAAAGTTCTGGAAATGGATGGTAGTGGTCATGGTTCAATAATGTGTATGTACTTAATGCCACCAAACTCTACACTTAAAAATGGTCAAAATGGGGGCGCCTGGGTGGCTCAGTGGGTTAAAGCCTCTGCCTTTGGTTCAGGTCATGATCCCAGGGTCCTGAGATCGAGCCCCACATGGGGCTCTCTGCTCAGCGGGGAGCCTGCTTTCTCCTCTCTCTCTCTGCCTACTTGTGATTTCTGTCTGTCAAATAAATAAATCAATCAATCTTTTTAAAAAATGGTCAAAATGGAAAATATTATGAAATGCATATTTTATCACAATAAAAGAAAACATTGAAAAAATGGTCAAGACCACATCCAGCACTGGTCAATATTTCATGAGACAGTTTCTATCAGGGAAATCTTTCTTGAAACAGCACCCCCCCCACCCCCCCCCTCCCTCTGCCCCACCCCCAACCCATCCCCACCACCCAGGTTTTTTTTTTAATACTGACTTTTTTGTCTCACTCAAGATCTCTTGCTGCCTTTGCATTTTGGTGTTCAAAGAACAAGTCAAAGAGAGTGGCAGGATACAGGCTATGTGGAATTAAATTGAAAACAAGAATGACTTTCCCCACTGATTGTCTACACAAACGGGACAAGGGTTATGCCTGTGGGACCAGTCATAACTCAGGCACTGGAAATCTAGAGCTTCTAGCTGTTTTGAAATGTGCATGAAGAATTAGGAAGTCCCGCTGGACTCAATGTGGGTTTTAGTGAGACCTTCAAATCTTCTTCCCATAAACCCCGTGGACATGCCTCGCTGTACATTTTCTCAGACCATCAAATTATTGCCTGGTATCTAACATAGTGACTTGGTTAAGAGATGTTCTACATGTAACTAAAATCAGAAAAAACTTACCAAAGATATGTATTTCTCACCAGAAAATTTACAAAATTTTGTTTACTTGGTGGGAGCATGGTTGTTTTGTTGGTTTTTTGCCTTTTCATTATTTGCATATCAAAACCCATTCATGGGGATATTTTAACAGAGACAGAACTGACAATATGAGTAAAATCAGGGTCGATATGAAGATCTTCATAAATACCTTAGAATGTTCTTTAAAGCAAATTCCTTACTTTAAAAAAAAAATGCAATTACATTTCTTGCAACCCCTGAGGAATTTCGCTTAAGTGCAGTACATTGCCCCAAATGGAAGAGAAAGGGAAAATCTAGTGGAGACGCTAAACCCCCAGCAGAATAACGATCAGTGTTAATGCTCTCTCACACCTTCTGCTCTACCATTATTTCCACAGTTAAGCAGTTATCCAACAGCAGCGCTGACACCAGTACCTGTGCTCTTGCATCAAAATCTCGCTTAATGAGACCAACGTGTGTGTAGCAACTGCTGTTTTGAATCATTTCTGCAGACGAGATAAAGTCATTATGCATAGTCATTGCATCTTTTTCAAATTATTAATTTGAAAAGCTAAAAATGGCCCCCAGCTGATTGGAAGCACAAGCATTCAGAAAGATGCAACAACGGCTGTTGAAGTTTTTGCCAAACCTTCTGAAAATAACACTTGAGTCTGGCTCTGAAAGAGTCAGGAGCTGCAGGAGAAATAAAACTTTACATAACTGACAGTGCACGTGAAGAAAAGACACTTTGATTGTGAGCATCAACAGTAGGTATGTAAGTATTTCAAACTTTTTACTTTGAACGGACCCCCTCAATCAACTGAGCTACACAATTTCAAGGTTTTGCGACGCGATGGTTTTACTCTTATCCTATTAACTTTTAGGATATTAGCTCTATCCTATTAATCTGCTTGGGGGTACTCCCAACCTATCTACCTCCTATCCTGTGCTGTAGCAATATACAGCAATTTACAGCTTCCCCTGATTTGAACCTCAGAATTCTGACTTTAAGTCTCTGTCTCCATATCGGAGTCCCCAGCTTCCTTCCTCCTCCACTCACATCCTCTACTCCCAAAATATAAGTAGCTAAGAAATATGTAGAGGACTCACAGTGAAGAGGTGAGATGAGTTAATAGCATATTAACTGGAACTTTAAATGAAAGAGACACTTTCAATAACTAAGTCCATCTTCCCATAAAAGCAAAGTCTGACAGTCTTGAGAAAAAATGTCATACTGCTCATGAATAGTTTAGTATCTTACCTGCGTCTGAAATCTCTATGTGCTCAAAGGAAATAGATGGATTCTCTTTAAGGACAGAAATGAGATGACAATTTAGATGGTGTCATTGACTGACCTCCAGGAGAGATCAAGAATTGATTACCAAACATCACTTGATAGTCCATAATGCATTGCCTGGGAAGAAAGAAAATCAAATAAAATATCCTAATCATGTCTTGGCCTGGCCAAGAATGGAGTGGGAAAGAGAGAGGAGAAAGGTACGGCTGACCTCACCCGAGAGTCTGTGTTGTCTTTTCAATTTTCGTTAAACTGCTGAGAAGATAAGGAATATCAAAAGCTCTTAAAAAAAAAAAAAAAAAAAAAAGATTTCATACCTAGTAAGATCAGCTGTCATCATAGGAGGCCAATTCAATACAATAAGACTGGCACTTCCTTTTAAAATCATTTTTTTCTAATTGCCATACATTATATTATTATTTTTAGTCTTCTTGGCAGCTTTGATTGCTTTAATCTTAAGCTATTCATATCAGATTCTCAATTCTGTTTTCAGGTTCTAAACATCCACTTAGGCCTTTGCCGCTTTCTTTGTAGTAAGGCCTTTTTTTTAAATCCATAATTTCAGAAAAGAGTGTTCCAATGGCCCAACAGGTGTAGCAGGCCATTTGCTGAGCTATTCCAAATGGAAAATTCATCTGAAAGCACCATAATATTTTTCAGCTTTTAAAATGTTTTTCTAGGAAACAGGAAAGAAAAGGCAGAACTAAAGGAGTATTTGTGTGTGTGTGTGTGTGTGTGTGTGTGTGTGTGTTTCCACACACACATACAGGTGCACCTGTGCTTATTAGGGAAGGAAATGTGGATGGGAAGTCATTTCCCCATATTCGGGATCAATGATTATCACATATTGATAATTAACTCTACTGCCCCAAAATTATTTCTAGAAACTACAATAGTGAGTCTGCAGGAAACTTTCCACAAGTCTTCACATCTGAGTCGGACTGGACTTTAGTCCTTCAACATCTTGCAAGATGAACTGGAAAAGGTTACTATTTCTAAGGAAAACAGGAAGTTCAAATTAAGTACGTAAGTTAGAAGTTAGTAACCAGCACGAAGCGCATCATCAGCCATGGGAAGCTGAAGCAGCCGTCATTCCATCTCCTGGTCGTAGCCAGCCCGGAACGCTCAGCCAGCCCCTTGAAGCTTCAGCCTCAGGTTCCCAATCTATAAACTGATGTTTCCAAACTGCCGGTTTGAATTTTTGACTTGCTCATATCCTCTCTGTCCTGAATAATAGTAATCACAGTTTGGCACCCTCCTCCCCACTCCCTTTGTTCTGGAAGTCCATGGGATGATTTAGATCTTCAGTGATTTGTACTGTTGTTTGGGGGATGAAAAGCACTTAGATTCAGTGATCTTCCCAGGTCTATTAGGATGTAACAACTCAAAACACAAAAGGTGACTTAGTTGGCTGAACAACTGGTTTTTGCTTAGGTCCTGCTCTCAGGTCCTGGGGTGGAGCCTTGAGTGGGCTCCCTGCTCAGCAGGCAGTCTGCTTGTCCCTCTGCCCCTCCCTCCACACACTCTCTCAAATAAATAAAATATTTTTTTAAGAAATACAAAAGAATACAACAGGGTATTTTGACACAGAGTACCGTGTAAAACATCCAAAGTCCAGAAACATCCAAAATGCTCTAGTGCCTGTATCTCCTGCCACAGAATAATAAAAATTCTGCATACGCATAGCCTTGCTAATTTGTTAAAATATTTTATTTATTTATTTGAGAGACAATGAAAGAGAAAAAGAGGGAACAAAAGCAGGCAGAGCAGCAGAGGGAGAGGGAGAAACAGACTCCCTGCCGAGCAGGGAGCCCAATGCAGGGCTCAACCCCAGGACCCAAGGATCATGAGCTGAGCCAAAGGTAGACGCTTAACCCACTGAGCCACCCAGGTGCCTGAGCCTCTACTAATTTTGCTTCCAATCCATTTTCAATTTCTTCTTCTTTTTTGACCCCTGAAGGAGAGTACAAATTTGGAAATACCAGAAATCAAGGAATAAGGTAAGGTAGGATTAGAGATGATTTTTATTTCCTCTTTTATTTTCCTTTGTTGTTCGGGTTCTCTTTAACTTACATCTATTACTTTTGAAATCAGAATAAGAATGAGCAACCAGAGAAAGAATAAGATAGATATTCACCAATATTCAAAAGTCAGACTTTATCTTCCTCTGGGCATATGGTTGCCTTCTAGAAATCCAGGAAGATGTTAAAAATCAAGCATTGCTTTCTAAAAATGGCAGATCAGAAAATGAGAACATCTGATTTTATGTGGGAAACATTGCACTTGATAGGTCTGGTGATTTCTGATTTTTTTGCCTTTGAGTATTTTCAACTTCATATTCAGTATTCTAACTTGTTAGCTTCACTTGGTACTGACTTCAAAAATCGTAATCCCTTTGTTTTAATACATTGCTCCCATATTTCCACCTGCCATGTGCTCTATCTGGCTATAGTTATTGATCTGTCAGTTTCTCCCTCCACTAGAATATTTCATTCATGAAGGCAGGAACAATGTCTGTGCTGCTCTCCGTCATATCTCAGAAGCTTGAAATGGTGCATAGCACAAAGCAGGTGTTCAGTACATGGTGATGGAATGATCGAGTGAATGAACATTTTAATTTTAATTTAATTTTAATTTTAGCTACTTAGTGTTGGGACCTGAAGAGGCAAACAGCAAGACAGAAGGACAGACCACCTAAATATAGATCTTGTTACATTAGGTGAGTCACTATTTATCAACTATTCCTTAATTTTACAGACCAAAAACAAACAAAACAAAATAAAAACAGATTTTTGCCAATGTATCAAATATCAGTCAGTTAATGGAGTAAAAATAAACATTAACCAAGTTCATGGAAGGCTGAAATATAGGCCGGAATATAAAGTTATTCACTGAAATGAGAACCATGTGGAACTATTATGCTGGGAAAGCATAGCTCACGGGTTGTAAGCATCAACCTTTATTTTCATCTTTCTCTATTGCTTTAAGTATGAATTCTATGGTCTGTCTGGTTCTTCCCTTGCCCCTGGATCAAGGCTCAGAAAGGCCAAATGACTGCTCTGGTCATTCCTAAGCAAATAAATAAAAGTCCTACAGTCAGTTCAAGTGGAAAAAACACAGTCTCAGTTCAATAATGAGGATGTCCAATGATAAATGATAACCAATACACTGAGACTTCTTCCCTCCCCCAGCCTCCACTCACTCATAGGCATGAAGCCTGAAGTCAAGGCAGATTTTTCTCCGTTTCCTCTCCTTGAGTTGCTCTCCTTCTAGTAGCAGGTTTGACCCTCCCATGTTGGAGCAGGGAAAGGGAGGAGAGATAAGAGAAGCAGGCATACCCTTCCCGGAATGGTACAGCAGCACGGGTTGGTGCCCACTTGTTATTTTTATTGACAGGGGTACCAGCACCCCACCATCACAGGCAGTGGAGTTGGAGAGAAAAGCAGTAGCCCATCTGCATTCAGTTCCCTTAACAAAAAATACATACGCAGTGTCTCTCTTCTGCCTGTTGCTTAAGAGTCCTTTGTCAGCGCCTACATATCTCTGATGGGTTGAATTGTGTTTCCCCAGAAAGATAAACTGAATTCCTAACCTCATAATGGGACGCTATTCGGAAGTAGTACTTTTGCAGATGTAATTAGGTAAGTTAAGGTGAGGCCATACTGTTGATTTGGCTATAACCTCTCTCTCCCTAGATCTCTAGGTAGCCATTCTGTCTCTTTATAGTAATCTTGCATATATTTAATTTCATGCATTAGAGCTGATATAATTAATCAAACTAAACTCGGTAGGGGAGACAGTGCTGACACTTACCTTGCAAGCCCTCAGTAACACTTAGTAAAACTTGGTAGCTCTTAGTCCCATTTATAAGAAAATTTTAACTTACTTAAGAATAAATTCCATCAGTGAGTTTGTGATTTTTATGGGAATAAATTAATCTTGGAATTTCATAAATAAAATATGTCATCTTAGGAACAAACCAAAGTATACTTCGTGCACATTGACCTAGCATCTCAGTAAACTGGAACAAGTCAGTTCACTCTTCTATGTTTGCACCTCTCATTTCAAAAATGAGCATTAATCACCTGGGCATATATGTTAAAATTCAGATTCCTGAGCCTGACCTTGGATTTCCTGAGAACTCCTGGGTTGGAGCCCAACAACTTGCATTAATACAAATTCCCTGGGGGACTTCTTCCACACAGTAAATATAAGCATTACTAGGGGACAATGTAGTCCTCTGTAGCTCAAACATTTTGAGTCTATGTTCCTAAGTTAAGTGTTTCTAACTTCAAAGAATTACATATGTCTTCAGGGGCCCTCCAAATTTTCTGTCCAATTTTTTTTTCCCAAAAAGGTAATACAATATTATTTTTCACTCAATGTCCCAAAGTTCTAGAAATCATGTATAACACATTGAGTAAAAGAAATTTGCTTCAAAGGACACATCAAGATGTGTACTGATTTGGGGGATAGAGGCCAGGGTTTGAATTCCAGCTCTCGCATGTACTAACTAGCTCCCCTTTTTTGGCAGATACTTCATTTTAATCCAGGGACTATTTTATCTACAGGGAAATGGAACCAAACACTCCCACTTTGCAGGGTGGTTGTGAGACTGAGAGGCAGGTAGCACAGTGTTGTGGTGAAGAGCAGGGACTTGGGAAATGGTTTGGATCCAAATCCCTACTCTGCCACTTCATAGCCGGGGGCCCTTAAGCAAGCTCCCCATTCTCTCTAAACTTCAGTTTCTCCATTTGTCAAAGAGCAACCAAAGTCTTGGAGCAGAGTCAGCATGGGGATCGTGTGAGCTGGTAGGTGTGAAGTGCTCAGAATAGGGCCTGGCACATAGCAAGCTCTATCTAAGTGTTGGTTAAATTAGAAGCAAGATTCTGTACATGACAGTGTTTTGTAATAGACTAACCAAATGTAAAGAATTAAGGAAAAAAACATGTTATTAATAATCCTGTTCAAAGCATTCAGAAAGTCTCAGAGCTCTTGAAATGTCTCCAAAGTCACAATAGAAAAGAGCTTTAGAATCCATTTTCCAAATCATCAATTATCCCTTGTGCTGTCATAATTAATTCCTATTGTTATACTTAATAATGGCCAACATCATCATCTTAGGGTTATTGTTTTATTCTATTAAGCTATTTCATTACACTCAGACGGGCTGAGGGAATGTATGTAATTGACTTGTGAAAATTATTCAATTTGCCCAAGAAATTCATCCAACATGTAAGAGAATTGGGTCCAAGAAAAGCCACACTAACTACATTATGGGGCCTTTCCATTTTCTTTCTCACTCTCCTAAGGAACATTTTTTATATGTAACAACTGAGTTTTCTTGTGGACAAGAAAAATGTAATTGAATTTTATTTGGAATTTTAAGGATGCTTCATTATTGAAGAAGCCCTTCCCTTTTTCCAGAACAAAGTCATTGACATCCAGATCCTAGTGTCATGTATAGACAATGAGAAGCCATAAGAGAAAGGGCCCTCAAGAAGGGAAAACAGTCCCGGTGGGCAGCTAGTACTCATATTGGCTGAATATTCACCCGAAAATGATGGCCTTAGACCCAAAGGTACCAAACAACCTTGAACTGGTGTGCTGTGTCCTCCTCCCTTATCATCAGCAGGAATGGGGGCTCAGGATAAAGTTGAGGGCTCTTTTGTTAGTAATAGAAAAAACATAAACTATATTTTTGGCACATTTAAATTGAGTAGATAAATGTGACAGAGTCAAAAATTTATCACATTGTTCTATTACCAATTATAGTTGTCCTGAAACACCTGTAAAATAAATAGTATTATTCCCTGCTTTATAGTTTTTTTAAAAATTTACTTTATATCCGAAAAAGAAGAGGTGAGAAAAACACTACAAAATTGTTGCTTGATCTGAGCACTGGTATGTATTGACATTGTTCAACAGCAATAAAAATTGCTTCAATATTATTGCTCACCTTAATAAATAAAGATTTAAATAAATGAATGAATTAAGTGCTCTTAAATAAATATTGCTCATCTCATGATTTTCACCTTTAAATAGTTACTCGAAGATGAGAGGAATCCATGTCAGCAAGATGACTAGCACAGTTCTCCACATATCAGAAATGTTCTTCCTCAGGTTCTCTTCATCTTTGGGGACCCTGTGGCAGAAATTTGTCCTTTATATCATATTTTGACAAAGAGCCAAAGCCACCTTGCCTCTAGTGCCATTGAGGCAAGAGAGTTTTGAGCAGATTCTCCCAATTAATCAGTAGTTTCAAAATAATTGCCTTTTTTGCCCAAGTCTCAAATTGCCCTTGTCCAGGATTCAAGTCAAGAGCAGGGTCACTGTGGCCAGTGCCAGAAGGAATCACAGAGAAAAGGAGACCAGGGGAATCCTGGAACTGAGGACATTCCACAGTGAATCTTCCGTTTTCACCCAGACATCAAGGTTCTGTAAGACACTTCAGTATTTTCCCAGGGAGACATGGATCTAAGGTATTTCTCCATTGGTGGTGTATATAGTTTTTCTTTGTTTTTAGTGTCTTGTTTGTGACTTTTATGCCATCACGGGAATAAATAAAACCTTGAATGATGCTTTATCGTGAATGAAGGTGACACCTTGTTTTTCCTCGTTATGGGCAGTTACAATTATTTTCTTCATTAGGGCCTTGAAATAACAGCAATGCTTAGTACTTGCTCTTGGTGTCCTGCCCACATCCCTTTCCTGGGGCACCCATCCCCCAGCTGCTGTACAGATTGGTTGCTAACAGCTCACAGCTGCACCCTTCCCTGCTTCAGCGATTTGCCAGCAGCCAGCTGGACAGCATAGTTAGAGATGCCTGGGAAGTTCCACACCACCCCTTCCTGGGAGCAACCACCACCCCAAACTGACTGATACATCATATGAAAGCCCAGTCCGCTTCCCTCAAAATGGAACGACCCATTCATACTCTGAGGCCTCCTGTGGGATCAGGCTGAGGCGAGACCACTGAACCCACTTTGCAATCTTTGTCTTGCTTGTTTCTGCCCTCTACTGCCTCCCTCACTCCCCTACAGATTTCATCTGTGAGCAAGTCCCTTGGTAAATCTGTTGCTCAAGAATCACCACCTCAGGTTTTACTTCTGGAGAATGTGACTTATGAGACATCATGGGATGTGATCTTATGAGGGAGCCACGCTACAGAATGTCAATAAAGAACTCACTGCGATCAGTGAGAGGTGGGCTTAGGTGTATGTTCAGGTTATTGCCGGTCAGAATTTGAGACAATTTGTAATTTTTTAAAACTGTCTCATTTTTCAGATGATAAATCAAAAGCTTCCTGACCTTAGCTAGGATGAGATCAAGCCCACCAAGTAAAAGTCAGGAGGCTGATAGTCAGAGAATGGACCTAAGGGCTTAACCACCAATCTGCAGACAACGAACAGAGCTTCCCCTAAGTCTTTCCTCCTGCGTGGGCAGCTCCAATGCAAAATGGGCAGTAGGCAATAGTGACAGAATAGCTACAATGCAATGGAGATGTTCCCACTTCTTTTGCGGGGGGGGGGGGAATGAGAATCAAGCATCATATCACTTTTCATGCAGAATCCTAACTATCCAAATAAGCCTATGGTCAGGTCTTGCAGAATGGCTTCAGGTCTTACTGTGCTACGTGCCAGCTTTGGATAAAGTCACTGAACTTCTCAGCCTCAGTTTCCTCCCTGGGAAAATGGGTAAAGAAGAGAAAATGGTGTTTGGGAATATAAGCATAGCCCTGGGGACCGTGGGTGGGCAAATTCCATCCCACCTCATAAATCCCAGAGTGGGAGGAAAACCTTTTGATGGTCATAAATGTGAGCCGACTGTGAACGTTATGTGAAATCAGCTACCTAAGTTGTACAACATCAGTCATGGATCCTTTTGTTCTGTGACAGTGTAAAAAACTGTAGATTTCCCAATTTAGAGGGGAAAACCCTACTACTCCCACATACGAGTAACCCAATCCCTTCCACCACATATTAAATTTCATCACACTACTTCCATGTCTGAAAGTAGCAGAATGGTGGGACTAGAGGGGTCTGCTGATCTCCCCTGGAATCCTTGGCAAGTTATTGCTGTCTTTGCACTATAACAACATAGATTCTTCAGGAAACATAATCCAATGTGTCTCCCCTTGGCTGAGCCACCTCTCTTGCTAGGCAAAACAATTTTCCTTCTGGGTGAGAAAGAGGTGTGAAGACAGATTAATGGCTCCTGTGTCTTAGCGTATGTGCATGCGGTCAAGTGGAAGTTCCAAGCACTGTGTTCTCACTGAAGTCATGCCATGAATCATCTTTTCTGTCACCTCCAAATATCTGATTCCTCCAAGCAGGCGGGTCAATAATTCATGTTTTAAAACCTTCATTAGAATGGTCTGTTCCTCTGGGCTGGAAGCTGGCTTTAAAGTTTATTTTTCTTCCTTAGCATGAGCCCTACAGAATGGCTGGCACTACTGGGTAAGAACCACAGGGGTTTCAGGAAAGATTTTAGCATCTGTGTAATACTAACAAGACATCCCACCAAAACCAAAAATAAGACACAGAAGCCAATGAGCATGGGAAGTCCTCTGACCTGAATTCAAACCAAAATCCACCACTAGCCAAATTTACTAGATCACATTTATGTCAGGGCAATTGCAACATGGGCATGAGTAAACATCTGGACACAAAAATCCATTCAACCAGTCCTCCTCGAACTCATTCCATAGATTCCACAAGCAGCGAGTTATTCATTTATCTATCCATTCCATCAGTAAGCACTTACTGATCACTCCTACATAGCACTGTGCTAGAAACAAGGGACACAGTGTTAAATAAGACATGCTTTCTTTCCTCTGGGAACTCAGAGTCTCCTGGAAGAAACATTTTAAAAAACAAGTAGAACACAATGTCATAAGGGCCATAATAGGGATATGCAAAAGTGCCTATGGGAATAGTCATTCTGCTTGAAAAGATCAGGGAAGGTTTCACAGAAGAAGTGACATTCAAAGGGAATCACTAAAGGATGTATAGATGTTTTCCAGATAGAGAAAGAGGAGAGTGTCTTCCTGGTTAAAAAGAAACAATAATAATCAAGGCAAATGACCTGGAAGTGAATGAATATTGGTGAGAGGAAGTAGAACAGTATGACTGTTTATGACGGGGGAGGGTGTGACAAAGGGCCTTGTATGCCAAGCCAAGGATTTTGAACTTGATTCTATAATTCTATAAGCCATCAATAGCCATAAGGTGGGGGTGGGGTGGGGGGGTGGGAACAGGGAGAAGGGCCTTTTTTAAAGTTTGGGAGAGATGACCAAATCTGAATTTTAGCAAGAGCATGTTGGCAGCTGTATGGAGGTGAATAGTACAAGGCAAAATCTGAGAACAAGAATGAGGTGGGAAGTTATTTCAGTAACACGAGAAAGGGTATAAAGACTATGGCCATGGAGATAGCCATTTGCATGACCCTGAGGGTGAGTGTCTCCTTAATTTTGCTTCCTAGGCTCCTCATCTATTCCTATTCCTATTCCATGCTCTGCTGAAAAACCTTGATCTAAGCCAAAAGGGAACTTAAGCGAGAGAGATGCAGCAAGAAAGAAGGGTGAAATGTGGACCATCAACTTATGATGGAAGTTAAAATCATGAAAGAGGATGAGACCATCCAGGGAAAGATAATAAAAATGAGAAGGTAATGTAAGAGCCCCAGAGAACCTAATCACTTAAAGATGAGCAAAGGAGGTTCCAGCAAAAGTGTCTTGAGTACACCTGGAGAGTTAACAACATCTCTTTGATTCTGGGATGAAGAGAGGGCTCTCTAGATTGATGGGGAATTCAAGGCTTGATCTGGAAGTTCAAGACAAGGATTCTGTGGCAGAGGAGGTCACAGAGCCAGCTAGCTCTTTATATCTGTTCTTCTTTTCCACAGTGATTCAATTTTATCCTAAGTGCGTGGTCTCCAAGAATAAAAGCCACATTTCCGAGCCTCCCTCACAGGTGGTATGGCCATATCTTTAAGTTCTGTTCAATAGGATGTGAGTGGAGGTGGTGTGGACAACTTGTACACTGCTCTCTCAAAGGGAAGGACAAACTCACCCTTTTCCCTTCTTTCTTCTTCATGCATGCTGGAACAGCAAACTTGGTGGCAAGCCATTTTGGACCATGTACATGAGGGTAATCTGCTGAGAATAACAGGTGTAGGAGCCAGAACCTCTATGGATACTATTGAGCCTTGCTACTATACCTGCTCAGACATTAAGCTTTGTCACTAATATGGAGCTGAACCTCTAACCAATTCAATGCCAGGGCTATATAGAATTCTTTAGCATTGACTACCCTTACATTTTGTAAATCAGAGTATCTATGGATGCAGTCTCTGAAGAATGAAATTTCATATCTGTTGTTGGAGTTTGAAGATCCCTCTTCTCCCAAATTCTGAACCGAGTGAAAAATAAGACCAAAGAGTAAAAAACAAAAGGGACCAAAACATCACTGTAACTACTGATAATGCAGAAGCTGGAGGATAAATGGCCCATACCTGTGGCATTTAGGCTTCCTAATGCTGAACGAAACACAATTACCCAGGATTAAATATATCCTGCATTATCCAGCATTCATGGGGACAACAGTCTACTCTACACCTCTTCTACAGAGCCAGCTAGAAGTGTTACACTAACAGAACTGCCTCCACATGGAAAAACAGCAGGACGAGGGAAGAAGTCTTAGTGCCTAATAGTCACATCCCACTGGGATGGCAAAAGATGCAATGCAATGTGAGGTCTACTTAGCTTGTAAGTAAAACCTGAGATAAGGTGAACCAAGGATCTCCAACATTAGGAAAATCTGAGCTTAAAACTCACCAGTAATGCTACATCAACGAAAGTTTTTATAACTCAGGTTGTTCAGGTCTCAGAGTAGATACCGAGTGGATATTCATGGCGATTCCACATCCACACCCTTGTAGCTTCTTCAGGAGCTCACCACTTCGGATTTGATCTTTACCTCTCTTCGAGATGGGAGGGTGAGGCCAAACTAAGTTCCCAGTAATGTTTTCCTCCTCATATCGAAGAAAGGACAGATCATTCCACAAGCCCACAATTTTCATGTGGCCAGTCATTCCAACAAGGAAGGACAGGAGTTCATACTAAGGCTAACTCATCCCTAAATTATAAATTCCTGCAGTAAAGATGAGAGGACAAGCAGCAATCTCCATCCATAGACTAAACCAGTCATAGGAAAGATCAATGGTTCTCCATGGGAGGGTGGGCACTGCTCCTAGGGGGTGCTCAGAAATACTTGTGTTTGGGGGAGAATTTCTGGTTGACACAAATGACTGGGGTTTGTACTGACATTTACTGGGCAGTAAATATCTTTTCTTATGTCATATGGGACACTTGCACACAATAAAATATTGCCCCATCTAAAATATTAATTGCACTGGGGCACCTGGGTGGCCCAGTGGGTTAAAAAGCCTCTACCTTTGGCTAGGGTCATGATCCGAGGGTCCTGGGATCGAGCCCCACATCAGGCTTTCTGCTATTTAGGGAGCCTGCTTCCTCCTCCCTCTCTCTCTCTCTCTGCCTGCCTCTCTGCCTACTTGTGATCTCTATCTCTCAAATAAATAAAACTAAAATAAAATAAAATATTAATTGCACTGGTTTAGATGAACTTAATCTAGAAGATGTCCCTTATTAGAACTTACATCGCAATGTAGAAAAAGGTAAAGCAGAGCCCAGGTCTAACCGTCCACATCTGCTTCCTCTGGGCATCTTACCTTAGGGCGAATCTCCAGGAACAGGGAATTTTAGGAGGCTAGGTCCATAACTATTCTTGAGCACTATATCACAGCATTACTAAACTGTGTTTACATGTATTTATTGTTCATTCATTTATTCAATAAGTATTTTTTGGGAGCTACTAGATGCTGGATACTGTTCAAAGTCCTAGGGATATAGGATTAATAAAACAAACAAACAAAAAACCCTCTGATCTATTTAATATTGTTTTGAAGGAGAGGGAATCTACAGAAAAATGATAAAATTCATCATTGTGTTTAGATAAAGAAGTCAGGAATTATATAAATTTCTAAGTAAAGAGGAACCTGGGTGGCTCAGAGGGTTAAGCATCTGATTCTTTAACCCACTGAGCCATCCAGGCACCCCTAAGCATCTGATTCTGGACTTTTGGCTCAGGTCATGATCTCAAGGTTGTGAGATAGAGCTCCACTTTGGGCTTTGCACTGGGTGTGGAGTCTACTAAAGATTTTCTCTTCCTCTCCCTCTGCCCCTCCTCCCACTCTGCTCTTGCTTTCTCTCTCTCTAAAAAGAAAAGTTTATAAGTAAAAAGGGAAGTTCACCTTCATTTTATAAATGGAGAAACTTAGACCCAGTGAGGTTCAGAGTTTATTCAAGGTCACATGGTAGCACAGTAGGACTGGGTCCCATAAATGCCAGTTGACTGCAGTTTCTCCAACATTTTATTGCTCTGCATTTGATTTCCATCTCTATGAAAAAAAGACATCAAAGACTCAGGAACGGGGCACCTGGGTGGCTCAGTGGGTTAAGACCTCTGCCTTCAGCTGAGGTCATTGTCCCAGGACCTGGGATTGAGCCCCGAATTGGGCTCTCTGCTCAGCAGGGAGCCTGCTTCCTCCTCTCTCTCTCTCTGCCTGCCTCTCTGCCTACTTGTGATCTCTATCTCTCAAATAAATAAATTTTAAAAAATTACAATTTAAAAGACGACTCAGGAATAGGAATAGGGTGGCTCAGTCGGTTAAGCATCTACCTTCAGCTCAGGTCATGATCCTGGGGTCCTGGAATTGAGCCCCAGCTAAGGCTCCCTGCTTAGTGAGGAGCCTGCTTCTCCCTCTCCCTCTACTGCCCTTCCTGCTTGGGTTATCTCTCATTCTTTCTCCCACTCTGTCAAATAAAAATTTAAAATCTTAAAAAAAAAAACCTCAGGAATAATAATTGCTTAACCTTTGGTTCATGAAGTTTAAACTACCTTCTTGATAATCCCCACGAATTATCCTTCCTAGTTGGAAAGTTCAATGGACAAATGGAAAGGTGAATGGTTATAAAGCAGGCTTTCTGAAAATTTTTAATCATTTCAACAAATACTTACTAAGCATCTACTATGTGCCAGGTACTCTACTATGTGCTCTGGGGGACTGTAAGATGAATGGACTCTTCTTCCTACTCTCAGGAAAGTTACTGTGGGGTGAAAGAGCCAAATGGCATGCAACAACAGTACTGGACAGAATATGATAAATGCCATACTGCAATTAGAAAGACCTGCGGGAGTTGAGAGGAAGAGATGAACACCAGTTCTTTCATAAAGGATTTCCTAATTTCCCCCAAATGGCATTTGAAATGGAACCTGCAAGATGGATGGAATGTTTACAGAAGGGGAAAGACCTGCTCCAAATTCTCATTGAAGGTAACAAATCTCTTAGAGATCAAAGAAAAAAATTCAGAGACCCAAAGATGACAAAAAGCAAAGGGAGGCAAGTTTCTTGGCCACATTTAGGCAGTTCTGGTCTTAAAAAATCACTGAGAGACATTTCCACATCAGGACAAATCCCAGGATCTTAGTAGTAGTGATAAAAACAGCAATGAACATGACCGCATTTACTAAGCACGCGCTGTACATCGGGAGCTGGACTTCTCACAGGCATGCCTTATCTCATTTAAACCTCAAAACAACCTTTTGAAATAGATCCTACTGTCACCCACATGTTCCTGGGGGAAATTGTGCTATACAGGGAACATGTCACATATCTGAGGTCACACATATAATAAGTGTCAAGCCTGAGCTTGAAGCCCAGGGCTTGCTGTCTCAAGCCGACATTGTCCCTACATGGTTATTTGATGAATGCTTTCCCTCAAAGTTTCAGCATTCATTCTTGCCAGCATTTCAGAAGCAAACAAATAGTAGTGTATCTCAAAAGGCCCCGTTTAGCCAGTTTGCACCTGTCACACACCCTTGCAATCTTGGGCTACCATTACTGCCCCCCAAAGAGGCACTTTCAAC
Source organism: Mustela nigripes (assembly GCF_022355385.1). NCBI lineage: Eukaryota > Metazoa > Chordata > Mammalia > Carnivora > Mustelidae > Mustela > Mustela nigripes. The sequence goes on from NC_081560.1 coordinate 50,061,448, forward strand.
TGGGCCTGACTCGTCAGTAATCTCTTAGCCATATCAGATTTATTCAAACCAATCCCTAAGACTCTAAAAGCACTATGCACACTCTGGATCGGGGAATCAGAAGATATTCTGCCAAAGACTTCATCTGTTTGGCTCCTGCTGCTTCCTCAGACCCCAGTCAGCTCTCATGCCTTCACAGGCAGCCTCCCTCTGAGCACAACACCCTCTCTTCAGAGCTTCACTCTTGCAACTCCTACTTCCGATGTCATTTGTATGGCACTGACTCATATTCTACCTGCTGCCCAAAGACCCCCATCTCCCATCATTATGTTTACTTGGTTCCATTGCATCCCACAAGGGAGCCAATAATATGAGAACTAGTGCTTCTAGTCCCTTCCTCACTCCCACCGTTGCCCTTCCACAATAGAGGAGCAGGAAGATTTATCAGACTCAGGGGAAGGGAGCGGGGTTAACTGTGAAGCCCCCTGACTGGATCTGGGCAGAATGCAGGTGCACTGCTCTTTAGACACACCTACCCCCAGCGCTCAGGCATAGTGGACCCAACCTGTACTTCACTCACGTGCAGCAAATGGATGGAGCAGGGTCAGACCCTGGAGGGTTGGGGGTGGGGGGTGGGGGTTGGTCAAGTCTCTAATCTACCCAGCTTCTCATGTTGTGCCTGCCTGTCTGATTTCATGGGCTCTGTCCAGGAAGGAGGAGGAGATGGCCACTTCCTCCAGTCCAGCTACATCATTAAGACACTGACACTAGGTATGGATCCTCATTTGGCTTTGGGAGTATGATCTCACTTGATTAGTAATTTGGATTGTTTTACCTACTCTGCATCCTCAATACATTTACATGCATGGATGGGTCTTACCCCACCTGGTGGAAACTTGGAGCACAGAGGCAGTGTTGCACGCTGGGAAGAACACTGGACCAGGTGTCAGAAGACCCAGCTCTAGGCCAGGCTGTGCTCGGGAAGGTCCCTTTCCATTTCCAAGCTTTTGTTTCCTTATCTTTAAGATAGAAAAGATAGGGTTCATGTACTCATGTTCATCTCCTGGCAGAATGGGGAGAGTTAGAGCAAACAGTATACGTAAGAGTAAACTGTGAAGTGCCCTACATGTGTAAGGGCATCATCATCATCATCAAACTCTTTTACTAACGGAAAAGGGAGTTCTCTTTTATGAGGCACTTGAAATACATTCATGAGGCTCTTGAGGTAATGTCTTAATTGTAAAGCCCAGTGCAATGGTTCCCAAACTCTGCTGTACCTTGGAATCACCCAGGGCTTTTTAAAAAACACTAATGCCTGGCTCCCACCCCTAGACAGCTGATTTCATTGGTATGTGGTGTGACCTGCCATTGGGACTTTTAAAAGACCCCCAGGTGATACAAATGTGCATTTTGGACAGGCTTGGCACAATCTTTGGACAGCTAAAAAAGGACACAAGAAGATTTAGATGAGTCAGGTTTGAGGATATATTTCTCACCTACTCAGCCAACCACTTCTAGATGCCAATAGCTGTGGGGAGAATATGGTGTCCAGCTGGGCGGTCCCATGTGTGATTGAACATCAGCCTGTGGCAGTGGGCAGGGTGAACAGCTGTGGGATCCAACATTTGGGAGGTCACTTAGCCCAAGAACAAACAGGGGCTGAAGTGAAGTGAACATCCTTTTAACAAGCTCTCTAGCCCTCTCAGTGACCTCAGGGCCACAGTTCACGTCCCCTGGGGTATGGTAAATGTGAATATAAGAATTAGGAACCCCAGTAAGCAATTGAATAGTACCAAACCTGGTCTTCCTACTGAGGAAGACCAGGACATACCATGTGGTTAACCCTACCTTTCTCTCACTTGCCAGCTCGTTTTCTCCAGTTCAACTTAACTCTTTAAAAGTCTGCTAGTAAAAGCATTTTAGGGAATTTTTCCATTTAAGAATAAAACAAGGACAGATCCCTTTCTGTCAGTTTCTTAAGCAAACTACATTGTTTCTAAATAATAGAAGCTCCTTGTTAAATCTTACAACCTGTTAGTTCTGCAGGTTCAAACCCACTTCTTTGAGTGTTGCAGGCTTACAGGTACCAGAACCGGCAAACCCATTTCTTTGAAAACTAAGTTTTCTAAAGGATTTTGTCCAAGTAGATCTATAAATATGACAGGTTCTCTTCCAGACTCTGCAAACTGGCATCTACCGTTTTCATACCACATCAGTTCCCCACATTTTATTGGTCAGCCTAAGGGGAAATGGATGATTATTTTAATAATTTAAGATTGATTGATTGATTTTGGAGAGGGGGGAGGGGTGAAGGACAGGGAGCAAGAGAATCTCAAGCAGACTCCCCACTGAGTGTGGAGCCTGAGGTGAGGCTGATCACAAGACGCTGTGATCAGGACCTGAGTGGAAAGTAAGAATCAAACTCTTACCCACCTGAGCCATGCAGGCACGACAGGAATAGATGATTATTATGAAATAGTAGTGCACACAGCCCAGCTTCCTGATGGAGACAGCCAGGGTCCTGGTAGACAGGTAGGTATTCTTTTACTGTACACAGAGACTGAGACTTGGCCATGACGTGTCTTACAGCAGTGTTGAGGTTCAAATTTTTGTCTGACTCCAAAGTTTAAATGTGTGTATACTTGCCCAGCAGGCCATGTCACCACCTTTCACAGAACTTTAAGCTCCATATATTTTTCCCTCATTAAATTAGAGGGCACGCGGAACATCGGATACCCATCTTTTTTTCCCTAAGCCAGATGGTCTTTACATGGATTGACCTAATGCCTGAACTTTCCCAATCTGAAAGATTTCACATCATAGAAAAAAATTCTTAAGCTTTTCCCCAGTGACTGCCTTGACATGGCAGTAGAGTTAGCTTTTGGGTAAGAATTCTACTGGGGGAGAGGATGAATTGCACAGACTATCACTTGAGAATATTCCTTCAAGTCCTAGAAGAGAACTGTGGCTGTCATGTCCAGTCTTCTTCTCTATCACACAAGATCTCAATAAACCATTGTGTCCTCTGCAGTCACTTACCTGAAGCTCTAGGTGCCAGAGCCTAGATGTATGAACAGACAACCCAACCTTCAATGTGTTCGACTGATATACTATTTTTGATAATCCAGAAGAAAATAAGATATAGGACATTATCCTTGTGTGAAGACAAAAACCCAAAGAAGAAAGCAAGTGCCAAAAAAAAAAAAAAAAAAAAAATAAACCCCAAACCAAAAAACTGGACTGTCCCTTGGCATCCTGTCTGCCTTGGTCAACACTTTATTTCCTGGCACTCTTTACCTCATAATCGTGGACATATTCCTTTGAAGAAAATGTAGTCAGCTCTGCAAAACAGGAAAGGAATCTTTGGCCTAAAAACTCTTCTCTGAGTGTAGAGACCCAAAGAAAGGCCATCTTGATCCTGTCTTCCCTAACAGGAAGCAAGGGAAGGAGTGGGAACATGGTGAGTGGATAAAAGAAAAAGCTACCAAGTTATGGCTTTAAATAAATGGGGACAGAAATTTTACACGGAGAAAGAAAAGTCATTCAGCACCATTTGTACATACTAGAGGGCCCTTCCCTTTGATACCTCACAGATAGGCTAGGAGAACCTAGGTCAATGTCAAACTGACATTGTGATTATTTACCGTGTTAGCCTTGCCTCTGGACATTAGCTCTCATCTCCAAATATGAAAGCAAGAGAGTAGGGAACTAACAGGAACAGAATGCCTGCGGTATATTAACATTGTCCTGCGAGTTTTATGTGCATGATTTCATCTAATTTCATTTAACACTCCACCACACCCCATTTTACAAATGAGGGAAAGAGCCACAGAATTTACATGACTGATCCAAGAACTTACGTTATGTGATCCAAGATCATGCAACCTGTAAGCCTGTACATGGCTGACCTGAGACATTCACTTGTTCTAGAACCTGTGTGTGGTTGCCATCTTATCAATATCAATAAGGGTTTTGTTTTGCTTGAACAAATTTACCAGAGTTTACCCAATAAAATGAGGGCTGACTTTCCATGGATGAAAATACTTGCCCCCAAAGACATTGGAAAGATCAAAAACAGTGAAATAAACGTGAAAGTACCTGAGATACCAGAGCAAGGCACTCACAAGCATGCGTCCACTCCCCTAGAAGCCAGCCGCCTGCTCTACAGTGCTCCCCTGCCCAATTATAGTTCAGGCGAAACTTTCAGAATGACCATCCGAGACAGGTGTGAGTCCCAGAAGCCTTATCAGTGCACATGAACACCCTCTTGTTGACTCAGTCCCGGTAACGTACTTCTGATTACCAGCCTGATTCCCTGACTTGTTATGAATGACTTAGAAATGCAAAAATGAAATTCAGTCACCCTTAGAAACAAGAACATGTCACTATTGAAGACATTCAAGATTATGCTGCTGACTCTGAATTCTTAAAGAGACTCCCCAAAAGTATTTCCATCAAAGGCAGCATCACTGGTCTTCCAGGTAAACTACTGTACAGAGTAATGCATTCATTTATATGGATATTTTAATATATATTTTTAAAAATCAATCTTATTACCCTATACTTGTGTCTCCAGGAGAAAACTTTCCATTCCTGGGATGTTATTATAAGGGTACTCTACTTGGGAGGAAAATGTGTGTTAATTAATCAGCTTGGGCTGCCATAACAAAATACCATAGATTGGGGGGATTAAACAATAGGAATTTATTTCTCACAGTTCTAGAGGCTAGAAGTCCATATTAAGATGCCAACCAATTCATCTTTCTGATGAGAAATTCAGTTTCTGATGAGAGCTCTCTTTCTGCTGGCTGTCTTCTTGCTACATCCTCAGGAGAGAGAGGAGGACAGAGAGTGAAAGAGATCTCTACCTCTTCTTACAAGGGCCCCTGCCATTATGACCTCATTTAACTTTACCTCCTAAAGATCTTATCTCCAGATATAGTCACATTGGGGGTTAAGACTTCAAACATGAATTTGGGGGTTGGGACATATGTGTTATAGAATTTTAAATCCTTTGCCATTCTGTATTCAAGCAAATTTTTCTAATGGCTTTTGGGCTTGGGATCTTATAAACACATGGATATTCATTCACTGATCTCAGAGTTGGACTAGTAATTAACAAGATATTCCTTCCTGATACTCTTTTTACTTTCACCTTTTTCTGAATTATATGTACATATCAGAGAACTGAAGAGCTGTACTTCTTTTATCTTTAAACTGGATATTATTTGCTTACTGATGTCCCAAACTGGGATGCATTTTCTAGGGCATCACCTCTCCTCAAAGGGTAAGAAGAAGCAAAGAGGAGAGGTTCAAGTTGTCAAGAAATGCTACAAATGTTTCCTTAAGGCCTCTCTTGTTAATAATCACATTTGCTCCCTTGTACCAATAAAACTAAATTACTGGTTTTGGGGACCCCCCAAGCATGAAAAGCCATAACAGTAATCTGAGCCAATGAAGGCTACAGATACAAGACTGGATTAAGATTAATTTCCTAATTTAAAAATTATTTTGGTGGGGTGGAAAAGGGCACTTCAGTCCTGTCACCTCAGCACACACACAGACCCCACGCATGACCGATCTGATTGCTGTGGCAAGTTCTGCCCATCGGAGTTGATATCAGCGCAGGGCAGCTAGTATGTGGTAGGGCAGAGATGAGAGCCTGCTCTGCTTATATTTCCCTTTACGGCAAAGATGAAAACTGTCATGAAGTTTGAGTGCCCATCCACCCCCACCCCCCTCTCACTCCTTTGAGATGACCTGCTCCTCCCTCTGACCAGCAGACCAGCAAGAAACATCTGCAGCTCAAAAGAAACACATGAACAGCTGCACTCCTCAGATTAAGGGTCAATAGACTTCCTGATCCAGCAGATCCTCTCCCCTGGCGGGGCGTCTGGTTGCTTTTGCACGTCCCTGTTTGGAACTCCACATTTTTTTTCTCCAGCCCTTGCCATTGTACTCTGCCCAGCTTGTACAGAGCATCAAGATGGCCTGCTCTCTTCCCCCCGTGGCTCCCTGTTGTCCCCCAGCAAAGGAGGGGCTGTGCCAGACACACGGCGGGCCTGTCCCTGGGCTTCCCTTTGCAAAGCCCAAGAGAAAGATGCCGAGGAGGACAACAGCTGCAGTGCTGGCTTGCCCTTGACAAATGAGCCTGTCACTCTACCTATTGATTAGCAATATTATGACATTTCCCTTCAAAAACGCAGATGTGGCGGCGCTCGTGACAAGGCCCCGGCTCCAGGTGGAAAATAAAGTTTGCCATTGTTGGCTCCTCCCCCTCTACATCTGTTCAGCTTCAGAGGGAAAAGAAACCAAGATTCTGAGGGTGTTCAAGTGATTTGAAGAAGAAGTTCTGACAGTCTGAGAAATACATACTAATAAGCCATCACTGTACACATGGAAGAGAGAGCACACGGCAAATCTGCCTGGGACACAGTAGAAAGCAAGGGGCATCTGATGCACTTGGAAAGTGGGGCCTCCCTCTGTCTCGGCAGAGCTGCTCCTCAGGTCTCCGGACTCCATAAATCAAGCCATGGAGGGGTCTGTCATTTGTGTCTCTTTGCATGAAACGCATGAAGGGAACCAGTGAATTGGTGCTTCATTGCCTTCTGCCCTCCAAAAGTGCCTTTAATCTCTCGCCCTGCCCCTATGGGGCTGACGGTGTATTAGGGGGGAAATGCACGTAATTCCATTTTCTTTCCCTTGTACAGAGCATTCGGATGATAACATGTGCCTACTTTAATTTGTGAAACTTCTGTGGGGTACTTCCCCCCAACCTATTCCCAACATCTATTCCCATGTCAAGGGGGTGGGGGGGGAAGTGTTCTAAATAGCAGTCCATTTAAGTAAAAAAAAGGAAAAGTGCATCTTGCAGTCCAACATATGGTACATTTTGAGGTAAATTACAGGTAATTCATGAACATTTCCAGCAGGGAGATTGCCATCATGGGACTCTTGTATATCCATTACGTTCTCTTCTCATTTTTGTGGTTAAAGGAATCTCTCAAGCCTTTGAAGCAGAAATGGCAACACTCTCTCTGAACCATTTTGCCCTGCTAAGGAAAGTTATTATCCTGCTAACACACGGGACTGATCCAGCAACTTGATTTCGGCAAAGCTGATGGAAAGCAGGCTGCGAGGGGCATGTGTAGCACGGGTTTTATAGTGCGAAAGATCTGGGGGTTGGCAAGCCCAAGAGTGAAAGAGGAAAATAAAATCTGAGCAAACCAGAAACAGCCAGGCTGACACTATTGGATGAAAGAGAAAAGAAAAGAGGAAGTCACTTGGGGGATGGGGAGAAGAAACAAAGGAAAGAAAAATATTGCCTGTTTGCCCTGGGGGTCGGTGATGTAAATTAATATGAGCTAAATGGGATGTGACCAATTTGTAAGGCATTTGTTTCTCTCTTGTGAGATGGGCAATCTCCGTCCCAAGCAATCAGAACTCACCTCAGGCTACCCCTGACTAGTCGCTATAGCGGTGTTGACCACCTCTCTTAATATACGGAACTCCTCAGAGCTACGATGATCCCCCAAGTCCAGCAGCCTTGTAAATTTACTCCTGTGACACTAATGTCTCTCTCCTTGGGACATATCAGATCCTGGTTTGTTGGGAAAGATGAAGGGGAGGAAAGCAGGGGAGAAAGGAAAGGCAGAACAAGCAAGCTCAGCACAGTTGGCCCCTCTGCACTGTTTGAGCAGCCTTTGTGTCTGGACCGCCTGCAAGAATTACGCAACTTCCAACATCTCCTTCACATCAAAGAGCTTCTGGAAGAGCTCTTCAAGCTCTGAGGCTGAGCTGCCCTGTGCCTCCCCTACCCTCGTACTAAATCAAGCTTTTATCTGCCTTCCCATCAGAACTGATGCTAAGTGTCCCTGACACACACATCCTCCAAATAATTTGAACTTGATCTGAGGCTTTCGGCCCTCTTGACTCAAAAAAATTGCCTATGATTTGCTTGGCAGCCATCCACCTCAGCATCGGCAATTGTGGGCAGTGATGTTGATGGTCGGGAAGGAGCCGTTGCCATGGCAACACGGAGTTCAAAGGAAGGGCCCTCCCGTGATATCAGAATAGGGGAGAGTGATAATGTAATGAAGGCTTGTGTCTTCTCAGGGAGGGACAGGAGCTGGCCAAGTGATGGTGGGGGGTGGAGTGCAACATGGGCAATTCACCATTACAGTTATGTCTGAACTGTGCATTTATTTGGCTTTGGGGGGATTAGTAGTTTAGTGGAAAGTGCACATGATTGAGATTTTGGGGACTATATCCTAGCCTCAATTTTGCAGGTAGCTGGTTGAGTGATCTTCACCTTGTTGCTCATTCGTGTCCTCATCTATAAAATAAAGGGTTGAACTAATAAAATCCAACTTCCTTTCAATTGCTAAAATGCTCTGATTCAATTATTCTAGGCCATCTAGGGACTTTTCACATCTAACAGGCAGTATTTTATGCAGATCACATTCTGCTTATCAAGGCCATGCAAAATGGAAAAATGGGTGGATATCTATTGACTCGGAACAAGAGCTTCTTTTTTTTTTTTTTTAAGATTTTATGTATTTATTTATTTGTCAGAGAGAGAAAGAAAGCACAAGCAGGCAGAGGCAGAAGCAGGCTCCCTGTTGAGCAAGGAACTCCACATGGGACTCGATCCCAGGATCCTGGGATCATGACCTGAGCTGAAGGCAGCGGCTTAACTGACTGAGCCACCCAGGCATCCCAAACAAGAGCTTCTTAAGCACCTAGTTGGCTCAGGGCACTCACTGCTCAAGGTGCTGCAAGGGTGAAAGAGGAAGACAAAGCCTCTGTTCTCAGCAAGCATGTATTCTAGCAGGAGAGACAGAGGTCATACAAATAAACACACAACAGATCATTTAACAGTGATTGTAGAGAGGGCCACCATGTTGAATACAGCATGTAACTGGAAAATTCCAGGTGGTCTAGGTGGGCTGGAAGTGTCAGGGATGCTTCTTGTAATAAGCAGTCTTTGGGAGTGAGTACAGTGAGTAGGAGTTAACTAGACAAAGGAGGAAGGAGAAAGCCTTGCAGACCAAGAGAAGGCAGACAGAGGGAACAGCATGTGAAACTAGGAAGTGGGAAGGAACTCAGATGAGCTGTGAAGTGGGCCAGGAGAGGTGGGCACGGTCCCATCAGATCAAGTCAAGAAGACTTCTATTGGCTATTCTGTTTTACCTAAGCACAATGAGAGGTCATTGAGGTTTATAAACGGGACTGGCTACTTGGATTTACATTTTCATAAGATCACTCTTGCTACATCATGGAGAACAATGGCAATTGGCAATTGTGGAGTTGGGGAGGTAGCATTTAGATTTCAGAGATGAGAACATCCTCAAGACAATTATAAATAATTCAGGAATCAAATTTGATTTACTTCAAGTTACCTATCTTGATAGAGGCAATTCAAAAATTAATTTCACAGTTTTTTCCTCCTTTGCCTTGCCTGGGTAGACACATCCTATAATGACTTTCTTGAGCCCCAATTGGTCAAAACTGCCCAGGGAATTCGTACGACCAGTGGTGAATTATTATTGATCTATTATTCTTCCAGTCTACCTCCACTGGCCTGCAGACATTTCCTGTTCTGAGCAGGATTGGAGTAAGAGAAAGTGTGTATGAAATGTTCATTTTCAAATTCAGAGATGCTTTCTCCTAAAATTCATAAATGTTCACATAGCTACCCATGGAGTTGTACTCAATAATACATCTACTTTGAAACAAAACAAATCTCAGCTTCAAAAATGCAAAAAGTGTGTCTGGAAAGAGTTATATCCATAGCAACAGTTTTCAGGGGCTTGGTTGGGGAGGTGGCGCATGTCAGATTGCCCATTGCAGGGACAAGTTCTGGGCAGCCAGGTTTTTAAGGTAAGAACAACTCAAGAGAACAACTCACCTAGCAAGGTGATCAGCATGGGGTGTGTGGGGCACAGAGACAGGGCAGTAGATGGGTTGCACAGAAGACCCTTGTCACTTGTTTCAAATGTATTGCATTCCTCACCTTGTTGAAGCCGCAGAACAACCTCATGGGTAGGCCTATTATTATCTCTGGTTCACAGATGATAAAAGGGAGATGAGGAACATGTACTTTGCCCGTCCATGGCAGCCAGCTTTCAGGCCCTCACATGTACCCTCTCTGCTCTATTGCCCAACTGATCCCAAGGGAGGGAAATCATGGGAAGAAGCTCAAAGGGGACAGCCTCACACTTCCAGTCATTTTCTCCCTCAGTCTCGTGCCTCTTTTCTCTCTCATTCCTGCCTCTTCTTTCCCATCCCTAGAGGGAGGCTGCAGGAGAAAGATTTACGAACAAGGAAAAGCTCTCTAACCCCCTTATAAACTTTATGGGCCATGTGGACATGTACAAATCAGATATAAACATGATGTCCAGGGCCAGAGTTCTGTAAATAGTGATATCACTGAGGAAAATCTCCAGGAGAATCTGGTTCCCGGGAGAGAACAGACAAGGGTCCTGAAAACAGTGTGTGAAGAATGATGAAAGCTGCTTTGAAGTGAAGCCCAGGGCCTGTGGTGTTTTCAGCAGCTTTCCCCCTGCAGCCCTTGGAATTTTAGCTGTAATAAAAAAAATACCAAAAGAAAACAGCTGGTCTAGTTGTATTTGTTAAAGTAGAAGCAACGTGTGGCCCTGTGGAGAGGAACATGATGGTGGGAAAGCAGGTGTGATGAGTGGGGGGACCAAGGGGTGGTTTTCAGAATTCTTGCATTAGGCCCACCACAGTTTCGCAATACATGTCAAACACTGAACAAATAACAAGGCATTTCCAATAAGTTTCCCCCTTGGATGCAGACTCGACCTGTTGGATAACTAGGAAGTATTAGCACACCCATTTTATAGATGAGAAAGAGTCTTGACTTTGACCAAAGGGAACCTGTGAGGGATTATACTGGCTGGGCATGACAAAGACAGGGTTCTGAGTTCAGCTTTACTTCTGTCTGAGAGTTTCTCATCTCTGTCCACACTCAAGAAGGTTCTATGACAGAGCTGGTTACTGAGGGCCTGACACCTAAAGAAACATTGGGGAGCATTCTTGCTCATTGATTCCAGCATTATTACTGGGTCTGGTGACCCTTAAATGAGAATCATACTGTAAGAGTGCATTTAAGGTGGATAGTAGTCAGTCTCAAAGATCCCCCCCCCTTGGTATCCATAGCCTTGTGTAGCCCCTCTCACATTGTACAAGGGTTGGTCTGTATGGCCAACAGCATATGGCCAAAGGGATGGCATGTCATTCTGAGACACAGAAGACTATAGCTTCCATCTTGGGTTCTCTCATTCTCTCTCTTCCTCGAATCACTTGCTCTAAGTAAAGCCAGCCTGCACATTATGAGGACAGTCAGGCAGCCTACTGAGAGGTCCCCATGGAAAGGAACTGAGTTCTTCAGCTAACAGTCCGCAAGCAGCTGAGGCCTTTCAATAACCACACACATGAGCTTGGAACTGGATCTTTCCCCAGGCAAACCTTCAGATGATGGCAGCCCCAACTGATAGTCTGACTGCAACCTCATGTGAAACTGTGAGCCAAAACCACCCAGCAAAAGCTGTTCTCAGATTCCTGACCCACAGAAACTGAACTCATAAAGGTCTGTTGTTTTAATTTGCTAATTTGCTACACACAAATAGATAACTAACACATTGTGAATGCCTTGGCTCTTCTGCTCTGAAGCACTAAGGAGAAATGGCAGAGGAAGAGAACTGTTATAGTTTGTAATACTTTACTGCTGTTCATCTAAAAAAGATGCTCAACAAAGACTGTACATTATAAGAGTGCCACAAAAGAAAGACTTTTCATGTATAGATTACAGTACTACAATGAGATTAAATAGACATTCTGCTAAAAGCTGGGTATTTGGATACGAAGAAGAAGAAAGAGGAGGAGGAGTAGGAGGAAGAGGAAGGGAAGGAAGAGGAGGAGGAGGAAGAGGAGGAGGAGGAAGAGGAGGAGGAGGAGGAAGGAGAAGTAGTTTAGAAGCCTGGGCTGAATCTCAAGGATGAGTAGGGGGAGGAGAAAGCAGGAAGAGAAGTAAGCAAAATAGCGAAGAAAGAAAGAACAGAATATGTATAAATAACAAGAAGGACTTCAATATGACTTTAAAAAAGCAGGAAATAACATGAGGTGAGGCTGGTTTGCCAAGGGAACATTAGCCTGAGTTGAATACAGCAAACAATGGTCACCCAACTAAATCAGTTTCTTCAAGAAAAGATTAAATATTGAGTCACAAGGTTCATATAGAGCTATGCTGTCCAATATGGCAGTCACCAGCCACATAGAGTTATTTAAATTTAAATTAAGTAAAATTAAAAATTCAGTTCCTTAGTTGTATCGTGCATATTTCAAGTGCTCAGTAGCAAAGCGTGGCTAATGGCTACTGTATTGGACAGTGCAGATATAAAAATTTTCTAACATCACAGGAAGTCCTGTTAAATAACTTTCATATTTATCATTCACTAGATAAAATCATCAGCATATACTGAAATTTTAAGACAAGTTGTGTAAAAAATCTGCCAGCATCACATAGATCCTATCTGATATAAGTTTGAATATACAAATGCTTTCTGGGTACCTAGGCTTACATTAAACCCCTGGAATGTAATTGTAATGGGATTTTTCATGTGCCTCCCTCACATTCTTGGCATGTATATTTCTTAGAGTTAAGTAATTGGATAATACTAACTATATAAATGTGCTTAATTTGTGGTTTTATAAATATTGGCCAATTTCATCATATAAACTACCCATGGTATTTTTTTCTCCACTGAAATCCTTAGTATTTCTCAGAGCAATAGTGTCCTGAGGAACAGAACTGGAGAAACTTCTATAGGCCATGAGGAATTTGAGGAGGGTGATATGACTAGCCTCACAAATTATAGCCTTTATGAAAAGCATTAAGCAGGATGTTTTCAGGCAGGGGCTGGTAAGATGTGAGGGGAGGGCCAACCATTAGGATACAGGTGCAGTGGTCCAGGAGAGAACCATGAGGGCCTGAAGTAGAGCATGACTAGAGAGGAGTCCCTGGGTAAGGTGTCAGAGATTCAAAAAGATAACCTACACATGGTCTTTACCCTGAGCATGCTCCCAGTCTTGTGGGATGCCTCAAAGGTAAGGACAGATATGTCACAGTCTAAAGGTTGCAAAACCTTGCTACAGAAGGCCATTTAAAATACAAGATGATGGCTCTGGAGAACATTTTCCATCCCCTAAATCCTGTTCCATGGCTAAAAATTACATCTTTGGATTAACACATTTGGTTAAGATATTCTACTGCCAGGAATCTTCTTTTCAGAAGGGACAGAAAAGCAGTCTAGCTAATAGTTTTGGAGTACAGATTCTGAAGCCAGATCATAGGGAAAAAATATTGGCTCCACAACTTGCCCCTGTGTGACTTGAGCAAGTTACTTAGCCTTTCTGTGCTTTGGCTTTCCTGATCTGTAAAACTGGGCTATTAGCAGTGCCTATAGGTTTTTAGCAGCCTTATAGGGCTGTTAAGAGGTTGAATGAGTTTTATGACAAGTGCTTATAACAGAGCTTGAGACATACATAAATATTAGTCCTAGGGGTGCCTGGGTGGCTCAGTGGGTTAAAGTCTCTGCCTTCAGCTCAGGTCATGATCTCAGAGTCCTGGGACCAAGCCCTGCATCAGGCTCTCTGCTCAGTGGGGAGCCTGCTTCCCCATCTCTCTCTCTGTCTGCCTCTCTGCCTACTTGTGATCTGTCTGTCAAATTAAAAAATAAATAAATAAAATGTTAAAAAAAAATTTGTCCTAATTATTACATTTTTTCAGTCTTGACCAGGTAAGTTAGTAATGACCACATAGGACAGTTCAGTTGATTCCAGGGCATGTGGTCAATGCAATTGGATTGAAGACAGGAAATGAAGAATGTTTGGGAAGCATGTGGAGTGGCTACCAATGAGCTCCTCAACCTTGGGTGATCAGATTGCAGAATTGCTAGGAGAGACAGGTGAGCTTTAGTGACAAAGGTGAGAGTGTGGCAAAGACAAGTCTCCCTTGCTTTCCAGTTTTTGGTGATGCTGACATGGATGATTGGGGGCCATTAAGAGCATTGGCTTTGGAGTCAGTCATAGTTTTGTCTTTTACTAGCTGTGAACCTCAGCATCTCCATCAACAAAACAGAATAATACCTGCAGCATGAGGTTATTGGGATGATTAAATTAGATAATATGTAGAAAGTGTGGTTGACCCTTGAACTGCACAGGTCCACTAGTATGTGGATTTTTTAAAAAGTAAGTACAGTACATTACTGTAGGTGTATTTTTATTTATTAAAAATAAATTTTTATTTATCTATTTGAGAGAGAGAGAGACAAAGTGGGCAGGAGGAAGAGGGAGAGAGAATCTGAAGCAGACTCTGCTCTGAGTGCAGAGCCCAGTGCAGGACTCAATCTCACGACCACAAGATCATGACCTGAGCTGAAACCAAGAGCCAATGTTTAACTGACTGAGCCACCCAGACACCGCTGTCTTTTCTTTTACTGTATTTCATTGTAAGGTACCAATGATTATAAAATCATTGCTTTTAAGCCAATCTCAGAAATATGAACACGTGAAAAACAGAATATAGATAGAATGGAACAAAAGGGAAGGAAGCTCATATTTACCAAATTCCTGCTGTGTATCTAGCCAATGTACCAAGAAATGTGGGTATACATTATTCATTTAATTCTCTAAACAGCCCTAGAAAGTATGTGGCATTATTATCTCTACTTTACAGAAATGGAAACCCAGAAAGTTCTAGAATCTGCTCAGAGTCACACAGCTGCTAAGTGCCAGCACACCATTTTAAATCTTCTCCCAAGATTTTATTTTGGTCCTTTCCTCAGACTGGGTATGGCCTTGGTGTGGGAGAGGCTGCAGATGAGTGAAGAGGCCCCATGACTGACCCTTCACGATTTCCCTGAAAGGAAGTCAGCTTCTAGGAGAGAGCTTGAACATGTCCTCTCCTACCCTCCTCCTCAGGAAGGGAGGGAGTGGGAAATCAGAGCACAGGCCCATGCAGAGGGGGTGCGGCCCCTGCTGATGGGGAAGGGTCTCCCAGTGAGGGTCACGTGGAAGCATCTCTCCACCTAAAGGCCCCAGAACTGGTCTCCTATGTGCAAACAGGCTTGGCACTGTAGGGGTCCACATTGTCATGGGGTAGCAAGTGGGGAATTGTGATCTTGATGTAGAAGAAAAGTAATGTTCATTGTTTCTCCAACATTTGTTATGAACCTTGGAAAGCAACATCCTGGATGGCAGGGAAAGAAGGTGAACAGGATAATAAGGATGTGGGGAAGCGTAGGAAATGAGACATGAAGAACAGAAGACACAGTCAAGGCCTACCAAGTCCATTAATGTCAGGGACTATTCAGATTCCAGCAGCCAAATTAAATGGGGGGTGAAGGGAATCTCTTTGGCCACTCCTAGGGGATGAACCAATTCATAAACAACAGCAAAAACAACAACAAAGAATTTAGCAATCTCAACACCCAAAAAACAAATAATCCAGTCAAGAAACAGGCAGAAGACATGAACAGACACTTCACCAAGGAAGACATGCAAGTGACTAACAGACGCATAAAAAATGCTCCACATTCAGTTGTCATCAGGGAAATACAAATCAAAATCACAGTGAGATACCACTGCACACCAGTCAGAATGGCTAAAACTAACAGAACAGGAAACAACAAATGTTGGTGAGGATTAGAGAAAGGAGAACCCTCCTACACTGTTGGTGGAAATGCCATCTGGTACAGTCACTCTGGAAAACAGTACTAAGGTTCCTCAATGAGTTGAAAATAGAGCTATGCTAAGCCAGCAATTGCACTACTGGGTATTTACCCTAAAGATACAGATGTAGTGAAAAGAAGGGGCACCTGCACCCCAATGTTTATAGTAGCAATGCCCATAAGAGTCAAACTGTGGCAGGAGCTGAGATGTCTATCAACAGAAGAATGGATAAAGAAGATGTGATCCAAATACACAATGGAATATTACTCAGCCATCGGAAAGGATGAATACCTACCATTTCCATTGACATGGGTAGAACTGGAGAGTATTATGTTGGGTAAAAATAAGTTAATCAGAGAAAGATAACTATATTAGTTCACTCACATGTGGAATATAAGAAATACCACAGAGGATCATAGGGGAAAAAAGGGAAAACAGAATGGGAAGAAACCAGAGAGGGAGACGAACCACGAGACTCTTGACACTGGGAAACAGAGTTGCAGAAATGGAGATGGGTGGGGGAGGGAGTAACTGGGTGATGGGCATTAAGGAGGACATGTGATGTGATGAGGACTGGGTATTATACACAAGTAATGAATCACTGAAAACTACATCAGAAACTAAGGTACTATATGTTGGCTAATTGAATTTTTAAAAAACAAAACAAAAAGCCCAGGCATTCAAGTCATATAATAACACTAAAATGACAGATAACAAATATACATGAGGCACTTTGCTGGGCCAGTCCCACATACTAACACATTTAATCCTTGTAGCAACACTACAAGGTAGATGCTGTCATTCTTCTCATTGCACAGAGGGGGAGAAAAATCTTAGGCTCAAAAGATTAAGGAACTTTCCCAAGGTCATAGATGGGAAAAGGCGAAGCAAGGTCTAAATTGAGGTATAGATGATTCAAGAGGTTGCACTCCTGGGCCAGATTGCCATACTGATCAGGAAATGTTGGGAAATCTCAATTTCAATGTCAGTGAGGCAATGCACTGCCAAGTAGATGCTCTGGAACTCACATCCAGCTTGCCTCTAGGACATAAAAATTAAATAATTCTGATCCATTGTTAAGCATCATTTATGATCCATAGTCTGAAGAGACAGGCATATTTCACACATAACCACATATGCCTTACTATAATGTAATCTAATAACAGCTCTATGAGGTAGAGATTAAAGTCACCCTTTTAAATAAAGGAAACACGAGTTCTAATTTGCTTATGGTATGGGTCCGACCAAAGATTGACATCTAGTTAAAACTGGCTTCAATGCTCATTCTCTCACCACTGTGATGTACCCCCTGACTCATATTATGTGTTAAGTGAAATGGCTGCTCCTAGTAAGATGGAGAGAAAAGGATAGTTTGTATCTTTTCTGCTGTTGTTCTGTGACTTCTACATATACACTTAATATGTATCTAAAAATAATTTGTTGCAAGTGTGTTGGTTTTGTTTCGATCCCACTTTTACCTCTGATGCTCTGTAACAATATGTTGAGCACCACGACCCACTTCCACCCCACGTGTTTTATCCTAATAATTTCAATGAATGGCTAATGCCAAGCTGGATTATTGGAGATAATGGGAATGGCCAATCGCCACACTGGAACACTGGCCAATTCTATCTCCTATTTAGGGCTGTCACGGCAGACCGTAGACCTGGAGGCCACCTTTCTCGGAACCCCCCCCCTGCCACATAACTTCGCATCTTCTGCCGCTTCATCCAGCTGCCGGCTGGCTGCAATTCGCCTGAGGCAGTCTGCTGCAATTTTCCACGTCCCAATCTCATCCCCCATTACAAAAAAAGATGGGAAATATAATGGGCTGAAAGAATTCCGATAGCAAATACCAGACATCAAATTACACAGGTAGTAATCACACAGATTAGGAAACATAATGAATACAATATTCAAGCTGAACACAGACAATGAATTTTTCAGTATGATACAAGCTTCTTGTTAATAAAATGAAATAACAATTTTCTTCTTATTAAAGCTGAAACCATCTCTACTTTCTAAAGGGACACATGTCACCCGGACCTCTGGGCTAAAACGATTTGAAACTCAATGCACACAGGACCAAATGGACGAATAGACATTTTGGCTGCCTCTTACATTCATTTCAGATCGTGCTGCTGTTATTGTTCATTATGGAGTGGTTTGGAAGTTTCACCTAATGTTTCTGAAACCTTCTCAGAAGCAAATAAATGTATTATTCACAACATGTTGGACACAGAAAGGTACTGTTGTGGGAATCGGGAGACCTGGGTTTTAGTTCCAATTCCCACTGTCAGATTTCATGACTTTGGGTACAGAGTGATGAACAGGATGGAGCAGGGTGAGGCGTCTGCCCAGGGGGAAAGAATACGGCTGGGCAGCGTCTGTAGAGAATTTCAAACCATAAGAAAACTGACTAAAGTCAGCCCACTATTTTGTTACCATACTCCATCCATCCTCAGCAAGGTCAGTGATAAAAGGCTCCTCCTCCCTCTCAAGTATTCTGTGGGTCTAAGTTCTTAGCAATTGATTTTAGTGAATAAACACATGAATAAATCACATACGTGCATCAAATTAGCACCTTTTTTATTACTTATCTTTTAATAAACACTGTATTCTACATGAATGTTAAATTTTAGAACACCCAGTTCCACCGTCGGGCTCCAACACACATGGATTAACAACACGCTACATGCATTTGTTCCTGGAATGTGTGTCCTATTTGTCGTCACTTTGAATATTTGTAATAATTATAATGATTTCGACTTGTAACGGTTGAGCTCAGTCTGTGTCTTTAGCTCCGCGATACTACAGACACCTAAACAGAGATTTGGAGTAAACAACAACAGCAAGCGATTTTGAAGACCACCAACAGAACGTGATTTCTTCAGTTCTGTCATTCTATGTGATTCCTCGGGAGTTTCTATTTGTTTAAAATGTGTAAGAGTGAAACGGTGTGCATTGGGAAGTGCAAAACTTTTGCTTGGTAAATTTTGTTTAATCACAAACTATTTCACTGAATCTGAAATATATTTTCCCATTGAAATTTATCCTTTTAAAATTTGTAACTGAAGAAAAAAGCCACAACTAAATAATGATAACTGATGATCCTTGTTTGTTATGGAAAGTAATTTTGTTATACAGAGGACGGGGTGTTAAGAGTGGCCTCCTATGGGTTTCTATGGGTGTCAGATACATTCTGTACACAGGAAGCCTGGGAACCCACCAGGGTAGGGAGAGGGGTTCATTTCTTAGATTAGAGGCAGCATTTCCCAAAGATCAGGGATCTGTTGATCATTAGTTCACTAGTTCCTTGAGCCCCTCCATGAAATTTAGTATTAAGTTTCATAATCATTATTCTGTTTATTTTTCTTTAGTTGTAAAATAATTAAAAATTGTAAAGGGATAAATATCCATTGAAAAATAGGACTCAGATTCAGCCTGATAGATGTAGGGAGTACTTATTTCTCCTACACCCTCTTGAGGAGTAAAAATGTGAGCTTCTATAGTCAAAGCTCTGAGAAATCCCACGGTCAAAGGAAACCAATACGTCCTTAACCTAGTTGTCCCAGCGGTGTTCGGTGTTTGGTTTTATTCTGGAGTAGGGGTTAGTGAAGGATGGGGTGGCCAGGTGGTGGAGAACAATCAGTGGCGATTAGAAGAGAGAAACAGCTATCATTGTACGGAGATACGGAATTCACTTTGGGTAGGACCCATGGTTTTCAGACTTGACGGTGCATTAGAACCCCTGGAGAGCTCTTCCAAATCCCCATGACTAGGCTGCACCCCAAACCAACTAGGTCAGAATCTCGGGGAAGGGAGGGAGGGAGATGGACCCACACCAGTTTTGTGAAAATGCCCAGGTGATGTTGCTGGGCAGCAAAGTCTGAGAACCCGCGGGTTCGATCCCCTTGCGGTGTTTTTCAGATCTTCAGTTACAAAGTAAAGCTCTCGGACTTCTCATCCCCCACGGTGTTCCAGTCTCGTTCGCCGGCTGGTGGTAGGAAGTAGGATGAAGGGGTGATCTGACCTTTGAGCTTCAATCAGGGAAGGGATCAGATCACAACGCCTACCTCCCAGCCCACCTCAGTGGCCTGCACTGGCGAGGCTGTCTGGAGCCTGTCAGAAAGAGGATGCCATTAATAATAATAAAAAACAAATGGCTCCTTTAGCCAAAAACCCCCCAGAAGTTGAAAAATGGGATATTTGTGCACTAAGATGGTGCCCAGATGCCTTGAACTGTGAGAAGAGCAGGGAAAGAGAAGACTGCAGCTGGTTTCCCCATTCCTAGGCTGATTTGCCTATTAACCTCCTGGAATTTCAAGCAGCGGTTCGTTTAGCTTGCTTTCCACAACAACCCCGCACAGGCCCTGCCTCTGGGACATAGTGTGCAAGGGTTTTCATTAAAAAGTTAACATTTGCCACAGAGTTCAGAGCTCCCTCAATATCTCATTGCAAAGAGAAAAACAGCTCAGCTTCAATGAGTCAAATGTCGCAGTAAGATAAATGCTAACATTTTCTTGAAAGCCACAGTAATTATTCAAAAAACAATCCTCCCGTCCCACCCCTCACTCCCAGGTCTTTCTTTTGGTGCCAAGGATCTGCTTCTGCTGTCCTCATTCAGCAAAACTCCCAGGGCCCTTTTCCCTTTCACAACCTTGTGGGCACCAGCGCCGCCATCCATGGTGACCGCGAGCTTCGGCAGCAGGCAGAATCATGTCCAGGGTCCTCAAGAACACCCGTGCCCGTGAGTCCCAAACTTCACAAACTAGTCCCAAGCTCAGTGGCTGGCTTTTGACAACCAGGTTTAGGAAGTAGAGACCTAACTGGGAGCCCATAGGGTTGCCCCTGAAAGGCTCTAGTGATCCCACATCACTTTATTCCATGATAAGGGTCACGTTTCAGGACAAAGTCATGGCAACAGGGGGTGTGAGGTCAAACAGAGATTTGCTTCCACCCTGAGCGCGCCTGCTGAGTGCAGAGGCCAGCATTACCTCCTGCTTCCCTGCTTGTTGGGTATGCCCCCTGCCCAGCAGGAGTAGCTCCTGCTCTTTGGTTTCCTTATCTGTGAAATGGGAATAAAAAAGAGCATCTCTGGAGATCATTGGGACTAATGATCAAATGAGATAAATGTAGGTAAGTCACCTGAACTGTGTTGGGCACAAGTGTTACTTTCACCTGAGTTCAAGTTCTGACTCCTTATTAGCTGTGCAGTGGTGACTACATCACTGAGGCACTAGACCCCAGCTCCCTTACCTGTAAGACAGGGAGACTATTAGTTTCTACCTCCAGGTTTTTAAGGATCTCATGACCTATTGCATTTAAGTGGCTCAGCGAACTTTTGGCACAAGATAAATGCTCAGGAACTGCGAGCTAAGAAAAGCAGAAAGTTAGCTCTATGTTTGGCGAAGGGCAGTTCAGCCTGTATTTTCCGAATTTGAAACTTAATAGACTGAGGCTCATTGACTCTGGTGAAAAAGAACGTAGTTCACCTTTTAAAATTTTCCCAGCAGCTGGACCTTCTTTTCATATAGCAATTCTGAAATTGACTGTGATCCCACAAAAGCACTGGCAGATATGTTACATTTACACTTGTAAAATAAAATAAAATAAAATAAAAGCAGTGTTATTATGAAATCTTAAAGGAAGGCCTTACCTCTGAACTACAGAAAGATGAATGTGGAGATGATCAAAGGTGATCTGATTTGGATTTAAACTACAAAAATTTCTGCAGATTTGCCATATGCTATCACTTTTTTTTTTCTTTTAAGATCTAGGCATTTTTGGTAACTTCAAGGAAAAGATACCAGGATTTTTTTCTAGCTTTATTGAGATATGGTTGATATATAGAAAGTTGCACAGAATTGATGTAAACCATTTTGGGCAGTTGGACGATGTGTACACTCACATTATTGTACACTGTGTACACTCACAGTCCAGGCACTAACTATATAAGGACAAGGATTTTGGAAAGCCATAGCAAACTCAAGTGGAACAAGCACCCAGACACTTCACACACATTTCCAATCTCACCCTTTTCACCCAGTAAATTCGGAAGTTGATAATCCACAAAGAATGAGAAAGTTCAGAGGGGCCCCTGACTATTATTTTCACCAGTATTTTCTAAATGCCATTCCCTCTTCTTAAACCAAACCAAATCTCACTAATACACAGGTCAAGTTGATTGGAAAGGGATGAGGACAGGTTAAGCCATTTGAAAATTCTACTATTCAGCCATTTTAAACAAAACAACTGCATATAGCCAGATTTCCTACTAAATTCAAATTTACGCAATGATTTACTCACATTTTCCTAAGCTCTCAAAAATCTTTTTTTTTTTTTTTTTTTTTTTTTTTTTTTTAAGAATCAAGAGAAAAGAAACCTATGTATTTTTGGAATCCAGCAAAGCAAAGCAGAGTTTGAGATAGGATAGGACTCAAGTACTGTTTCTTATTTATTTTAAACAACTTGCCGTCTGGTAACATTTTTCTGTTCTATTTTTAATAGCTATAAAGTTTCTTTATCACATTCAGTAATTATCTTCCATCTCAAAAGGAGAAAGGAAATTCCATAATAAGAACTACATGAAACACTGAGTGTACAGGTGCCAGAAAATATTGTTTTGTTTAGTGGAGATGAGATCGTAAAAATATGGCTCTTTATAATGCATGTTCTCAAGTTTATTTATAGACACTGTGACACCCACTCTTAAACTCCTTATTTAATCACTAACAGAAACATTATTTTGAAAGGGAATTAGGGTGGTGAAAATATATTTTTAAATGGTATATTCTCTAGAGCAGTCTCATTTTTTCTTACTATTATCAGCTGCAACTACCCAGAAAAAAAATCAGGAGGCAATTTAAGCTATAACAACAACAACAACAAAAAAAAATCATTTTAAATTTCTCAGGGGCAAGCTGCACTCCATCTTGAAGGAAATTGGAAGGGTTATCAGAGAGAATTTATTGTCTGATGACCCCTCCTAGTTACTTAAGTGAAAGCTATAAGAGAAAAATACAGCGGCAGTTAAGAGATCTGATATAAACTTTCTTTAAGGCGGGCAGTGTGGAGAGATTTTAAGATTTCATGAATTTTATGCTTTGGGACCATGGATACCTTTGCATATGTTAATATATCCTTAGCATTTTTTGTGTGATATAATTGTATCTTAAACAATTATACCAGGTGATTATGATTACTTTTGAAAGGGCAAAAGAAATGACCTCACGGGGCACCTGGGTGGCTCAGTGGTTTAAAGCCTCTGCCTTTGGCTCAGGTCATGATCCCAGGGTCCTGGGATCGAGCCCCGCATCGGGCTGTCCGCTCCGCGGATAGCCTGCTTCCTCCTCTCTCTCTTTCTACCTGCCTCTCTGCCTACTTGTGATCTCTGTCTGTCAAATAAATAAATAAAATCTTAAAAAAAAAAAAAGAAAGAAAGAAATGACCTCACTAATAGTGAATTCCATTCAGTGCCATTGGTAGTAAAAATGTCTACTGCTCTGACCACTCACAGGGGGCCATTAATAGTTGCTTTTCTTCCACTTATGGATAATGTGCATCAACTGGATGTTAGAAAAGTAAATAGTGCTTTTCTGCCTACTAGAAAATATTTTTCTAAAAGAAAAAATTATAGAGCACATTTTACCTTTACCAAAGTATCTACAAAGATGTGTCCACTTCTTAGAGCCTCCTTCCTTATCTAATAGAGATCTCACTAATAAATGAAGTAGAATTAACCATCTCTATATGTATTTTTTCAAATCTCAATATCCTAAGTTTATGTACTCCATGGGAGGTAGGTTTACAAGGGTTTTTTCCAGAAAAGACACTGGAATAATGATTTTGATGTTGAATATTAATAGTGGAAACGTTTCACAAACTTACCATTAAGTGAACGCGATTTTTCAGGATACCTAGCCACTTTTAATGAAGGGGAGTAGAACACAAAGAGAACATAAAAGAGAAGAATTTTTGTATACATTCCTCAAAGACCCACTTTAGATTTTTCAGCTCAGTTGATGAAGCAAGCGGGCATAGCCCTGTGTTTTATTTTTTACTGACAGAGACAATGAGGACAAAAGAGCCCTCTGAGGCCACCCCTCGTCTCCACTGAAAGCCTGATGGTTTAGCTGGTGAACTCGTGACTACAGCAAGATCCACTGCAGGACCCCAGCCTGGTAAGTCACAGAGGCCGACGGCCCCCTAACATTTTAATGCATTGGGTTTTCTTCCGCTGACCCATGACGTGGGTAAATAAAGATAACCTTCAAGAAATAGAGACTGCTCCCAGGGTGACACTGGGGGATTCTGGCAGAGAGCAAGTGTCCTGCTGGCATTAGTCGTGCCAATCATGATCAGGAAGAGAGTGTCAGGCAAGAGCAGCAGACGAGGCATTCTAGAAAGCCGACGGCTGGTTATCAGTTATCTGAGCGCCAAGGATGGATGGGAAAAACCCTCCGCAAAATTTCCATGTTCCCCAATTCAGATGAGTGGTTTGCTCAGCTTTGTTTCCGTTGAACATTTACAAAGAGATTATCCCAAGTTTTGCTTATTTAGTTGTTTTTGTTTTCTGGCTTAACATGCAACACGTTACCTAATAAAAATCACACCACATTAAACAGGCTGCGTTGAGTATACTGCAGTTAGTGTGACTTTACTGGTGTTATTCTAAGTGTCTGTTCTCTGAATTCCCTTGGAATTTATGCTGTTAACTCCCACGGATACCAACAGACCTCCCAAGCCCGCAGTTCCACATGCTATATATTTATTAGGAGGCAACTGAACTTCTAGACGCCGCACACAGGGCTGTATTTTGTCCCTGAACACTTGAGTTCCTGAACATACTTGTTTGAAAATGTCTCTTAAAATATATGGTTTAGCTGCACAGACTGAAAATTTTGTGTAACCAGAGAGAATGTTTAGAAACATTATTTGGGGAGGGAAATCACGCTTTAGTACTACTTGAGAATAAACAATGCAATGCCCCTTCTTCGGGGCCATGGGTATTGCTAATAAAACAAAGGAGAGACACAATCCTCGGAAAGGAGTGATATAGGAACGTCAAATATTTAACCATTTGGCCTGGAAACATGTTTGAGGACCCAAATCAGGTCCTTTCACTAAGATGACAAATACTGAAATTCCCCTGCAAAGGCCTTTCGGGGGGGAAGGTAAGGCTGAAATCAAAGAAAAAAAAAATCTCTTGGTGAAGCTTGTAGCTATATATCTGAACAGAAAGCTTTCATTTTGTTCAGAAAGTTTTCCTCTGATTTTTAAAAGATTAGAGTTTATTTTATTCTTAGGCTGAGGGGGTTCATTTCCTCCATTTAAATTATAAAATATTTGTTTGGTGTTGTTGCTTATGTTCCAGCATTATATTTTTTTTCTGTAGGACACTCCACTTCCAGTAAGAGAGAATTCATGCCAAACTGTGATAGGTTTTTCATTTGTAGCAATTGCTTCAGAGCAGTTCTGAACAATTGGCTGAATGTTGTTGAAAACAGGGGTTTAATTTTTTTAAGTGCCTGATTTATTCTGATTTGTATTACTTAATGAAATCTAGTCGTGAAAAATCATGGATTCTGATAAAATCATAGATTAGAAAATAATGGGCATGTTAAGCTTTCCTGAACTTGCCTTTCTTCCAAACCCATCAAACACTAGGAAAGGGTGTAGAATCACTGATGAAGTAGCGCCACCATCTGGAAATTTTCAGAATAGCATCCATACGTTCCTTTCACTTACAAAAGTGAGCTCTTTCCAAACAAACATTTATCTTAGTTGGGGGGAAAGCAGATCCCGTTTACCTAAGTGCCCTAATGCTGTCCTAAATACTCAGTGTGTGACATTTAGCCCTTTTCCTGTACCGTTGTCTCTGCAGAAAAAAGAGATTCACTCCACATTGGAGAGGATGCTTTCCTAGACATCTGAAGATTGAATGACCACGCAGAAATACAGACGGGTATGGCATGAAGAAAAGCTGAACTTCAACATTGTAGACTTGCAACTTAGACATATATATGGTCACTGCACATGCATTGTAGTCTTTCAACTTAGACACATATATGGTCACTGCACGTGCGTGCATTCCAAGACATTAAAATTCCTCACCTGTAAAATGAGGATAACAAGAGTATCTTCTCTGCAGAATAATTGGAGAATAATATGAGATAATGCCTGTAAAGTGCTGAGCACAGTGCCTGGCACATACTATCAATGAATAATGGGACGTAGTATTAAAACAGCTATTTAACTTCTTCTAAAACATCTGAATTGACATTCATAGTGTTGGCAAAGACCACAAGACGTTGTCAGGTCCAGCTCCTATCCCACAAAGAAAGTTTCCACACTTTATTTAAAAGTCATGAGAAAGTAGAGATCTGCCATCCTCTTAATAAGGTAATCCCCTGGCCACGTTCTCTGTCTCCTGCAGTCTGGCGTCAGTCTGTGCCTCTAGTCCCACCAACCTCCTCCTAAACTGCCACCCCCAACCACTGGCTTTACTCCCAGCCTCCCAAGCAAGCCACCTGCCTCTGCCTGTCTGTTTCCTTGTCTCATCCCCTTAGCCTGTGCAGTCCACCTCTCTCTGCTTATTGAAGGCCCACTTTCCTCAGGGGCTTAGTTTTACCTTTTCTGTGACTCCACCTCCTCCTCTCTTCCCCATCACCCATTCCTCCCACACTGGGGAAGTGTTATCTTGGTCCCCCCCCCCTTTATAACTTGCTTTGCAGAGCTGAAAACTCCTGGGCAGCAAGCACAAGATGCTAAACATTGCTGCACCCAGAAAAGTGGCTGGATGTTTGTTTCTAGGATACTCATCACAGTGGTGATAATGCAGTTTCATACCGACAGCTGTACGACCAAGATGATCTGACAAAACTTTGACCCAAACGGATCACAGAAATGAAACCAAAATCTCTGACTGAAATTAATAAGAACAACTGTTCACATTAGCAAACAGGAGGGCTTAGCTCTTGGGCCACACTGACAGGAGGACAAAAGCAGATTTTTTGTTTTATTGTGGAGATAATAAAATGAAAGTAACATCTCCCTATGTAGAACCTTTCTTTCCTCAAGCAGCCCCCTGGGTAAGAACCTATTTGTGCATCTTTATTTACCACCCCAGAATCTCTCTGTGGTGGTAGAGAAGGCACCTGGAGGCAATAGGACTCCCAGCAGAGGGGAAGCCTGGCCTGGGGACGGGAGGCCCTGAGTTGAAGTCCTGCTTCTAGTACTTACTAGTTGTGTGACCCAGTGAGTTGTTTACTGACAGTCCCTTTCCTCCTCTATGAGATGGTCCGAATAATCCCGCACAGGATTGTGAAAGGAGTAGATGAGTCTCATGGGATCAAAGCACGCATGCTAAGGGTCAAACAAGTGTGCTGAAGAGAGCACAAGTGTTTGGAAGTTCCTCCCACTGCATCTTTGGCCATCATTTCAGAATTCCCTAGCATTTTTAATCCGAAGACTTAAACTCAACTTTATCCCAAAATCACCAGCAGAGGTCACTCAAGGACAGACTGAATTCTTACTAACCCCTGGCCTGCCTCCTGAGTGAAGGGCTGCATTATTAGAGTTAAAATAGCGTAACATTTTATGGTAACGCTTTGTTTTAATGTTATTATTCTACATTGCCCATTAGAGTTATACTTCAGCAATTTGATCGACGTTCTGCTTACAGTTTTCTTCACTTAAAATCTATGTGCAGAGACCCAGCTAAACACCCTCTGGCTAGAGAAGTAGAAGGACACAGTGTGTAGAAGAGGGATGGGGTAAAGACATGATATTTTTAGTGACATAGAAAGAGTCTAAACCGATGATGAGAGCATGCAGAAGGAGACCTGGGCCTGCACCTGCTTATGGAGTGAAGGGTGACTCAAGGGAGAGATGCGGTGGTCTCAGAGAGACTCGGAGCTGAGTTTCCATGCTCCTGTGGTCTAGTGATATTAGGGTAGGAAAACTGGGAGCCTCAGCCCCCAACAAGTTCAACCTGATGGCAGTAAATACCAATAATTCTCTGTGACTAGACTTAAGACCACTTAAAATGAAACATAGAAATGTTACAAATGCCATACTTTGTGGTTTGGATTTCCTGCTGACAAATAAGAGCCTTATCTTACTCATTGCTTCACAGTTAAAAAAAAAAAAAATGGTTTCATACCCATTCTGTTATGGCACCTTCAAAGTCATTCCAAGAGTGCCCATATCACAAACCCTGCTTTGGGGCACCTGCCATATCTCGTGATTTTTTTTTTTTTAAGATTTTATTTATTTGACAGATATCACAAGTAGGCAGAGAGGCAGGCAGAGAGAGAGGAAGGGAAGCAGGCTCCCCGCTGAGCAGACAGCCCAATTCAGCGCCCGATCCCAGGACCCTGAGATCATGACCCAAGCTGAAGGCAGAGGCCCAACCCACTGAGCCACCCAGGTGCCCCTCTCGTGATGTTTTTAATCTGCTCCAGGTCATGAAACATAGTAGGAACTCTGTACATATGTGTTGAATGAATCATCAAAATAGATCAAACCAGAACATCAATTACTTATTTCCACACAACCTTCTTATTTATGTATTAAATTTATTATACAGATTTATCAGCTCATTTGGCCAATACTCGAAGTGGACTTAGATCTAATTAAAACTGGTGAGATCCAGCATGGGATCTTCATGTTGCCACCTCCCTCTGTGAAATCTTTTGGAAACTAAAAATCTTGCAATAGCTTTGATGGCTAGGAGGCTGAAGATTCTATTCTGTATCAGCCAGATGTCAGGGTTCCTACAGAAGGTGTCCCAGGCCACAGCTGATGGATGGTCCTCTCTTCCTCTCCACTGTGGCACTGAGAATAGAGCCAACCAGTCAAGTCAACAATGTGGCAACTAGATGTACTCAGCTCTAAACAGAATGGCTATAGAGGTGGCTGAAGTTGAGCAGGTAAAAAGGCACTGGGGTTAAAGCAAGGTTTTAAAGCAGAGTCTAAAAATCATACCCAAAAAGGGCAAAGGCATTCCCGGTGAAGAATCGAGGAATGGGCAGGAACAGAGCGCTGAGAATGGTTCTCTTGCCTGCAGAGTAACCCAGCAAATTTGCTCGAGGAGTAAAAATGGAGATTACTTGTTCGACAGGTAGTGATTTAAATATAATCATTGGGAGGTTCAGATTTAAGATGAGAAGTTACTGAATTATGAGTCATAGCTCATCCAGATTTCATTCGTCTTTGTATGGCCAGTTGCAGTTCATTCTCATTTGAATTGAATTGGACAATCAGGCAAATTCTAATGGTTAGAAATATCTTCCTCTAGGTGTGTGCAAATTTTGGCTCCTTTCAGCCTCTCGCCATTGAGGGTTACTCAGAACAACTGCGGTCTTTCTTCTAAGCGGCAGTCCTTCAGAGGCTCAAACACTGGTCTCTGGTCTTCTACAGAATAAACACCCTCCGTTGCCGTGTGCCAGGCTGCCAACCCTTCACCCTGCTGGCTCTTATCATTTGGCCCATGACCCCCTTTAAATACAAGAGCATCCAAAACCAGGAGGCCTTAACGAAGTCGGGCCTCATTTCAGGAGCATTTCATGTGTACCAGCAACTTCATCGCCTCTCAGCAGCAGAGCTGACCTGTCTCTCCGGTCTCCCTTAGATGAGATCAGGATTTGCAGCCCATTTCCTTTATGGAATTCCAAATGCACCAACCACATAATCCATTTTCACCACATTCTCATAAGGAAGTGTCTGCTGCCACCATTTTTCACAGATGAGCGGGGATGGAATAGAGCAGAAACTGGAGAAAAATGAAGCAAAAATGAGGAAAATAATTTACCTGGCTAACATTGCTAGCCAGGGGCCAAGGAATTAATGACAGACAGTCCTCCCAACTTCTTGCTCAGGAAGACTCATTTTTTCCTTACATGAGACCACACTGCTTGCAAAGATAGTCTGGCAACTGGGAATCAGAGGGAGAGAGCCTGAGCTCCTGGGGAGGACTTGGCTTTCCTTTCTGTGCAGGGATCTCTCCACTCACCCAGCAACCACCGAGTGCCCGCCTCCCACCTGGGGCAGAGAGAGACCACCACAGCAAGGGAGATCTGGCCACCAGGTGTCTGTTTCATTTGCCAATTCCCTTTCAGAGGTCGCCAGGATGTGAACTATACCCTTGGTGGGCATAAATGGATACGGTGCGTGCTATCATTCGTTAGAGAAGGTGGAGGCAGCTTGTGCTTTGGAAGTGGTGGGGGTTCATCCAATTGGTGAGGATTAGAGTTGTGAGCAACGAGGGGGGCCCGAAGCGTGGACCAGACAGAGGCCAAACACCTGGCAAGGTGCGTCCACTGCCAATTTCACTCCAGCGGAGTCTGTATAGTTTACATCAAATTTAGGGGGCTGGGGGAAAGTTTGGTTAAGAATCGTGGCAACCCACACACCAACATTATCACCAATCTCTCTCTCTCTCTGCCTCTCACACATCCCTACACCACACACACACACACACTGCACACGATGAAACCTTCTTCTAGGAAGAAAACTGCAGTTGTCAATCTCCTGGCAGCCTCCTACTCCTATTTCCTGGCACCCAGGAAGACCAGATGCCTGTTGCCACCAGGGTGCCTAGAATGAGTGGCCACTGTCCCTGTGGTTCTGGTGTCTGAGGGCCTGGTCTGCAGCCTGAGTCTGTCAGCCACCTTTCCTAGATAATGAAGTACAGGCTGCAAAGTGGCGATTTTCTGACCGAGGAGCTAAGACAGTGGAGCTGGCTCTCAGCGGGAACTTCTTCCTTGGTCACTGCACCCTCACCCCTGCCCACTTCCCCAGTCACTGCCCCCTGTCTCCCAGGACAGCTTGCCTTTTAGCTGGAGGCAATGAAAGAAAGTTGGCCTCAAAGATGTCTCTGGGTGTCCCTGCCCAGAACTAGAGAGAAGTTTTTGGCAGAACTTCCAAAGTACAAGCAAACTCCTAACAGGGTTTGGCAGATCACAAACAATTAGGTGACTGCACTCCATAATCAGCCCATGGGGATGGAGAGGCCATGCGCCTGCCAGATTTCTGGTAAAACGTTGCTTTGGTTGGAATGAGCGTGCTTTTCCTTCAGTGTCCCCAGGCCTCAAGGAGGCTGGAAGGAACACCGGAACCTCTTATTCTGGGCAAATGTGATCTGCCAGAGTTTTACAGAGGAACTTCAAGCTGGCAACCAGGGAAGTGTAGGCGATCTCAGAAACCCACACGGCTTGTCTGTTGAGAGAGAGGTACCCTCGTGCTTGTAGGGAAAGAGTCCTCTTCTGTTTTGCTCCAAATGTATAGAAGCTGTGAGGCCTGGTAGTGGACCAGCTCTCCTACCAGGAAGAAGTGAGTGTGATGCTCTGTGGGCCTGGCGCCTGCTTCCAACTCACTGGGAATTAAGTCACAAATGGAGCAATTCCTTCTGACTTGAGGCCCCGGGAATCATCCCTGGCTTCCAAGAGGTCTCATTCCCAGCAGGGTGGAGCTGGGGGGAGGCTGTCAGCCATCTGTGAGGCTGTGGGTGTGCCTCGGCTGAGCTCCTCTGGGGGGCAGCTTCTCAGAGGGCCTCAGAGACAAAAGCATGAAGGCCCACCTGGGTACCCCGGCACGGGGTTTGCCCTCGGCCGCCTGAGCCGTCTGCACGCTCCCAGGTCTGCCACACAGATGTGAAAGCAACTGGATTTGCCCAGCAAGACCCAGTCGCTCCCCGCGCTCCCCAGACAGTGAGAAACGGGGTGGGGGGAGGGCGGGTTTTAAGCTCCTCCATCCCTCCGCCCCTGTCAGATGGGCGGGCAGGCTGCCCCCTGGTGGAGCACAGAGGCATTGACGGAGATGGAGGCGGTGATTCCGCTAATGGGGAGATGCTTCCAAAATGGGCTTCAAGTCAGTTTACAAAAATGGAAAAGGAAAACAACAACAACAACAAAAAAAAACTATTAGGTTGCAATCTCTTTTTGGGGAATGTGTTTCTAAAGGGAGTTTACATACCATAGAAACAAATCCCCGAAGCCCAGTTTCAGCTTATTAGCGCTAAATTGGCCACAGCAAATGAGCGCTACAATTGTCAGTGACCTGAGGTTTTATAAGCACACTGGGACTGTTTGCGGAGATTTTACACGCACCCCGCAGAGCAGCTGAGGGGAAGCCATGCAACCCGCTCTGCCATTTCCAGAGCCCAGAATAGCAAAGCAGTCGCCCCATCGTGCCCCTCCGTGCAGGAGTCTCCTGGGCTGGAACCAGCCTTGAGATCTTCCCCCTACAGCTTAGCTTTACTGCAAGGGAACAACAGGAAGTAAAAGGCACAGTGAAAAAGCTCTCCTGGGGGAAGGAGCCTCCACCTCTGTTTCAGATGGATTTGAAAGGATCCTATCCTGGAGGAGAAGTGGTGAGGGAAGCCAAGGAAAGCCAGTGGAGAGGGGCAATAGAGAGTGGCCAGCTCCATTTGCAGGGCAACTGGCCAGGGTGACTGGCGAACCCAACAGAAAAAAAAAATCTCCACTTGCTAACAGGTACACAGCTCTGAGATGGAACTAGATCCAAACCTGCCTTATCTGATTATGATTTTCTATCTTCCCTCACTAAGTCTCATCCTTCATGGAGTTCACACGCTGGGGACAGATGAAAAATAAAATAGGCGTATACATGAACAAAATCATTGACATTCTGATCGGTTAACTGAAGGAAATAAGCAGGCAGCTGAAAAAGAGAGGAAGGTGGGAGCTCGCATTGGAAGAGAGGTGAGGAGGCCCGGGTGGGGGGCATCTCAGCAAAGCCCTCAGAGGAGGAGAAAAAGACCTCGGAGAAAAGCAGGACCACAGAGGCTTGGGGGCAGAGGGGCAGTGAGCCTCCCATCTGTGAGCCCGGAAGGGGCTCCGGGTACTGCTAGCCATGAAGAAAAGCCAGTGCACGGAGAAGAGAGGCACGAGAGTGCATCGTGGGGTAGTCGGGGGCTCAAACATGCACAGTCCTGTTCCAGGGTTTACATCTTATTTTTTAAATGCTCCTTCTTGAAACTTCTTCTTCACATCTGTAAAATAACGGGACTGTCAGAGCAGTGGTTCTCCAAGTACTCTGACAAGGCCATGACTTCCTTGGCCAGCTCATCTTCCCCCTCAATACACACATGTACATACACACGCATGCACACATACATGCACACATGCATGCATGCACATGTGCATACTTATGCACACATGTGTGCACATATGTACACACACACACACACACTTGAGGGTTCCTTTGGGCTGGATTCTTGGTCACTTGCTCTTTCTCTGAGCCACTCTTGAGTTATCCTGCACTCTAACATACCTCTATGTTAGTGACTTTCAATTCTGTCCAGTCTCCAAACTTCCATATTTCATTAATTCATTAACTAATTCAGTGAACATTTATAAACACTTATTATGAGCCAAGGATTCTGTAAACTTCTGGGAATATTAAAAAAAAAAATCAAATAAAGCCCTCCCTTGCCTTGCCCGTTTAGACGTCCACTTGGGGATTAGGCATTAAGGACATCTGCAAGAGTAGAAAGTGGAAAGGAGTATGTCATCCATCAAAGGGTTTAATGAGATGACATTTGATCTGGGTCCCCAAGGAAGAGTAGATTTCCATTGAGAAGAAGGGGATGTGGGTGAAAACACCAAGACAAAGAAACTGCCTGTACAAGGCATAGAAGAGGAAATGGTCTCTAAGGGACCAGGAGTAGCTCTTTGCATCCTTCCTGCTGGGCCCCAAACCTGACAGACAGGTGTGACAGGGTCTCAAGAAGAGCAGGAAATACCACTGCCATGACAGTGGGCACCCAGTTTGTGAAGAAGAGGTTCAGACAGCTGGAAAACAATATCTACACGTGAAAAGTCTATGAGTTTGAGCCTGCGGGGAGTACCAGGAACACTGTGGCAATGATCCCATGATAGTTTATCAGGATAGATAAAGCACAAATGAACAAAACTGAGAAATTAGAGTCATGAATTGAATGGATGTCCTGCTTTTGGTAGTTAGCACTTTCCTAAAATCTCCTGGACCAGGTATAAGACCTTCGCTACGAAGGGGATTGAAATGCCATTTAACACGTGATCATACAATTGGAAAATAGCACCTTTGGGGAAATGGTAACAAAACCAGAATTGTATAGTTTGGGGGAGACAGGACAGTGATTGTATGACCACAATATATAAAAGGCTTTACTATGAAAGAGACAGCTGATCTTGTTTATATTTTCTTTTCACTGGGGAGAGAAGGAAAATGGTTACTTGTAACCAAAGGATTTTGATTAAATATAAGAAAAGAGCTATCCAGACAAGAAGGTCTTTTTAAAAATATCACCAATTCTTGCATCCCTGACATAATTTATGGGTGGATTTGCCTGAAGCGTGTTGAAAAGGACCAACAGACTTCTCAAGGAAGAATTTTTATGCCTAGGCTGAAGAGGTCAAGTTGTCCATGAACAATCCAGAATTGGTTATTTTGGCCTATGGGAGAAACTTCAGATTCTCTTACCAGAGATATTTTTTTACCTAAATCTTGTTTACTCTACACCTACTCACTCTCTTCCTTAACTCCTTACCTTAATTTAAGAGAAGATGAAACTCCCAAATGCACCCTTCTCCCTCCTGCCTCCTAGTTCAGACTGAGTGAACGAAACAGTTCAGATATTCATTTGCTGTCTGCTAGCATTATCAAAGTCTTTTTCCCTGTCACTCCCTAAAAAAGCTCTGTTTATGTGTGCCTTAATTGTTAGCCCTTGCCACAAAAGACAGAATTCCTGTGCAAATAATAGTCTATAAACTTGTTCAATAAATAATATTCAAGTGTTACCATGCCTTTCTGATGGAGGTTTGGGGAAGTTCAGAAGCCAAGGGCAAGAAATGAATTATTTGCCCAGGAAGCCAGTAAGAAAGAGCCCATTGCTGGATCAAAGATAGAACACACCCCTTCCTAGAACATGGGGAACTTTGCAGTTCAAATTTGAGGTCGTGTTAGAAGGGGTCCCAACAATATTAAGTATCTGGGTCACAGACTATGAGGGATTATTTGTATATCTTTCGTTGCATACAACCACACCCCTCCCCTTTCAGCCCATTCCTGCCCCCTTCCCATCTCCCTGGGGGCTGCCCTCCAACAGCTTGTGTATTGGCAGAGGGCCAGCTGCCTGCCTCCCTCAACCAGAGGGCAGCCCCGACCATGATCACACCACATGCTTAGTGAATCGGAATCGGGACTCTTGCCTGAGCCAAGATTGTCAGAGTGCCAAGCACTGCAGGAAACACCAGATTCCAAGTCCCATCTTGTAGGACCCACTAAATAGACCTGCCACCTTGACTATCAATCAAGCTGCAAAGCTGTCCGATGCTCTGTTGCTCTTTGCGGGAAGGCTCTGGGGCTTCCGAAGCTTCCTTGTCACCAGGCTGAATAAAGCTACTAATTTGTATCTAACTTATTTTTCAAAACTCCTCCAAGCTCTCCAACTTCGATGTCAAACTATGTTAACAACGGCTGGCTTGGAAAGTCCCTGTAGGATTTGTAAGAAATTAATGTTAGCTTCCTCTCAACAGAAAGCGAGGGCTTTGCAAAACACACCATATGCTTGTCACTTTGCCAATGAATCAAGATGTTTTTGCAGTCTTCTGAGTTTAAATAATTAATGGTAATGTCTAAAGATTACCCCAAGGTTCATGGAGTAAGGATAGGGTCTTTACACTGTCCAAAGTTACCGGGCCTCAGCTCCATCCAATATTTCATGTGATAAATGGTGAGGCCGCATGACCACCCCCAACACCCCCCACCCATCACCAGTGTTCATTCTCTTATACTTTCTCCTTCTTTCTTCTGTAATATAATTCTCTGGGTTGCTTTAAGTAAGTTGCTTCTCCTCAACCTTCAAATAATAGGCTTCCACCCAGGTTCCTCCAGTTTCCCTTAATAGATAAGCGTGTGTCTAATATTTTATCCGTTAACATTAACACTGTTCTTATCAAGAGATTAATCTCTTCTCAATATACTCTCACCAACTAATTAATTCAAACCAATAAATCAAATGAAGTAAGTCAATAGCTCCATGAATTTGGATGATTGTAGGGATTATAGGTTTTGCTAAGATTTTGGGGGGAAGAGTAGATACTGAGCTCTTACTTTATAAAATAAAAAGACACCTCCATGAGCTTTTAAAATGTTTCCTTCTGGTCAGCAGAACCCTTCTTCGATTCTGTGATCCTTTGTCCAGAGTGGGGGGTATGATCCTGCATCACTTAGTACTTATTCTGGATGCATCTAATCTCTCATGTCAGCTCATCAAAATGAAGTGCTCTTCAGCCCTCCCCAGAATGGACCATCATGGTATTTTAATTGAATAAACAGAAAAGTCTCATCCATTGTAGGAGA
Source organism: Mustela nigripes (assembly GCF_022355385.1). NCBI lineage: Eukaryota > Metazoa > Chordata > Mammalia > Carnivora > Mustelidae > Mustela > Mustela nigripes. The sequence goes on from NC_081560.1 coordinate 50,097,553, forward strand.
TGATAGTAATAAGAGTTCATTGTAATAAAGTATTTCTTGTATGCCAGATGTTATGCTGAGAGTTTTACAATCCTTATTTCATTTGATTCTCAAAAAGGCTCATTTCTAGATGAGGAGACTGAAGCTTGAAATGGTTTCAAAACGTGAGTCCCAAGTCATATAATCATTAAATAGAAGAACTTGAGTCTGAACTGGAATGTTCTCTAGAACATCAGTCTTTCTGGATTTACTTCTCACAGAAGGCTGACCCCAGAGACAGCCTTCTGGGACAGAATGCCATAGATGGTGGGGTAAAGGGAACTTTCCTACTAATAATGACAGCCCTGACATAGTCTTCAGTCTAGGATTCAGCTGAAGCCATCTTCTAAAGGAACTTTATGTGTTAATTTACTTCAAATAAATTAGCAGGAAGTCTAACGTTTGCTGACAAAGGCTTTAAAATGTCTTCAATTCCTATAAGAATGGAAAATACCTTTACTCTAAGCCCAGGCTATTTTATTCATGAAATCATCATTATCATTACTTATGCATGTTTCATGGTAGTTCACATTCCTATTTTTCTTTCTTAAATTGTATGAGTCTTCAGAAATATTAACTGGAAATGATGAAAGCCAGCATGGTAGAAGAGCTGAGTTTATGATCTGTATTTTGAAATAATGATGAAAAGAGCATGCGTTGCCCATAGCAGGAGTCAGTCTTCCAAGAATTCAGCAACCTTTCAGACATGTTTTAGTATTAGTTCAGCATAACTGTGAATTAACCCCACAGTCAAGCCTAATGTCTTATTCTATACAGAATGATCTTGGGCACAAGAAAGACAGAATCACCCAGTCTTCAGAAGTGTTGCCAACCGAGGTCAATTAAGTCTGCAACCAATGGGTGAGTCCAGTGGCCATTAGAATGGGCACAGGCCTGAGTAAGCAGGAATCTAAGATTCTGGGCCCAGTGCCCTTGACCTGCCGGATGATGCTGATGTGCCTTCAGTTGGCATCTCTGAGCCTACATTTATTCACCTGTAACGTGAAACTGTTAGAGTAGCTGACCTCTAGGAACCATTGTTAAGTCTAGGATTCTGGGATTCTGGTGACAATAAAAAAACATCACATTATCGGTGATGTAAAATATTGGTTCTCTATGTAAAATATGGGCAGAAAGATTATTTAAAAATTATAAATGCATAGCTGCCAAGGTTGAGCTAAAATTTCCATTACTTTCCAGTAATAAGAAAATATAGATTTCATGACTAACCTACGAAGGACAGCTTTTACTAAGTATGACTACTAGTCCCCAAAGGAATAGGATATACAGAATCTTCATCAAGTAAAAATAAAGGCGATCTGACAATACTTTAAAGAAGTTGTCGTTTGTATTCCATTTTATTTTGAAGGGCAGACAACAGGCCAATGGCCCACATATTCAGAATCTGTACGTTCTTTGGGACAAATGACTGTATTTCTTAAACAATTAGTAGTATTTAAAAGAGAAAGGGGGGGTGCCTGGGTGGCTCCGTGGTTTAAGGCCAATGTGCTTCGGCTCACGTCATGATCATAGGGTTCTGAGATCGAGCCCCATGTCGGGCTCTCTGCTCCGTGGAGAGCCTGCTTCCTTCACTCTCTCTGCCTACTTGGGATCTCTCTCTGTCAAATAGATAAAATCTTAAAAAAAAAAAAAAAAAAAAAAAAGAGAGAGAGAGAGAAAGGGGAATGACAGAGACCAAGAGAAATCTGAGAGAATGCAAATGTATGAACCTTGTTTAGATCCAAACTGTAAGACAAAAAGGATTATCTTATTATTCATTATTGTTAACTCTGTTAGGTGTCATAATGGCCTTGTTTTTTCTAAGTACCTACTTGTTAGACTTGAGAGTCACACGGAATTGCTTGTGGGTGATTGGATTGTGTCCTTTGTTCATGGTTCTGCATTGCCATCTTGCAGGTTCGTTTTCCTAGGTAGCACTTCCCTTGGTGTGAATATGGTCATCCTCGGATTATTGAAATGTGCATCAGCCACTCTGTGGACCGTCTGGGAAAGAATTCTAAACCAAAGGGGCTTCTTTTCTCTTTTTTTCTTTTCTTTTCTTTTCTTTTGGGGGGGGGGGGTGTCACCAAGTAGGTATGACCAGATTGTATCAGTATATTTCTATACTGGCCTAAGAAAAATATCACCTATTGCAGATCAAAGATCAAATGGGCATTAGAAACTCACCATGTACCCATCCCCCGCTTGTTTCAGTTTATCTCCCCACCACTTGTCTCAACTTTCATGACATCCCAGCTTAGGCTCCTCAGAAAGTAAAGCCTGGGATAAGAGCATATGTGTGAGTACTTGATTGATATAATCTTTGGGAACAAGAATGAAGTGCAAGAGGAGAGAGGAAGGAAAGAAAAAAACGCCAGTATAAGGACGTATCAAAGAAGCAACTGCTAACTTGACCCTCCAGGACCAAGTACCGAGCCAAGGGACCGCAGCTGGTGTTTCAGAACTACCCACTCAAGGGGAACACAGGGAAGAATTTCTGCCTCAGATCCCACCCTCCATGGGTCAGGGGTTTGTCCCTGGGGATGTTAATTACTCTGCTCTGCTAGTCGCACATCTGTAAGCCCTGAGCAGTCCCGTGGTGACTCCCTTAGTAGAGAGGGTGCTGGGGTACGAAGAAAGCAAGTTGAAACCCATGCAGGTGAGTCTGAGAGGCTCTGAAGTAATGCATATGGATGTCTGACATGCATAAATAATGAGAATTGACTATTATATGATAAACTAGATGTTTTGGATGTGTCAGTGCAGAAAAGCAGAAAACTGAGGCCTAAGAAAATAAAATAAAGAACGCCTTTCCCCTAAGATCCCTATATTTGGAGCTAAAGAAAAGTTTTGGAAGCATGAGTTATCTAATTCCCTCGATTCCCAATTTCACCTTGAGTATATAGTATTAGTATATCATTTTGTTGTAATACATCATTATAATTGTCTTAGGAAAAGTGGAGAAAAGGGATTCTAGGAGTATAATAAAAATGGAGAAATGTTTTATTATCATTATTTTTTTCACGATGAAAGGGTCATGATTTCAGGGTTTGGGATCAAGCCCCACGTCCAGCTCCCTGCTGAGCAGGGAGTCTGCTTCTCCTTGAACCTCTGCCCCTCCCCCAACATGTGCACACTCTTGCAGGCACACACACTCTCTCTATATATGTATATATCTCAAATAAATAAATAAATGATTTAGAAAACCATTTCCATTCTTCATAACTTATGGCTATTAACTAAAGAAAATGTTAATTTTAAAATATGAAATCATCAAAATACTATGAATTATATTCACTGTAGTTTATGAGGTTGAATAATTAGAAAATATGTAATTTAACTGAGTCAATAGTGATAGATCACCTTCTAGATCATCACCCCTCAGGTACTTTGTATAGTTGATACATAGGTTAAAAAGATATTTTCCATCCCTGTAATAACTATAATCTGGTTAGGGAAACAAACAGACATACAAAGCCCTTATCATACAAACAGAAAGTAAGTGCTTTAAATGAAGCAATAAGATCCAAGGAAGAATGAGGTTTCAGAGTGTTGTAGGAGGGTAGTAGGAGTGGTGGCGGCTTCTCAAAAAAAAAAAAAAAAAAATGGTTTTGGGGATTAAGATTTTCACAAGAGAACTGAGCCCTCTGTTGAAAACAAATAAATATTATTCAGATACTTGGGCTGAAAGCAGGATTATTTCTCCTAGGAATTCTACTTGTAATTCTGTTTGACCACGTTTTTTTTAAGATTTATTTATTTATTTTAGAGAGAGTGTGTGTTGGTGGGGAGGGGCAGAAGGAGAGAAAGAATCCTCAAGCAAACTCCCCACTGAGTGCAGAGCCCAACACGGGGCTCATTCCCAGGACCCTGAGATCATGACCTGAGCCCAAACCAAGAGTCAGCTGCTCAGCTGACTGAGCCACCCAGGTGATTCTCTGTTGATCACTGTTTAATGTCCCTAAATTATCTATATACAGATACAGATATCTATATATCTATATAATATTTTTTGAAGCTTACCCTAGGTCTACAAAACCATCTTCAGCAGACATATGAGATGTTTCTTTTCCTCTCCTGGTTTGTCCCCAAACCAGGAAAGCTCCATATTATCCTTAAAGAAATGACAACTCATTCACTGAGAGTAGGTTCCATGCTGCTGAGGTTAATGAGAAAGGGAGCATGTTCATGGAATTCTGTCATAGGTGGATCTCCCTAATCCTGGGAGCCCAATCTCTAGAGCAGTTTTCTCCAAGTAGTTCAGAGTTGAACCACCTAGATGTTAAAAATGCAGAGAACTGGGCTTCATCTCAGACCCACTGAATTAGACTATCTGCCATCAAGGCCAGAAATTTGTATATATACATTTTTTACATTTCTCCAGATTATTTTTATGCATGCAGAAGGTTGCGAACCTTTGTTCCAGCATGGAGTTGATCTGAAGGAGTAGAGAGGCAGCTGTTCTACATCCTCCAATGTGACTCTTCTGCTGATGTCATTCTCCCCAAATTTCCTTGAAAAAGTAACTACAAAGAAAACTGAGCTCCTCTCAGGGAGTGGAGTTGTGAAGGGAGCCAAGGGTCTGTACAAGCTCTAAGAAATTTGGGGACCAAGAAAGGAGCCTCCTGACACATGGCTAGATTTATATTTCATTTTGGTTTTCCCCTCTTTGTTCCATCCATGTTAGCTATTTAAGAGCTGAAATATATATATATATATATATATATATATATATATATATATGGCTTATGACTCCAGACAGAAAAATGTGTTTATTTTTCAAATGGTACTAAAACAAACAACTCTGAGTCCATGGACTCGTTTTCCTCTTTACCCCTGTGAACTTCTGTGTAGGATATAAAAATTTCTAGCTGTTCCTAGCTCCCTCCTAGGGATCTCCCTTCTCTGTCATCCTAACAATTCTCTTTGCCTCTCCTGGATGTGCCTCTCCCTTTTCTTAGCTTGTGTGTCGTCTTCTTTCCTTAGTTTACCTCCTCAGTATGGTGGAACACGTCACCCAGTAGTTTCCTCAGGAATGGTGTATGTGACATAAACTCTTTGAGTTCTTCTGAGAGGAAAAGGATAAGTTGTCCAAGACTGATATCCTACAAAATGACCTCCCAGGAAGTACTGACTTCCTTCAAAGCTCAGTTAAAACAGGGTAAACCTAGTGCTTCAGGTAATCAGTTCTGATCCTCAACAACGTTTAGACCCCAAGAGAAGGGTTGCTGCTTTACTAACCATGAACACTGACGACATAAGGCCCACCACAACTTGCCTCTTCATACAGCTGCAACCCCAAGGCTTGATCCTGGCTGCCCCCCACCCCCATCATTCCAAGGAAGGGGCTGGTGCTATCTCCAATCAAAAAAAGTGTCTTAGCAGAAGAGGGCTAGAAATAAGTTTCTACCAAGTACTATTACCATTATATTCTGACCTCTAATTACACAGAGAATATATGATGTTTCTTTAACTATGCAGTTTAAAAGCCCCGAAGCCCAAATAACTGAGTATCTTCACCATAGTCTGACCCCTAGCTCTGTCAGGCTGTGCTATTTCCCAGAGTGTTGTGGGCAGTGAGAGAACTTTACAGTTGCTACTGATGCTGTTACCATGAATTTTCCCAGTGAACACTGCTTCAGCAGCTCTGGTGTATATGCAGTCTTGACATCAGTCATTGTTTGTACAGTATCTTGAATGTATGAAAAAGTATCCATTCTCCTGTCCCCACCCCACCCCTACTACTACCACTCACATCACCCCTGCCATATCTGATAGTTTGTCTGGGCATAAAATCCTGGGGTGAAATAATTTTACTCTTACAATAAATAAACATATTAATCCATGGTTTACTCATTTCTGCTGCTCAAGAATTCAGTTCCACTCTGATTTTCATTCAGTCTTTTGTATATGATCTGTTTGGATTTTTAGATTTTTTGGATTTCTTTCCTTTTCCCCTCTCTCCCACACCCCCCTCTCTTCCTCTCTCTCCTTCCTCTTTCTTGAAATTTAGGATCCTCCCTCTGACCAAGTATTCTGAAATTTCATACTTATATACCTTGGCATTGGTACTGTTTTAATCTACTAAGAAAACAGATCAAAGGGTATAGTTGCCAAGCTCTTTCTACCTAGAAGTTCATGTCCTTTGGATCTGGAAGTTTTCCCCTGAATTCTTTTTTTTTTTTTTTTTTGATGATGGTCCCCTATTTAATCCGGGTCTCTCTTTAATTCAAATGTTGACTCTCTTAGACTAATCCTCACTATTTTTTAGTTCCCTGTTTTCCATTTCTTTATCCTCTTTTTCAGATTTCTCAAGATTTCCTTGCCTTGAAATTCTTCCTGTGAATTTTTCATATCTGTTATCAGAATTCCAAGAGCTCCTTTTTGTCTTTGAAACATGCCTTTTGTATAGTTGCCAGTCCCTTGTTTCATAAAATAGCTTATTAATTCTCTGGGTATACTAATGAGTTATTTATTGTTGTTGTTGCTTTTTTTTCTTTTCCCTGATTATTGTCTCTATTCTTTACTTTGATTTCTGTCTTTCATATTAGGAGTTATCTTCAAACATCTTTTGATTCCTAACAGAATAATTATGTTTAAGGGTGGAGCCATAAAAACCAAATTGACAGCTTAAGAGAATTTAATTCTTTACATGGAGAGCTAATTAATTAGTTTATCATATAAAAGAAAAAATTGTTTATCATATAAAAAATTAAAAATCTCTAAAAATGTGCATATAAAAATAATTCTACACTCATGTTTATGAGGTTCACAGTCTAAGAACTCCTTAGTTCATGAAGTAAAATGTTCATTGGTGTTTTTAACATCTTAAAATTAGCCAATGTTTAAATACTTTTCTAGCCTTTGCTTGAACACCTTGAATGAAGTAAGCCAACCATCAGCCAAATTACTCCATTATCTTGGAACAGTTCCATCACCAAAACCTATTCTTTGTTTGATCCAAAATATGTCTCCTGTAAATTCTATCCTTTTGTCATATTTATGTTAATTGGATAAATTAAAATCCAATCAAAGGGTTTTTTCCCTACTTGGAGCTTTTTAACATAATCAATATTAATCCTACATTAGTAATTCAACTTTTCTGGGATACTGCTATAAAACCAATACCTCTCTTTCCCTGAAAACACCTATTTTAAAAATAGAAAATAATGTATCCCCCACCCAGCTTTTCAAGAACAATATTGGATTACTGGGTGCTTAGGTTTGGGTTTTGCTTAAGATGCAGAGATGCCAACTGGAGTAGTCAAAGAGCATAGATAGATTTATATTGGGAAGAGTTAACTACTGGGAGTAAGTGGCAGGTCAAGATGAGATCTGGTTAAGCTGGTAGCCAAGAAAAGTCTGAATCAGCTATATTCTGGGAGTTTTAAGAGAGAAAGAGAGAGAGAGATCCAGACTGGTCAGACCCTTATTCTCAATTCTCCAATGACACCAATAATTTCTTTAGCTTCTGACATTTTACAATAGCTTAATCCATGACTTTATTCCCTATCTTCCCTACACTAACAGTGTTAATGAAATCAAGCCTGTTCTTTCCCAGCTACACAAATCCTGGAGTGCAGTCCTTATGCAAGAGGGTGGCCAAGAAACTTGAAAAATCTCTCACAAGCAACAAAGCCATTTGTCTCTCCTATGCACAGCCCAAGAAGAGCTAATAGCAAACATCCACCAATACACAGGGGTGTGTTGTTTTGGCAGACACCACAAACTCAACTTTCAAAAAACTATTCTTGAAGCCACCATCTTGTTCCCTTAAAGCCATTCCCTCCAGAGCTCACTTCAGAACAGAATCAAGACTCCTTTAAGTTTTCCGTCTCACATTCTCCCCCTTAGCACAAAGGTGGACAAACTTCCAGTCTCTAACCTGGCTCCACCCCAGCACCTGGCTCCCTTGCCTTTGAATGAGGACCAGCCAAGAATGAACTCAGCTGGAGAAAATGTGCAGAAAGGGTGGGAGCCAGAAAGCCAGGGGCAGAGCAAACCCTCCCTCCCGAGGTGATGGGCTCCACAGCTGTCCCAGGCCTCTGAACCCTACAGTGCCAGTCAGCGGGCTGGCTCTGCCTGTCTCCTCCTCTCCATTCCTGGCAAGGGGTCTTTTTGTTGTTATTCCCCCTCCTACTCTCCTGATTCCAGGCCCAGTGTTTGCTTGTCTTGCAGCCAAAGATAAACTCCAGGCATTCAGAAGACTACTCTTTAGATATCCGAACAGAGCGCTGCCTAAGGGAAAGAACAATTTGTCTTATGTATTGCTTTCCCGTTTGTTTTTTTCCTTCATAGTTCATTTTGATGAGGCAACTCAGTGTACATGCACTCATAAAAACTCAGGGTTGAAAGGAACATAAAATGCACTGAAGCTAACCCCATGTAGTCCTTGAAACCCATATTCATACAACTCCGGACCTATCTTCCTTCCATTGACACCAAATTTACTGTCTCCGTAAAAACGGCCCATATTAGCAGACAGTGCTATCTGAATTCTCTTCTTTGACTGCATTTACTGAATGCGAGACATTTGAAAAGAAAAAAAAAAAGTCAGATTTTTGGATATGTCCTGTGGACAGGAACCTTGTCCCCATTTTTGGCATTTGTGTTCAAATCAAGAAAGCATACAGTTTGAGAAGTCTTTTTTGGCTGCTGGTATATTAAAAATTAAAGGGATATTGAAACTTCCCTCTTTAGGGGACTAGGACTAAAAGCAAAATGCTAAAGGAAACTGTTTTAGAACTGTGTTCAGTTTGGGAGACCAGTGGGTGACAAGAAGGCTAATCATTGCCTTCTGGACACAGCAGCTGATCTAGCAAACACCACAGCCCACTCCTGTTCAGTAAGAAGCCTTGTGCGTTCTATGGCTTATTAAATGCCAAACATGTATACTCTTTACTAATAATAATCAGACAAAGCAAACAGCCCCGGAAGGCCGACTAGGAGGAGAGACAGCAGGGACGGTGATCATGGGACACAGGCTTAAAACAAAACAAGCTGCAAAGCCAGAGGTGGCTGTTGGTTGTCTAAACATAGGGTTCCACACAAGGTGACCTCTGGACAAGTTGAGCAAAGGAGGCTCATGGGGGCACACCAGGGGTGTACTTGGAAGTCAAACCACACTTGCAGGATAAGGAAAAGTATGATTTGTTATTGTCTGCAAATAATTGGATCTCTACTACACTGAAAATGAATGGAGAATAGGGATAGCTTCTGCTGCCCAGGCATTCAGCATGCCAATTAGAAAACCAGGGGCAGGGGCAGCATGAGAGGTGCCATGTAGCTTTATAAATGTTCCCCTGTCTCTGGGCAGACACTTGTGGGCCCTGGTGAGGACATAATGAATGGTGAGTGAGCTTCATGCCCTCCTCAGCACAGAAGGTGATGCCCATGAAGCCAAGGGCCAGAAGCTCATGGAGGATTAGAAAACGGACATTTTCCTTCTGTTCTTAAACCATTCCGTGAACAGCTGGGTACCGAGAAAATGAGCAGGTGATTTCAGATTTACGAAGCTGCATCCTGACCCCCTAGGCAGAGCCTTTGAGAACAGAAGGTGGGAGGCTGACAGAGATAGGTAGATGTGGGCATCTGAACCCAAAACAGTGGCTCTGATTACATATGGACCCTTGAACCAGCTGCTAGAAAGGGCTGCCATGGTGCCAGGAAACTGTCCCTCTCTCAGCGTGGAGAAGCCAGGTAGAGATCATCATTTATGGAAGGTTTCTGTTGAATAGGTTAGTTCTTGAATTGAGAATGTAATTTACATTTTCTTCTCGCCATATTTCTATGCTTCAGATTTGCTTCTAAAGACTTCTAGAATTTTCCTGTAGATACTGTTGTCATTTTTTGATAACAAATTCCTTTTCCCTGATGGAGGTAGCTCCAACCCATCCCTCACCATTCCCTTCCTAAGGCAATGAGAACAAAGATGGGAAGAACCAAAGGTAAGAGATGAGTAAAAATTCTCCCAATCATCAAGCAACATCACATTAATTTTCTAACAATTCTAGTGCTCACGAAAGGGATGTGGAACATTAAACTAGCTTAGTGGCATAAGTATTATTGATTACAGATATTGCCTGTGAGGATTATATTTCTCACCCACTAATGTTAAACTTGACCATATGATTTGCTGTCCAAAATGAAATGAGAACAGAAATGACATATGTCATGTGCCACTTCCATGTAGAAGCTTACAGGCCAGTGCATGCTCTGTCATATTCTCTTCTCTCTCTGCTAGCTGATTATTGTAAACAGAGGCTGCTCCTTCACCTAGGCCCTTGGGATAAAGAAAATATGAAGCAAAGCTGGAGCTGATATGCAGGAGACATGAAGCATGAATGAGATATAAACTTTTGATATGATAACCACTGAGACTTGAGGATCTTTTGTTATGGTAGCATAACCTGGCCTGTACTAATTAATACAAAGTATCCTTAAAGTACATCAACTTTGTTTTTAAATATAATTCGTGTGTATTAACTTAAAAGTTTGGTAAGAAAAATAGCACAATAATAGTGATTATTTCCTGGTTGGAGGATTATGATTTTCTTCTACTCCATGTTTTTCTACAATTCCTAAATCTTCTTCAGTCAAAAAGAAATGGATTCATTACTAAGGAAAACATAAATGTTGTGTTCTATCAAAGGCAGAGTATCAAGTCATGCCTAGGCTACAAGTTCCATTGTGAGTTTCACCATTCATATGAGACTTTGGGTGACAAGTGTAACATCTTTAAATATATCCCCAACATCTACATCACTAACTCCAACTGGCCTCTGGCCTCATGTGGTTCTTCCTCCTTGCTTCCCCTCAATCCACAGTCTTGCACTCACTCCCCCAGGTTGGGACTTAAATGTAGCGTCCTGAAGTCCCCATCAGCTGTATGATGGTCCACAAAACTAACACACACTTAGCACAGAGGAACCTTCATTCTTCTTGGGAACTCTGTGAATATGTCCTCCTTTTGTTTCTCCATCTGACCATCACAGTTGGAGGAGTTCTTTCCTCAGGTCTGTTCCATCACCATCAAATGCAAAAAAAAAAAAAAAAAAAGCCTATCTGTGGGGATGGGAGTAGAGGAAATACCTACTTCTTCCAGATTTATCAGGAAATTAACAGTATATCCAAGAATTAAAACATCTAGGAACCCCTACTTGAAAAGACCAAGAAAGAGGCCATGAACTTCTGACTGTGGTAGGTATTCTGATTCATCCTGATTCTATTATAAATCCCTAAAAATTGTGCTAATTATGTTATTATGTTATGTTATTAAATTCTTTCATGACTCAGGACAAGGAACACTATGTGTGATAATGATCCAAAAATCTTGGTAACTTATCCCCATAAAGGTTTACTTCTCACTTATGTCATAGGCTGATATGGTCCAAGAGGTAGCTCTCCTTAAAGCAGTGGCCCCAAATCCAGATTCTTTTTGCCTTGAGATAGGAACATTTTCAACAGCAACACAATGGCTGCCCTAGGAAGGGGAAAGAATGAAAGATTACTAAAGGATTTTTATGCAATAGATGGAAGTGATATCATTTTAGCCCACATCCCATTATCCAGAAACCCATTAGATGTATCAACCAAACTGAATGGAAACTGGAAAATGGAATCTTCTCTGAATCTTACTGAAGAAAAAAATAAATAAAACTGATAAGCATATGGCAAGCCCCTCCCTCAGTTTTACCTTCTAGTTACCCTATATCCATTTCATTCTTTCTCCAATACATACAACTCACTCACCTCCCCCAAGAGGGACAATTTAAAGTTCTATCCACTCAGTCTGAAATAGGATCCATCAGATCCAGACAAGACCCCTCTAGACCTGGCAGGTTATGAACTAAAGAAAAAGCGGCCTCTCCCACCCCCACCCTGTCTGCCACCACCACATACATCCCAACAGTGGGTAAACACATTGAGAACTGCCTTAATAAACCCTCTCATTTAGAAGAGGAAGAAGGAAAGTCTCATGTCAGTCACCAAACTGTAAGAATTCTGAGGTCCCACTGGGCAAATACTCTAAAGGACCCCATCCCTGGGGTGGGCAAAGTCCCTTGACCAGGCCAGGTTCTGCTCTCTGGAAGGAACTCCTCTGCCCACTGCTCTCCAGGGCCTTTGGCTCCACCCCTGAGTGCTTCTGCTGGTTTATTACTGTCCTTGGTCACATCTGAGGATGGCCTTATGGAAATGAAACATCATTTCAGGCTACAGCTTCTGATATCAACTTCCTTGCCATTCACTTACAACACCCTCACCACAATACTTCCCTTGAAGAAATCAATTTCTGAAACTACCAGGCTTCAATCCAGAAAATAGAAATTGCCTTTGACATTCTGAGTAGGAAGAGGTTTAATACAGGGAATCAGAGGACATGCAGTTATTAGTGAAGAGAACATAGCTCAGAAAGGCTACTTTCCGGAAATCCAGAAATACAGGGTTATTGGGAAGCTACCACCAGTGGTCCCTGCTTCTAGGCATGAACATAATTGATTCTCAGAAAGACCCTCGATGCAGTTCAGCAGCCTACAGCATAGAAGTGAATTATCCTTAGGAAGATTTTCTAAACCATGCCACCAGCAAAAACCCACATCACATGTCTGCTCATGCTTGTAAGAAGATAATAGTTTCTCCTTTCCTTCTGCTTTCCAATCTCTAAGGCATGTCCCTTTGGGATCTAAACGGAACCCCCTGGCAGGGGAATCTGGGAAATGCAGTTTCCATGATTTGTCACCCTGCAGTTTAGAGAAGGAGGCTTAGAAGGGTGGTGATGATATTAAAACAAAATCAGAAATAGTATTTGTCACACTGAAGTTCACAGAAATTGTTAAAAGTCACAGCCATTAAAAATTTTCCTTTTCCTGCTCATCTTAACCTACTCTGTGTATCTTGCTTAGTATGTTCACAGCACATGTGAGCATGAGACAAATATCCTGGGACAATACCATAAAGAAATATATTTTCCTTGAGGGTCTAAAATTGTGTGAATTTGATCCAAGAATGTCCAATAAATCTGGCCTTTGATAAACATTATTGCAGAGCAGTAAAATGATATGATGAGGAATGAGCCCAGTGGGGGCCAATCTAGAGTTCGCTACTAGTATTCCACTTGAAAGTTATATTCTCTAGACCTCATTTTTTTTCCCATTTGGGATAAAGGTTAGACTAAATGTGTGATTTCCAGGTTTTCACATAGCTATAGAGTCATTCTTCAAATGAAATCTTAGAAGGAGTTCTAATAACTTAAATAGATAAGGTAGGAATTGCTCCTCTGTAGTAGAATGGAGACCTGGAGCCCAGTGTTCCCATGGCAGCTCCAGACAATTCCTCTGGTTCCATGGGGCACAGTTTGAAAACTCCCTGGATGAGACTGCCTGAAAAATGCCCTATCGACTTCCAAAGTTTTATGATATAATCATGTTCTGAGCCTTGACTCTGTTAGATGTAATGTCAAATTCTCATCAAAAATATATCTATTCAGAAAAGTTCTAAGACTAATTTCCATTATTACTCAATAAAGGGGTGGCAGAATTCTATTAAAGTGGAAAAGGTTCAATATTTTGAATGTACAATATTGTGCCCCAAAACTCAGATTCCAAATGCTACAAGACTTACTTAAATATTTGATGTGTCTGCAAATGCCCAACAGATGCATGAAAAAGTGCTCAACATCACTAGACATCAGGGAAATACAAATCAAAACCACAATGATACCACCTCATACTAGTCAGAATAGCTAAAATTAGCCACTCAGGGAATGACACGTGTTAGTGAGAATGCGGAGAAAGGGAAATCCTCTTATACTGTTGGTGGGAATGCAAGCTGGTGCAGCCACTCTGGAAAACAGTATGGATGTTCCTCAAAAAGTGAATAATAGAACTATCCTATGACCTAGCAATTGCATTATTGGGTATTTATCCCAAACATACAAATGTAGTGATATGAAGGGGCACATGCACCCAAATGTTTATAGCAGCAATGTCCACAAAAGCCAAACTATGGAAAGAGCCCAGATGTCCATCAACAGAAGAATGGATAAAGAAGACATGGTGTCTATATACACAATGGAATACTACTCAGCCATCAAAAAATGAAATCTTTCCATTTGCAATGACATGGATGGCACTAGAGGGTGTTATGCTAAGTGGAATAAGTCAATAAGAGAAAGACAATTATCATATGCTCTCGCTGATATGTGGTTTAAGAAACAAAACAGAGGATCATAGGGCAAGAGAGGAAAAAAATAAAACAAGACAAAATCAGAGAGAGAGACAAACCACAAGTGACTCTTAAGCATAAGAAACATTCTGACAGTTGCTGGAAGGGAGAGGGATGTGGGGATGGGGTAACTGGGTGATGGATATTACAGAGGGCATGTGATATATGAGTACTGGGTGTTATATAAAACTGATGAATCACTGACCTCTACCTCTGAAACCATTAATACATTATATGCTAATTGAATTTAAATAAAAAGAAACAAATTAAAAATAAATAAACAAAAATAAAGATTTGATATGTCATTATTCATATGATACTCTGACAGCTAGAATAGGGTCACAGAAGAGTGTCCATAGGCACAGTAAAAGAAAAATGAACGGGCACCATTCAGGGGACAGCAATTAGACTTAACCAGAACCTACTGATGTTGTCCTAGGGAAACAAAGCCAATATTATTTCCAGTGGGGGAAAAAGAATTCCATAGCATTTACCAGACATTCTCAGCTATATTAAGTGGAAGACCAGCCATGGTTAGGGTCCATTTGGAGTAATTTAAACTATAGTAGATGCAAAAAGGCAGAGGAGACAAAAATATATGATTACTAGAGTTTTCTTGACAATTTTATCTTTTTGCCCATTTTTCCAATTGAACTTCCATGTCTTTATTTTTCACTGTATGACCTTATTATCTGAAGCACTCCACAGCCAGATCATGAACTCTGCCACAGAGAGCTCATGCAGAAGTAGTCCAGTGTAGCAACAACAGAAATCCCAAGAATATCTAAATTTTATTATTGTCTTAGTCTGTTTGAGCTGCTATGGCAAAAAGACTATAGACTAGATAGCTTCTAGACAACAGAAATGTATTTCTCACAGTCCTAAAGACAAGGGAAGCCCAAGATCAAGGCATCAGAACATTCAGTGTCTGGTGAGAGTCTGTATCCTGGTTCATAGACAGTCATCTTTTTGCTATGTCCTTACATGACAGAAATGACAAGAGAGCTCTCTGTGTCTCTTTTGCAAGGGCACTAATCCCATTCATGAGGGTGCCACCCTCATAAGCTAATCACCCCTCAAAGGCCTCACCTCCAAATACCAGCACATTACGGATTAGGTTTCAACACTGGGATTTGGTGGAGGCAGGGAGAGGCACAGTCCATAGCAGCCACATCCTGAGAACCATGAGTTTCTACTGGCTGTGACGTGCCCCTGAATCTCTGGAATTAGCCCTTCCATACCTCTGATCTCTTTCAGAGAGCACCATGTGGTCAGCGATCTGCAAAGCCCCAGGAAGTAGAGTGACTCTTTTGTTTAATCATAATTTCAAATGTGCCTCTAGATCTTCTACTTCTTCAAAGATCAGCTCAAACCCCACATCTTGTTTGATTCTGCCCTTGACCACCAAACCATGATGACCTTACTATCTCTGTGACTTCATTAGGACTTGTTAAATGTTGCTAGTGATAACTCTCTCTAGGTGTATATCCTTTCCTCTCAGCAGAACAAACGGGAGTGCTCACAGACTTCAATAGCATAGCATAGCAGAGTTTGAATCTAGATTCTTCTTCTCACTACCTGATGATCATTATGTCATCATGAACCTCCGCTTTCTCATGTGTAAAAAGAACATGAAGATACGTCCCAGAGCTGTTGTGAAATGCCTAGCACCATGCTTAACATGTAGCAGCTACTCAGTAAATATTAGTTACCTTCTTCCTCCTCCCTCCCCTTCCCCTGACAAATTCCATGTATTTATCAGGGAAGATAAATATACCACTCTTTATCTTTTTCCTCTGCCTTTAAGATCTCCATATCAAAG
Source organism: Mustela nigripes (assembly GCF_022355385.1). Taxonomy (NCBI): domain Eukaryota; kingdom Metazoa; phylum Chordata; class Mammalia; order Carnivora; family Mustelidae; genus Mustela; species Mustela nigripes. The sequence goes on from NC_081560.1 coordinate 50,113,616, forward strand.
ATTCCACAGGCCTCCTCTGACAGGATCCTGACTGAATAATCATAGATGTTGTAGAAGTCACCTATTATCCAAAGCTTCTGTCTGACTTGACCTACACTTAAGGTGAGTTGGTGACCTCACCATGATCAGTGAATAATGTAAGTAGAGACAAAACACAAGTGACTAGTGCAGGGTTTTTTCTAAGTCTCTGCCCTATTTCTATTGTGTTGGTGAGATATGATGCATTTTTTTTTTTTTATCTGACCAAGTAACATCTTGACAAAATAAGAGCACAAGTCAGAATTCCCAACGACTCAAACTCATCTTCCTCTGGGGAAAGAACTACCAGTCGCCCAAGACCCCAGTGCCCCGTGGATGTCCACAAAAAGTCATGTGTGCCCGTGGGCTCCCTCTGAGAGGATTCCTGATTGAACAACTGTAGAAGGCACATATTTTCTAAACTGCTTGGATTCAGTCTAAACTTACGCATGGGACTCTCAGTATTCCTGTTTAACTTAACTATACAGAGTTGGTTGTTCGGTTGGTTTTTGGTTGCTCCAGAAGAGCTATTAACACATTGTAGACATTGGCGTCCCCTGGAACACAATTTGGGAAAAGCTCATCTGGCCCAAACCCCTTATTTTAGAGGTGAGGTCTTGGAACCTCAAAAGATGTCTAATGATGGAAAACCCGAGTTTCCAGATCTTTGGTGCTCCTTTTTATCTCCCACAACCTCCTTGTGGCTGGATGCATATCTCAGAATCTGTTCCTTCCCTTTGTTATTTTTCTGTGGCATTATTGTGTGTGTGTCTGTGTGTGTGTGTGTATGTGTATGCACACATAACAAAACAGAAGAACAACCTCTTGAGAAATGTTGGCTCTCTCATCCTTTTTTTTTTTTTTTTAAGATTTTATTTATTTATTTGACAGACAGAGAGGCGGGCAGAGAGAGAGAGAGAGAGAGGAGGAAGCAGGCTCCCCACTTACCAGAGAGCCCGATGCGGGGCTCGACCCCTGGACCCCGGGATCATGACCTGAGCCAAAAGCAGAGGCTTTAACCCACTGAGCCACCCAGGTGCCCCGGCTCTCTCATCTTTAAGCGGACCATAATGTATGCATTCATTTCACAGAATGAGAAATAGTCCATAACCGGAGGGGTGCTGTTATGGCAGTTTGATCAGAGGACAGAATGCCTGACTCCACTCAGGAGCTGGGTTGTGATGATTTGCTCATTCATTATTCAATTGTTTCACAGAAGTTTCCCGAATGCCTGCTGTGCCAGAAACCCTGCCAGCTGCTGTGGATACAAAAATCCAGAAAGACGCAACCAGTGCCTTCAAGCTGCTTACATTCTAGTGTGAGAAACAGATGAATGTCAGGGAATCAGGAAGCTTCTAAGAGAGAAGCTCATTTCTACCTGAGATATAGGAAATCAGGGAAGGGTGTTCCAGGCAATAAAATTTTGAGCACCTCCGAGGAGTCGCATATGGATTCTGTTTCCTAAAACTTTTGAAGACCTCGTCTCAGAAGCAGGAAGCGTGTGGCGCGTCAGTTATTCAAATCAATCCGAGCAGTAGCACAGAGAACACAAAAACAGGGACCAAGAAGAAGCCAAATCTCTGCTTTAGCATGGATCCCATGGCGACACCTCCCCCACTGCCCGCGATGGCAGCTTGCCTTGCTAATTGTGTTTTCTTAAAGCAAATGCTAACGCTGGTTTATATCCCTTGAGCACACACCAGCTGGATAGTAGGAGGAAGCCGGTTCAGCATTAAAAAACGGACCACAGATCATTCAGGGGGCCGACAAGCCACAGGCAGATAATGGAGTGGAATGTGTGGGGTTCCTGGTAGCTGGGGAGCAGGTGCGCCCGCCCGCCCTGCAGCGCCATCTCCTGGTTCCGCCGAGTCTCTCTCCAGTCCTCAAACCCCTGCGTGTGAATCTATCAGTAGGAGCGCCAACGAGGTCACGTGAAATGCAGAGGACCGTAATGAGCCCTACGTGAATTTAGACGGCTCGGAATCCGGTGGTTAGATCATTTTCAAGCGAATAAAACCTGAAATTGGCTTTTCACTTTGCAAATCATCTTACCCGCAACTGTCCACGGTTAAGGACTCTCCTAAGCCCCGAAGGCAATGGGCCTATAAAGGACGTTTCTTGGAATAACTGAATCAAGTTAAAATGCTGTTTACTTTTTGCCATAGAAGCTCTGACAAATAAAATGGAAGATGCTGTTGCCATTTTCATCGACTAAAACAAGTCTTCACAGGGGAGAAAAAGAAGGAAAGAAACTAAAATGTCAGTTGCTGACAGTGTCATTCCCTGCCAGTCAGTAAATAAACAGAACATCTATTAGTTGTCATGGAAACGTTCCGCCTGATTCCGAGCATCAAAGCTCAACAATAAAGAAACCCTGATATTTGTGGCTGGGCACAAACAACTCTTTTGGCATTTCTCATGAGCTCACCAGCTTAAGAGCTAACATTTTCCCTGTTTGTTTTCTTTCTCAGGCATGAATGCATTTGTTTTGGGGAAAAAAGACATGTAGCTTAGAAACCCATCAGAAATATGTGAATATAGCTACCTCGCCAATCTCCGCTTTCCCCACTTCCCCCCGCCCCACACACCTCTCTTTTAACCTTTGCCTGAGAAGAATTTAAATGGCATATTTAGTCACTACATATTCTGCTTCCTGTACCCCATGCTGCATAAAATGGATTGATTTAAATCATTTACAGTAACCATGTGGAGGAGGACAGCCTAGTTTTCGGCACCAAATGCTCTTGGATCCTTAATAAGCAGCCAAAATTACAAACAACAGATGAATGTACTTGCATTTGTCTCTTCTTGGGTAAAGAATTATTCTTGAGTGAAAACTTATTGCATACTCACAGCTTTCAACAACAACAACAACAAAAAAAAGCTCAGAAAGGCAAGCAGAGATAAAGGATGCTAAACTCTCCATCTCCCAGGTAACTAGTCTCAGAAATGTTAGCTTAAAAAGTCAGAGAATGTTCCTGTTATAATTTTTTGTAACCATGGAATTTATAACACCTCACAAGGCAGGAATGCACCAAGTCTAAAGGTTACAGCTGAGAGCCACTAAAGCTTTAGGAGCAACCATTGTTAATAATAATCAGCTGAAAGCAGAACACAGCTCACCCTTCAGAGCTTCCCTCAAACATTTAGCATCTTTAAAGCTCTAGAGCCTTTGACAAGCAAGGCATAAATCAGGGGGGATTAAAATTCTTGATTTTTCTGGCATTTTCAAGCCATAAATCCCACACATTCCTAAACCGCATCATCCCATAATTAGAGCTAAGGGCCAGAGTGGGTTCTGACTGCAGCTCGATTCAAACTGGAGTAAGGGGCTCCTGCTTCCCTCTGGGCCTTAAAAGGATTCTTGCTGAAGGACAGTTAAAGATTTTTTTTAAAGCCTTCTGAAGTGAGCCCAAGGGGGACTACATTTATCCCAACACTCTACCAGGCCTTTCTCATCTTTGGATATAGCCACCTCTGGATTTTTCTAGAAGATCCTCTTAATCCATGTCTACATACTCCAAATGGTTTGCATAGTCAGAGATAAGGAAACAATTGAAAAGGGCCTATAAATGAATGAAGTCAATTCATAGTTCCTCAAAGTGGGCTCAAGGAGCACTTGTGTTGGACATTCAGAATCACCTGTGTTGAGATTTAGATTTTTTTTTTTTTTTCCAGCTCAACTGGAACATACTGAGTCAGAGCTCCCAAGGGAGAGAGGACTTAATCAACTTAGCAGATGTCACCAGCTGATCCTTTTGGTCTGGAAAACCAGGCATTAAAACTTAATCTCGAAAAGCAGAGTCTAGAAATCTGCATTTTTAACCACAGGGCCAGGCATAAGTGCAGACCCATGAATGCTTACTGCTTTAAACTGAATGTATCTATGATCTTTTGTATCATTTCTCCAGAGAAAAAGTCTTGGGCCCCACTTTTCTTTTCCCTTTTTTTTAAAGAATGTTTTTCAGAAAAGCTCTTCCCTCACATGGCAGTGTTCTCTTTCCGGGCCTTTGCAGTGGAGTCTCCCCTTACCCTGGCGGCAGGTGACGTCACAGCAGGTGCACAGGGGTGGGACCGGGAAGACCTCTGGTGCCTTCATTAACTCCTACTGCTCTGAGCACCAGTTTCCTCATAACTTGAGCTTCTTAAACTCCAATAAAGCTGACTTGTGCTCTAGCTTCTCTAACACTGGGTCTGTCTTCTGTCTTGGCCAGCTAACACTCTTTTTTAGTAGTTGGGGAAAATGGAATGAGGACTTCCAACTCTAGTACTTTTTAGTACCTTTTCTCCCTTAAGCTCAAAGTTTCCTGCTCTTTAAAACATGAGAGTCTTTATGTGAAAACCCCGAGAGGACTCTCTAGAAGCAGTGTGATTCCAGAAGAGCCAGCGGTATGAGCAAGGTCAGGACAAGTCCCAAGTATATTAAAAATAATTGCACTGTTGACAGACTGACTTTTAGCCACTTCTTTTCTCTTGAATGGACTAGCCCACATATATGTGTATGGTTTCTTGCCTTTCTGTCCATTTTGAAGATACTACACAAAGGAGGCTATCAAGAGGCTGAACATCACATTTTGTTTTCATTCCATAGTTCTAAATCCCTAAAGACTAGAAACAGAGGAAGTAGAGAGCCAGGAGGGAATATACATCCCTGGAGCAAAGAGGAGGGATCAAATATTTGGCACATGGAGCAGGTATGTGGAGAGTATGTGGACACTGAGGCCAGCCCAGGAAGCTACCTCTCCAAGCTCCCAACTCCCCCTTCAGGTTCGCTTGCCTTAGGAGCCAACCGCCTTTTGGTGCCTCTAGCATGCAGGCCTCTAGGGATTCCCCAAGACTGCTCTCTGGCCTGCCAAGGTATGGGGACACTCTGTTTCCTTTCAGTGCCAGGAAGGCAGTATTTGACTTTTCCAAAGGGAGTTTTCCTAGCAAACTAAGAAAAAAGCAAAACCCTTTCCATAAACACAGAGGCATGAGAAATCCATAATTCTAGATCTGCTCATCTTTTAACTCACTTCCAACTAAGTTTGGTTTCCCTAGCACAGATTCTAGAGAACCAGCCCCAGAATCTTCTCCTCAACCCTCTTCCAGCCGAACTGGGTGCTGAACAAACATGCTCCATCCCTTAGCTGGACGTCACCTTGGGTTTGTCTCACTTTTGGGCCTGGCAGGAATCCTGACGCTTACCTGAACATCATTCCCCACGCCTTCCTAGAGGGACATGTGAATGGAAGAGAGCTTTGGAGACAAGAATTCAGAGTTCATGTTCCCAGTTGTCAGTGACAGGCCGTGTGACCTCGTGTAAGCTATTTACCATGTCTCAGGTTCCATTTCCTCCTATTAAAACGAGGTAACAATGCTGACTTCGTGAATTGCCAACAAGATAAGAGGAACTACAAACACCTAGGATATCCTTCTCCCCTAAATCATAGGGTACAAGTCCCCAGATTCACCTACTCTCCAGGATCCTCAGCATGTATCTGTGCTCAATACTATCCCTTCTGGGAATCCAGCCATGATCCATGACTTTCCAGGATGAATGGAAGAGAAAACAGAGGAGATTCGGGATGCCTACAAACTATGATTATTCAGATAGGTATCTTGCAGACCATTTTCTCAAAAATGAAGAATTTTTGATTTCCAAGGAAACAACTAAAAAGTACATGTTAGCACAAATATCATTTAAGCATTCAAGCAAGAATTAGAACTGTGAGAAGAATAAATGAAACAAGATGGGATTGGAAGGGAGACAAACCATAAGAGACTCTTAATCTCACAAAACGAACTGAGGGTTGCCAGGGGGATGGGGGAGGGAGAGATTGGTAGGGTTATGGACATTGGGGAGGGTATGTGCTATGGTGAGTGCTGTGAAGTGTGTAAACCTGGCAATTTACAGACCTGTACTCCTGGGGCTAATTATACATTATATGTTTATTAAAAAATTAAAAATTATAAATTTAAAAAAAAAAGAATTAGAATTGTGAGAAATTTGCACCTGCCACCAATGAGTTTGATAGCTTTTCAATCTTAAAGGGCTTCCTGATGAGATTGGTGGCAATATTAACGAATGTGATTTCTTGATTTTCTATGATGAGATGTGTCAATATTGGATATCTGTTAACTCAATGAGCCAATACTTTATAAATGAGCAATATACAATGTTACAAAATCATGCTTGGTTAAAAAAAAAAATCATTCAAAGTGCAATATAGACCAGTGGAATTTAATGTAACAGAGTATAAGATAATCACTGATAAGATTTGGGGTCCCATTTTAAATAGCCCTTAAAAAATCATCAATTGGGATATCTGGGTGGCTCAGTCAGTTAAGTGTCTGCCTCCGGCTCAGGTCATGATCCCAGGGTCCTGGGATCGAGCCCTGCATAAGGTTTTCTGCTCAGCAGGGAGCCTGCTTCTCCCTCTCCCTCTGCCTGCTTCTCTGCTTACTTGTGCTCTCTCCATTTCTCAAGTAAGTAAATAAAGAGAAAAAAAAGGAAGAGAGAGAGGAAGGAAGAAAGGAAGGAAAGAAGGAAGGAAGGAAGAGACAGAAAGAAGTAAATAAATCATCACTTGGGGGTGCCTGAGTGGTTCAGTCAGTTAACCATCTGCATTTGGCTCAGGTCATGATCCCAAGGTCTAAGGACCAAGCCCCGCATCAGGCTCCCTGTTCAGCGGGGAGTCTGCTTCTCCCTCTCCCTCTGCCTCTCTCTCTGCTTGTGCTCTCTCTCACACTCATTCACTCTCTCAGATAGAGAAAAAAAATCTTAAAAAAAAAGGAACGATCACTTGTTTAAAAAAAAAAACTAAAACAACACAAATAAAAGAAACTATCACTTGTTGAGCTTTGTGTCTTATCAAAGAAAAATATCCACAACTATTTGAAAAGTCTACGACAAAACTTCTGCCTTTCCAACTACATATCTGTATAAGGTTGGATTTTCTTTAAAAACTTCAAGCAAAATATCATATTGCAATAGATTGAATGCAGAAGCAGATAAGAGAATCTAGCTGTCATTGATAAGCCAGATATTACAGAGATTTACGAAACTGTCAAACATGTCATTCTTCTCACCAAATTATCTTTTGTTTGAAGAGGTATACTTTTAATAAAATGTTATTTATGTTAACATATAATTGTATTATTGTTATTTTAGCATAAATAATAAATAAATATTGTTAAAATTTATGTTTTAATTTCAGTAAATACCAATAGATATAACCCACATGAGCAAATGCTTCTGGGTCCTCAATAATTATTAAGAGTGTAACAAAGTTCTGAGACCAAAAGGTTTGAGAACCACTGACATAGGACAAAATTTAATTATCTAAGCCTATAACCTAACTCTATTTGATATATAAATGCATGTACTTTTGTATCTCCTAAAGTATACCAACTTCCTGGAATGCAACTCTCATGGGAATCAGTAGTAAACTGTCTGTTTCTTGGTTTAAAAGTTGGCCAAGATCTATTGACCATTTCATAAAGTCATACCACCAATGGCAACATTAGTCATGATATTAGAGTTGCTGACACAGTACACCATATATTCTGGCTTTATAATTGTGCCATCCCTCTGATTTTTGGGTAAGGCACGGACTTCAGACACCTCATTTTGTTTTCTAGTATAGTTGTGTCCAAGGATTTGTACACTGAAATACATATTGTAGTATTAATTTTCCTTTTTTTATATAATATGGTCAAGACATTTTCTTTTTAAATTGTGTAGATAGGTAATTTATGTTAATTATGAATTTTATAATAATAAAAAGAACATTATAAATTATTGTTATGAAAGGGGTATTGCATCTGCTGTGGTTGAGAATCATTACTCTAAGAGGTAGAGGCTGATGCAAGAGATTTGAGAATTATCTGTAGAGAGGTTATAGGTGAAGCCACTGGAAGGAGTCATCTTATGAGATGCCTCATTCAGAGTTCCATGCCTTTAAAAGTGAGGGAGGAATAACCACTGGGTAGAGGATGTCCCAAAAGAATGCTGCTCATGAAAGTTGGTTCAAAGTTCCCTAGCAACGTGCTACCTCATTGTCAATCTCTGACCCTAATCCCCTATTTGCCCACCAATCTGGTCTGTATGCTTTTCCTCCTTGTATTTACCTTTTTTGCTTACTTGAATCAATAGATATCAAAGCCCACCTCCAAACCCATTCTACAAGCCATACTTTCTTAGACAATCGACCCCAGGACACCCTGATTAGGAACTCTGCTATTGCTGGGCTTTCATTCCAGAAAATACCTTGATACCTGGCCACAGAAAGGACAGACATAAAGGGGCCAAGTACAAAAAGAGGAAAAGTGAAAAAATGAAATTCTTTGCTAAGACAAGAGGTTAAGCTCTTGCTACCCAGAGCCTCCCCGTCTCAGCGAAGCCTGTTCTCTCTCTCCCATGAATTCTGAGATTCACTCAATTTCATGTTTTTACAAAATGGCAAAATGTCTCAGTCTCTTAGCTCATGATTAAAATCCAGTTGTTTATTTATAGGGCCATTTGTTGCTGAAACCTCTCCTTAAAAAAAAATAATAATAATTGCTTCTTAAGATGGTTTTCCTCTATCTGCCAGAAGATGTCATTTTGGGATGAGGCCATTCAAACTTGCTCAGATCTGAGCGATAACTCAGCTAAAATGAGGTCAATGTAAATGACTACCCACAACGGGGGAAAAATCTGTTAAATTAAATCCAGAGTAAGTACCAACATATCATGTAGTGAGAGTTACATGTGTCAAATGAAGGAGTGTTATGAGGATTAATGAGTCTGTTATTAAAAAATGCTTTGGGATTCTTGGATGAATGGCATTATTGAAAGTGGGAGTAGGACTGGCATTTACAGATTGTAGTTACATCAAGGCCTTATAACACACTCTGGGGATACATGGAGAAAGCAATGGAAGAACTTAAAACAGATTTTTTTTTTTTAATGATTGTTGTTTTTTATATTACATTTAGCAGTTCAAATACTTCACTCAGCAAAATATGTAGGTAGATGCAAGGGTCTACTTTGCAAAGTTCTACAAAAAGTAATGTAAGCTCATCTGAGAATCTCAACATTGTGTTTTAGTTCATAAAAGAAACACTGGGAAAATAGCAAGAATTAGTTCAGAACAAACTTATCCTTATGACCCACAGTGGTGTATGTAATGGGCAAATGTCAAAGATGGAGGATGTCAAGGAATTCTTGTTGGGTAAAGTACAGACTAAGCCAGAGGCAATGACATGACTCTGGGCTGCTTCCCTGCGATGCTTGATGTTGTCATGGATAGTAGAAAATGCAGTCAATCTCCTGGTTGTTTCTAAATGCCTCCAAGTCTCAGGTTTCCAGAGGACTGATTTTTTTTTTTTTTAAACCTGGAAGTTTTCACACTATTAAATGCATGACTGAGATTGTATCCTTTAAGTCTGTATAAAATTGTCCCAGCTCTCCTATCAACTTTCTTGCAGAGTCTGACACCTTCTATAGCTGTCTGTGACTTCCCAGGGACCCAGTCGTCATAGTCTCCTTTGGCTGTGAGCTCCTGGTGTATCCCGATCCTCCCTCAATCTGCTACTGTGCTGCGCGCCCATCCTCCCCAATCTAGCCATGGAGTCCAGGCCTTTTCCCAGATTTCCCCCAAAAAAGTACTTGGTGTGTAGCAGCACATTTTATTGGACAGCTGAGGAAACAAATGCCATTTAACTGACAGAAACAAAGATAATTTGAAATTACAGTAATAGACACTCCTGGTCTCAACCCAGCACCAAGAATTGCCCATTGGCCAATTTTCTCCTTAAGTTTCAGTCTCCTGCAATGTCACCTGGCTCCAGGGTCCCTCTCTGCCCTCCTTTGCCTCCCTTCTCTATTCATTCCCACTTCTAATCTTCTATTCACGTTCTAGACAGATCCGTTTAGTTAATCTTTGTGATCTCCTTCTAACCCAAGCCCTCAGATCATCACCTTCCAACCCTGATGCTGTTATCAAGGCATTTTCCTGATTCAAACCATCCATTCAGGAAAGGAATGAAAATAATTCTTTTCTCTAAGAGGAATCTGTCTCCTTCCATGCAGAAGCTTTGGTCACACTGCAATCACTTAGGGCCTCTGGAGGGAGCCTCAGGCACCGACTACATTGCAGAATCCTTTGATTTCTTTGATTTCTCTGCCACTTTTGGGGAGGACCTTCCCCTTTCCACTAACCAGTGCCCACTTGTCATCATGGTGCCCAGCAGTAGAGCCATCATCCATGCTGAACTCCATCCAAATTATACTGTATGCAGCCCTCTCTAACATTGATACACTCACAATTTTAAATGTTCCAATAGTAAAAGAGATACCTCATGGCAGAAAATTAAAGATTCCAATATGAGATACCACTACGCCTGCTCAGAGAGGAAGGAAGAAATCTCTAGATTTGAATATATCAAAAGAATTGTTTATTTGTGGATTTTTTTTTTTTTTTTGGCGTCAGAACTTTTACAACTGAATTGAATGTATTATTTTGAATAGATAATATATGTACAAGGTATAAAATCCAAAAGGTAAAAAAGGGTGCAGAGTGAAAAGTAACACTACTGTACTACTGTGCCTTGTACAATAATTGTCCAGCCTCCCTTCTCAGAGGTAACCATAGGTACCAGTTTCTTCCACATCCTTCCAAAGATTTTTCTGTGCATTTACAAACACAGATATTTATCTTTTTTCCTTAGAAAAAAGATAGCCTGTGCCCACTCTGCATATTCTTCTGCCCTTTGTTCTTCCATTTAACAATATCTCCTGGAGATCACCTCTTTAGTAGATACAGAGACTCTCATTATTTCTACTGGCTCCATCATTTTATATAGTATGTATACACCGTAATACCATTGATGGACATTTAGATGGTTTTCAATATCTTCCTAGTAGGAACACTCCTTTGATAAATTCCCTTGTGGATAGGTATTTTAACCATGTGCAATATACTTACAAGATAAATATTTTGGAATGAAACTCTTAAGCTAAATTTTATGTGCATTTAAATTTTATTAGCTTTTGCCCAATTATCTTCCATAGAGATTCACTAATTTAACCTTCAGCAATGTGTAGGAGAAACACAAATATATGTGTACCTTAAGAGATGGGTAAGAGTTGGAATGACATATACAAGGGTGAACAGAATTTTACCAAGGAGAAGTGGCGCACTCCTGGTCTGTAAGCACCTTGAAGGCAACAACTATGTGATTTATCATCATATCATCTGGCCCTTATCACAATGTCTGGTATATGTAAATATGCAATTACTTATTGATAAGTGAATGGCATCATAACAGTTTAGAGGTGGGAACTAAACTCAGGCTGTCTGGGGGAGAGAGAAAACTAGTTCAAATGACCTAAGGTACAGGTATGACAGGGGAGAAGTGGTCAAAAACAGTTGAAAACTTAAACTGTTTCTTTTTTGTCATCATCTTGGAAACATTTTTTCCTCTACTCATTGTTACAGTCAGGATGAATAGAGAAAATATGGTAAAATCTTGGAAATTATGAACTTCCCTGAGAAAAAAATCTTGATCATATCAGCCTAGAAAGAACATTGACTATGCTATTTTTCCAAGCAGATATCTTTAGTTTTGTCAATATGTAGCCATTGGATCAGGATGTTTTAAGTTCAGACTAATGATCTTAGCTGCCCTTAAGGTCAGGCCAATTCCTGGGGCTTCCTCACTGGCCAGCAACCCATCCTGACCACCACACTGGGAGATATGATCACATGAGCTTTTCTGCGGCCAGTCACTCTGAATGTGCAGAACCAACTGAAGACTATAAAGGAAATGGAATTCATGACCTCAGTTATTGGTTTAACAACTCCATAAAATCAAATATTTATTATGAGGTAGGTGTATCAATGATATGAAGATTATAGAAAGATTTTATACATACATGCCCACATGTACAGAGAAAGGTCTAGATATACCCCCATTGTCTCTACATTGTTGCTGGGTTTTATAACTCTACGTTAAAGTATTATTGCCCCCTTTTACAGACAAGAAAACCAAACTCTGAATAGATGAATTGACTCTCCTGTGATCACTCAGCTAATAAAGTAAAGAAGTGAGAATTCCTACCTAAGTACATGAGGCTCTAAACTCACATTTCTACTACACTGTTAGCCTTGAATTACAAGCACGAACTAATGCCATGGGCCATTCACCATTCGTGCTACTATCACACATTTCTTTCTTTGGGCTGTTTCACTGAGTCAGTGACATGGAAGCATTTACAGCACACAGTTAAGTCTCAGTCTTACTCACATGCAGGCCAGTTCCTCTAAGTAACCATTGTTCTACCCATTCTTTAAAAAAAGGAGTAGGCTTAGATCTAGTAATGGCACATTTTTTGTGCATAACTTTCTTTTCAGAACACATCTGATTACCCTGGGCATTGGGGATATTTCAGCATTTATACTCTACATTTATCACAATATGTTGCCTGCAATGCTCTCTCTCTCTCTCTCTCTCTCTCTCTCTTTTTTTCCCTGGTACCTGGCTCATTAAAGAGACCACTAGTCATTTTAAAACCAAATTGAGTTTAAATACATTTCCTTGACACATCTGTTTTGTTAAATGTATCCCACGAAACCAACATTAAAAGCCAATGCCATTAAGAGGGCACAAGGTAAGCTCATTTAGTTGACCAAATTGTATAACACAATGAATTAATATGATAATATGCCTTTGGAGACCAGCAGCAGATAATGGAGGTGAACAGAGGAGCTCGAGTCTGGTTTTGGAAAAGCAAAAGCAATTCATCATTATGCTATAACAATATAGGAGAACATTTCTCATTTCCCACTCGCCTGCCCCCATTCCAAAAATCTTTTGGTTGTACTTTTCAACACGAACTTCAACCAGCATGGCTTTGCTCACTCAGACTGCTATATTTTGGCTACCCAGAGAATTCTTTTATTTGTGTTTTGAACCAGTAATAAATAAGTGAAGATTTCAGTTGTAAGTAAGAGTTGGTAGGAAATGAATCTGAGAAAACCATGCCCTTGTCACACTGCAGAAAAACTAGCAAAATAATCTCCAAATAGAAGACAAAAATCAGGGAGCAGAGATGAGCAGGCAGAAAAGAAATGCTATCAAAGATTCTAGCCATCCTTCCCTCAGAATTAAGCTTTAGAAACAATACACTATATAAATTGGCAGTCACTTCTTGGACTCAGTCCTTCTCAATAGCTTGGATTTCTGTTTCTATCCTGCTAGAAAAACAAAACAAAACAAAACAGAACAAAACAAACAACTAATTGAAGCTTATTGTGTCTGGTCAGCAAGAAGGTATCCCCTAGCTACTTAAAAAACAAAAACAAAAAAAGCTTTCTAAATAATGTTTTCCCTCAATTATAAAATTAGAGATGTTCATTAGAGAAAATTTTAGAAAATACAGAAAAGCATAAATAAAAAAATGCAAAATCATTTATAACCTCAGTCCTCAGAGATAGCACTACCAGTATTTTAGCATATTTTTATCTGTTTTACATACCATTAAATAGCTTTCAAAATCAGGATTTTAATTGCTATAAAATGACTTTAAAAGGCTTCTGATATTGAACATTTAGGTTTTTCTTTTTCTTTTTTTCCAATTACAAACAAAGCTATAACAAATGCTTTTACATAAATCTTCACCCAGTTTCAGTTTCTATTAGTAGGACATATTCTTAGAGTCGGATTCCTGGGGCTGGGGTGTGAATAATTTTAGAGTTCTTACGTTAAATCTACCACCCTTCAATCCCCATCTTTCTTGGCATCTCAGCAACTTCCAACACCATTGACCCCTACTTCTTCCCTCAAGTCTTTTCTCCTTTGCTCTGTGGCATCAAGTTTTCTCAATTCCCTCTTACCTCTCTTTCATAGTCCTTAGGTTTCCCTCTTACGCCTTCTTCTCCTCTGTACCTATACCTTCTCTGAGTGATCCCATCCACACACCCATCACTCACAGTTTCTACCTTCAAAATCCCCTATTTAAAAATCTGTCCCAGCTCCCTTTCCAACCTCTATAATACACATCCTAGAGTCCTGGACTTCTCCCACTTCAATGCTCACAGGCATTTCAAACCCACAGTCTTATCACACCAATCCTTTTTGCCTGTTTTAGAAGACGGATAAGTAATAGGGAGAGTGTACATCATTTTCTTGTTCCTGATTTTAATGGGAATGTCTCCTGCATAGCACATTCAGCAGGATATTGCTTGTTGGTCTGAGATAAAAATTTTGATCATGTGAAACTCTACAAAGGAAGACTTTCCCTCCTGGTATATGGACGCCACAATATGTCTGCAGTATGTTAATCCTACCATGCAGTCTGACCCTGTGACTTTATCTTATCAATGATCTTAACTTTGGATGCTAAAATTAACTAGTGGATAATGAATACTATAAAGTTGACAAAGGCTAAAACTGCACAGCAAAATAGACCAAAGATAGTCAATAAACACCCACATCTTTTTAAACTTTCAAAAAAGTAATAAATTAAAATAAAAGGAGTCTATAGAAAAACCAAAAACAAAATCAAAATCAGTGAGTGGTTAAAGTTCATGAGACAAGATTAGTATGGACGTAAACTGATAGAAGAATTAAATTTCCTCCTCAGAACTAGGATCTGCAAAATTTGACCCATAAAATTAGAACTGAAAAATATAATGGCCACAAAAAAAACTCACAAAGTCAGAAATTATTATCTGTAAGATTTGATATAAGCCAAAAGGGAGAGGGACACCAAACTAAACTTTATTGAGTTCAATGAAAATAATTTCAGAAAAATCAAAATGGAAATGGAAAAAAAAAATCACAATGGGTGTCAGTTTAACTGTGCTATTAAGAAATTGATTAAAGACTTAGGTCTTGGGTGCCTACAGTGGCTTTGTCAGTTAAGCATCTGTCTTCAGCTCAGGTCATGAGCCCAGGGACCTAGGGTATTGAGCCCCATGTTGGGCTCCTTGCCCAGCTAGAAGCCTGCTTCTCTCTCCTCCTCAGCTCCTCCCCCACTGCTCATGCTCTCTCTCTCTCTCTCTCTCTTTCTCAAATAAACAAATAAAATCTTATTTTTCAAAAAAAGGAATTAGGTCTTATCAGTGGACTCTTCATGAAACAAAGGTCAAATGCTTTCCTCTGGATATGTCTCCTCAGGCAAGGGAAACATAAACAAAAATAAACTACTGGGACTACACTAAAATAAAAAGCTTTTATTTTACCAACAAAACAAAAGGACAACATACTGAACGGGAGAAGATATTTGCAAATGATATATCTCATAAAGGGGGTTAATATCTGAAATATATTATAAAGAACTTATACAACTCAACACCAAAATATTGCAGTCTGATTAAAAGATGAGCTGAAGATTTGAATAGATATTGTTTTCCAAAAAAGACATACAAGTAGCCAACAAATACATGAAAAGATGCTCAATATCACTCATCATCATGGAAGTGCAAATCAAAACCACAATGATCTATCACCTCACACCAGTCAGAACAGCTAGTATAATAAAGATAAGAAATAACAAGTGTTGACAAAGATGGAGAGAAAAGGGAACCCTTGTGCCCTGTTGGGGGAATGGAAACTGATGCAACCACTGTGGAAAACAATATGGAGTTTCCTCAAAATATTAGAAATAGAAATACCACTTGATCCAGTAAATGTTACTACATAGTACTTATCCAAAGAAAAACAACATACTCATTTGAAAGGAAATATACACCCCCATGTTTACTACAGTATTATTTACAATAGTCAACATATGGAAGCAACCTAACCATCCATCAATAGATGAATGGATAAAGAAGTTATGGTATACAGTGAAATACTACTCAGCCATTAAAAAAGAATGAAATATTGCCATTGGTGACAACATGGATAGACTTAGATGGTATAAGACTACAGGAAATAAGTCAGACAAATAAAGAAAAAATGCCTTATGTCTACCATATTTAGATGTGGAATCTAAAAAACAAAACAAAGAAACCAAATGGACTCCTAAAAACAGAGAACAAACCAGTGGTTGTCAGAGGAGAGGTGGGTGGGAGAATGGGCAAAATAGGTGAAGAGCATTAAGAGCATTACAAGATACAAACTTCTAATTATAAAATAATTAAGTCATAGGGATGAACAGTACTGCATGGGGAATATATTCATTTTGTTGAGTATGATGATGTCTTTCCTCCTCCTCCTGTCTCATGCTCTTGCCCTTGAATCACATATAAGCCTACTATGAATAGGATCTCAAAACTGAAAACTTTTAAACCATCAAGGTGTCTTGACAAACATCTGCTTTGGTTGTTCCCAACCTGGGAACCCAGCATCCTAGAAACTAAATGCAGACTGAATAAACAGTAGATGTTCTACCATTTATTTTAAAATGCTACTAAATTGATTTAGTGTTTTCTCATTCTGTATCTTTTCAACCAACAGATTCTAAAAGCCCAAGAATTATCATGTGGGAGTACATGACATATTTTTAGGAGTAAATGAGATCAAGTCCAAATTGACCTAGTCCAACCCCTTCATTTTGTAGATGAGGACTGGGTAAGTTAAGTGACTTACTCAGGGTCACTTGCTGAATGAATAACTGGGCTGGATCTATATATTTGTGATCCTGATTACACATCAAGATTTCTTTCTACCAGATTCCTTCCTAGGGAAGGTCAAACTCACACCATGGATTTATGTTTTCAAATCTGCTTCATCTGAGTTTTTTGTTTTGTTTTTTGGTGTGTGTATCTGTGTGTATATGTATATAATTAGTGGTAGCTAAGCCCAGATATCCTAGAGAAACTGCAAAAACAGAAGTTTATGCTGCTCCTCAGAAAATAATTATTATAAGATTTTCTTAAAATCTTAAAAATCTTTAAAAAAATATTATGGAAAAAATGCCTTTTTTCTTCCTAAACCACATTAGGAAAATGACATCAAAGTCTCCATGATTGTGACCTACTGTTCTCTCTTCCAGGCATATAGTCACTCAGATAGAAACCACATTTCAAGCCTTCTTTGTGGCCAGGTATGTCTATGGAACTAAAGGGACTAAATACTCCTCAATAGAATGTGAACAAAAGTGACGTGTGCTATGTATGCCTCACTTGCTTGGAAGAAAATTTCTTGCCTTGGACTTTTTTTCCCTGACTTTTCTCTGTTCCATTAGCTGGAATATAATAATCTATGACACAGCTTTGGTTTAGTAGACAAAACTAATGCCTCCACATTATGGTAGAGCAAAAATAGGACAGGCACTGAGATGTCTAGTGGCTGCATGGAACATAACTGTCCATCAGGTCAGGGGTCATACAGGCTCTGGTCCAGGCCATTCACTGTTTTCTGGGGACTCTTGGTTATAGTCACTCCACCTTTACTATAACTTATACAGTTAGCAAATATTTTTTGCCCTTTGTTGGCATTGAGAAAAAAAATAAGCTCATCAGCCTGTTATGTTGCCCAAAATATATTTAATTCTTGATTAGTCTGTATAATATCTCACTAAGGGGGGAAAATGCCAACTCTGTGTTTTTGGTCAAAAGGGTGGGTCTGGTTCATGTTATAAAAGTAATCCATAGTTGTCCAATACATATTTTAGGGATCTCTATCACCTAACAAATGCAAAAAAAAAAAAAAAATCCTCCTCCTGTTTTCATAATTCTTAGTGAAAGGATTATGTGAAAAGGCAGAGGGGAAAAAAACATGAGAACTATGCTGTGCATTTCATTGAAAAAATATTTATACTTCTGAAATCTTGATAGAAGGACATTAATTTAAATCATACTTGACATTATTAAAATATTTTCATGTTGATCTTCTTAACCACTCTTGCCACTCTCTCCTTTACACTAGGATGGCTTTGTGATGGTCCTTCTGGCAAGGAGATAGGGAATTCTAGGTCCGTTCTCCTTTTGCCGCATCTTTGGATGCCCAGCCTGACTTTGTATCTTAACTCATAGCCAGCCACAGCTGAATTGGGACTGCAAGTTTGGGTGTCTGGGTCTTCCTGAAAAATAAAGTGTTCCCTGGTAACCCCCTTTACTCAAGGATGCAAGACCTGAAAGCAATGCTATCAGTGCCCATCCAGCCACGAAACTGATATGAGTATGGGAAGCTCTACAGAGCCTACACACAGAGAAAAGGGATGTTCACCTCTACTTTCCTCTCTTTCCATCTACAAAGCAAAACCAAGCTCTCCTCCTATTCTGGAAAGTACCACTCCTCCCCACTGGGCATCTCCAGGAACAATGGATTAAGTGAAGCCTCCTATTACTTTCTGGTTCAAAAATCTCATAATCCAATTGCTTCTAATTAGATTTTTTTTTCTCTCCAATGGAGAAAAAAGTACTGTTCCTTCCCCCCCAATCAGCTCTGTCTGTCTTCCTGAATCTCTTTTTCTCAGCCTGTTTATAATTCCCATTGTTCCCCCAAAGAACCGAAGGTGATTGAGGGCTCTTTGACACAGAATACATCTTTTTGTCTTCGTCTAACACCATTCAAGTAACATCCTACTTGTAAATTAGTGGTTTGAAGTTAGTTGATCTAAAATACACAGTCTGTCACAAAAAAAAAAAAAAAAGAATTGTTACAGTGAATGTAGTTCCCATTCCCCCCTTCTAACATGTGAAACAGAGTGAATCAGGTTGGTCTACTGCACCCATCTAAAGTGCAGAAATATGTGACAGAGTAACCCCACCCCTACCCACCGATAATCCCTAATTCAGTATTTTAAAAATTAGACAATACTGAAATTTTTTAAAGGCTATGGTATGAGAGATAATAAATACTTAATAATTTTTTTTTTAGATTTTAATTATTTGACAGACAGAGATCACAAGTAGGCAGAGAGGTAGGGAAGCAGGCTCCCCGCTGAGCAGACAGCCCGATGTGGGGCTCTATCCCAGGACCCTGGGATCATGACCTGAGCTTGAGCTGAAGAGGCTTTAACCAACTGAGCCACCCAGGTGCCCCAATACTTAATAATTTGTAATAGATTTCTGTTCACAATCTGTTCATATTAATTGAAATGTTGAAACGACTAATATACCTTCAAAGAAACAGTAGTTAAGGATTATTATTTTATGTTTTATATAAAATATAAAAAGTTTTAAATATTTTATATATACATTATTTTATTGCTTTGTAATAGTGAGCATGTCTGTGAAAAACTTTTTCCTCATTCAACTCTGTCTTAAAACCATTCCCTATCTAGAGACAACATCTTTGACTGATTTTAATCAGACAGTTATCTCCCCAAATTTAATTATTGGCTTTTGCATAATACAAGGAGCTGACACAACCTAAATCTCAAATCATAGTATAGACAGACATTGTAGGTCTTGGGGAGATGAGTACTGGAACTTTTGGCGGTATATTGGGCGAATGGTGTCAGAAGACATGTAAATACAGAGTTCCAGTTAATTTATTTTTAAGCTTATCCTCTCCATCTAATCCAGACTCCACCTTAGATCGTAGAAATCTCTTCCTTCCTTTTCTGGCAGAAGCAAAAGTCAACACAGCTTCTCTCCCAGCTATGAAATAGACAGACCAATATATTTTTGAAGACCATATTCAGTGATAGTCAAGTTTAGAGATAATGCTTTATTGCAACCATTGATTATAAATAGTGCAATAATTCAAGCATTCACCTTCCTTCCATTGTTTGACCCCAAAATGTTAAGTATAAATATGTGATGCTGCTCTGGACAAGTGAGATTTCAGGAAGCAGAATTGCTTTATGATCAAACTAAAACCTATTTAATAAAAAGCCTTTAGTAGAGCTGTGGTTTAAAGCCAGTCAAAAGCAATGACATATGATAAATGTTCTACTTCAAACGTGCACATTATAATCAAATCACAAGGATAATTCAACCCAATGCTTGAATTGTTTCTGTGTTCACCATTTATATGTTAAAACTCCATATTGTGACTCAGAGATGAGGAGAAATTCACATATTTTTTTAAAAAGTATTATTTTTCTTACTTCAGATGGAGAAACTTCTGGCTGTCTCTATTCACACTGTGAACACACACACATCACAGATACATATATATATATACACATATATATATATATACACATATATATATATACACATATATATATATATGTGTGTATATATATATACACACATATATATATCAGATATATATAATATAATACATAATTATATATAAATAATATACAATTCCCAAGTGACTTAAGGGCTCATTTTAATGAAAGCTTTAGAAAGATGTATTACAGAATTCATCCATTCTTCAGAAAAAAAAACTCTGAACCCTCTAGTTTTAATAATTGAAAGATCCCTATTTCTGAAGTCAACTGTGAATACTTGTGCAAGCTTCAGGTCAAACTTAGAGAGAAACATTTGCTAAGTCATTGTCAAACTTGATCCATCTCAATGATTTGAAATCACTTAAATGATCAGTGATACCTCAAGTCTAACACTGTAACCAAACTGTTTCTTGATTCCTTACAGATGTTAATCAGAATTCAGGATATGAAATTAGAATTCCAGGAATTCTCTGGAATTCCCCAAATCATCAACTATTCTTAAAATCTTTTCAATATTCCTCATAAACTTGATTATCATGGATATCTTAAAATTTGTTTAGTTAATAAGAAATACTAACTTTAGCAGTATTTATGAAAAGCTGTACCTGGTAGAAAATATTAGGATGCTGGAAATCACCAGCAAACACTATTGGCTAGTATTTAAATAACATTCAGATCTCCTAGCAAAGTTAATAACGCTAAAGAGAATCAAAGTCTAAATTGCCAATTTAAGATCTTATTTTGCTTCCAAAATTCACTATTACTTGAAACACCACTCATAGGATTTGTCTGAAGTACACTATGCATGTCAATTTATTAATATTTATTTGATATGCAAGAATGAGTCACCATTCGCAGCAGCTGGCTCATGAACACATACTAATAATGGCCTCAGCTACAAGCAAACCTGGCTAATGAGACTGTGACACTTCTTCATGTTCCTCACCAGGTTCCGGAAATGTCAACTTTAACCTCAGAATCTACACGTTAATGTTTCCTGCTCTTGCTTTCAGTTTGATGTCAGTGGATTCCTTCTGACCAGTAGCTGTTTTATTTTGATCATTAAGCTTTAATTCTCACAGGAGAATTATACTTTTTTCCTTTTCCCCAGTTTCTTGACAGGTTTTTCTATGGATTTAGAAAAACATTAGCTTCCTGAAAAAACGCCAGAGCAGAATTCCCACTGGACACACTAGGTTTGATAGGAGAAGCAGATCAGTTAAATAACGCAGAGTTTCATAAAAGCACTTTGCTCTGTTTTTAAATGGTGCCCAGCAAAACTATAAGGAGTGTGGAAAAATGATGCTTTGGCCATCTTTTCTCCTAAACCTCACCACCAGCTTTCTGACCCTCAGCCCCCTCAGCCCCCTCCAGACAGCATCTCTTTTCCCTAACACCAAAACCTCTGGGAACTTCATCTGGATCCAGCTCATTTCTGGTCACTAAGCTGTTTCTGGCAAGACTAGGCCCAAGACAGGGGTCCAAAACCATGTCCCACAGAACCCTCTGAACTCAGGGAACACCAGAGGAGTGCTTATGGGTAGGGCTCACACAGCCCCTCGTCTCCGCTTTCAGCCAGCAGTGCTGCACCTGTCAGTTTAACACAGCTGGCTTTTTCTAAGAATTTATTATTTGTTTAAAAGAACAGTTCCGCTCTTAAAAAAGAAACAGAAAAGTTTTGACAACTGCTGACTCAAGAGAGCCTTGCAAGGCTTTGTTGACCCTTGGTGTGGCAGATCTCTGGGAAACTGAAGTCAGTTTCAGCCCAGGGCCTTTGTACAAAGCCAGTGCGGAATAGGATCGCAGGAAAGTAGCGTCTGGGTACCAGGGACCAGCCAGGGCGATCTCCCCTCTGCTCAAACCGGGGGGATAAACATGCAAGGACTTAGCCTTCTCAAGCCCAGCAAAGGACTGAACCAGACCTTCTTGGTCTTTCTGGCCATGTATAACCCCTTTGAACCACTCCAATAGACCAAGGGAAAAGCCAGAAACAGACCGCCCCACAAACTCTCGATTGCTTTGTGTTTCTAAATCTCTGTCACCCAAAGTCAGTTTCGTGTGATATTGCAAACATTTCCATGGAGACTACAAACCAGGAAGGATGCCTTGCCCTCCTCTGTCTCCCCTTCCTCCTTTCTCTTTTCCTCCTTCCCACTGCTGTTGCTACAACTTACTCTGTTTCCGCTTCTTTTTCCTGGAGAACAGAATCATTTCCTTCCTCAGCTGTCATTCAGAGGCTATGTCTACTTTGCCAGCCAATCATCTTAGACTTTCTCCTTTCCTCTTTGTCCCATGTCCTCGAAGCTCCAGCCTGCTACACTAGTTCCAGGACACAACTGGACTTTCTCTGCCCTATGCCTTTCCTCACACCGAGCCCTGAGAATGGGTGTCCATCCATAAAAATCTCTGGTGAGAGCCAACTTGCTCTCAAGGCTCTGCTTACACAAGCTTGAGCTGCCAATATTCCCGAAAGTCACTGTCAATGCCCCTGAAAGTGAAATGATCCATCATTGCCCATAACACTCTGCCTTACACGTAACATGTTTTCAACAAATATAAGGAAATAATTAAACTGAACCCTCTCATTCCCAAAACACATATTATGATCTTTATGTAACAGGCTTAGAAAATAGGATATTGACTAGCTAACCAAATAGGAGAAGATGAAGGAAATATCCTAGAATGTTTATGTTGTCTTTGCTCTTTACTTCATGGTATGGATTTTCTCATACAAAATGAAAAGAAACAATAAAAGACCCGGGATTTTATTCAAGCAGAAAATGTTTCCAGTTTTTTTTTTTCATAATTTCACAGACATTTTATAAATTTTTCAAATCTTATGCTCGATGTGTCAGAACAAACCTCAACAAAAAACCTGATAGCTCTGTAGGGTAGCGAATTCATAGGGTGCGTTAGCAACAAGAAGGCGGGGTGGGGACACCATGCATGTTATTTGGGACTGTGTGCCCTCCTCACTTGTCTTAACATCCTTACCCAGTGACCTGGAGCACCGAATCCCTTTGGGAATTCAGCAAGGAAATGGAAGATTGTCTCACAGAGTATGATTAGACTACAGAAATGTATGCACCAAATAATTCAAAACAAAAACTGTCTTGTTGAATCATCTGCAACTTTGATGAAAAAGAGGGCCACATGGGCCAGTGTCCAGAGCTACCTCACCTTCCTCTTCTGTGAAATGGGAAGAACAACCACTTATGTTGCTGTCAAGAAGGTTAGAGGACGTATCTTGCAAAGTCTATGAAAATAGGGATATGTCTTATTTACAATCCTCACCCCAGGGCCTAGCAAAATGCCTGATACATATTGGGCAATCAGCATTTTGTGGGGATTCGGACAAACAGGTAAATGTCTTGAGAAATGTCAGGAAGGAATTCCCAAATGGGAACGCTGGGTTTGACAGAATAGGTTGGTAAAATAATGTGGAGTTTCATAAGAGCATTTTGCTATATTTTCAAATGGCACCCAGGAAAAGTCCTAGGAACCCTGGAAATGGATGAATAAGTGAATAAATATTAATCAACTCCTAGCATGAGGCTTCATATCCATTAAGTATTTACCAAATGGAAGCTTTCAAACTAGACTCCCTAAAGAGAGTAACTCCAGCAGCAGAGCACGGGTTTCAAGGAGTTTGCTGCTCTTTCTGGCCAGGTCATCCTGAGGTCCTGGGGGAGGGAGGGGTAGGACTTGACCTTTAAAGCTCTGTGGTTGCCTCTGCAACATACTTCACTGTGGGCTTTTACCAAACTTATGGCTGTACTTGTAGAACTCCAAGGACTTTTCCTTGAGCCTACAGAGAACTGGAACATTCTGAAGGGTCGGAGCAGTTTACACTTATTTCAAAGTCCCAGAGGCCTGTCTTCCAATTCCTCGTTGCCCTGCTAGACCTCTTCAATGGCTGTTCACCCTTCCTCCCGGCACCTTCCTCCTCCTGAGAGTTAACAGAAAGACAGGGGGGTGAAGCACAAGTCCAGGAACCTCCCTTTCTACTTGGCAATCATGGTGATTTACTTGGTTCTTTTACCAAATATTCACTGAACACTTACAAAGCATCGACCCTGAGACTACAATGGTAAACTGAGACATGTTGCTGCCTCAGTCAAGTAGGTGACAGAGATCCTGAAGGAGGGTGTAAGGATAGCTAAGGCAGGAGCAAGCGGTACCATAGGAGATGCTGGGGCGGGGCTGGGATGGGAAACGGGCTCCATAGTGAGTCTTTGATATTATCTGAGGAGGATGGGGTCCTCATCCGCCCAAATACTTCCTCGAAGGCCTGACATTGGAACGATCATCGTTCCAGTAGAGAAGAGCACCAAGAACTCTGAGTCCAGCAAGTCTGACCCTCTCTCTTTCTTTTTTTTTTTTTTTTAAGATTTTGTTTATTTATTTGAAGAGAGAGACAGAGAGAGGGAACACAAGCAGGGGGAGTGGGTGAGGGAGAAGCAGGCTTTCTGCTGAGAAAGGAACCTGATGTAGGACTCAATCCCAGGACCCTGGGATCGTGATCTGAGCCGAAGGCAGCCACTTAACCCACTGTGCCGCCCAGGTGCCCCTGACCCTCCTCCTTTTAACAGAAGTGACACTGAAGTCCATAGGAACTAACTTATTCAACACTGTGGAGCTAATTTAGAGCCCTGCTGAATCCAGCGGAGCAAGTTCAAATCCAGACTCAAAGCCTTGTGCCTTCCTTTTCATGTTGACGAAACCACATAGGGGTCTCTCCTGTGAATCAGAACAGTCTCCAAAAGGGAAGGGACTTGAGAGGAATCACAACCCTTCATTACAGTGCTGCTAATACACCAATTCTGGTGATTCCACACAATGAGCCAGCCATCAGGGACTTCACTCTGTTCTCATGTGCCTTGGCTGCTCTCTGCCTAAACCAACCTTTCCGAGAGCCTGGTTTTAGAAATGCAGCAGCTAACTCATGCACAGGGCTTGCTATAGCACACTCACACAGTGAGGCCCCAGAGTCTGGGTACCTAAGTGCTACACTACACTTAACCCTGTCTGTTATCTACTGCTACATAAAAATGACCCCAAATTTAGTGACTTAAAATGATACAGATTCGTTTTATTCACCATTTTGTGGGCAAGAATAAGCAGAAAATAGGGGAGACATCTCATCTCTGTTCCACAATGTCTGGGGCTTCAGCTGGGATGGTTGCAATGACTTCCCAAAGGTTATATATCTGAAGCCTCCAATTTCCTTCACGTGGTCTCTTCATGAGGCTAGCTTGGGCTTTCCCCCAGCATGGTGGCCTCACAGTTCCAAGAGGAACTATTCCAAAGTGTTAGTGTTTATGAAGCTTCTGGTTGCATAAGACTTGCTCAGTGGTCAAGGTTAAGTTGCATGGGCCAAGCCCAGAGTCAATATGGAAGAGGAATACATAAATGGTGAGCACCAGGAGGCATGGTTCATCTGTGATCACCCGTGGAACACAGATAAGTGAGACATAAAAGTGGATTCAGAGCAGCAGATCCTGGGGCAGGATTTCTGCTTCATCTTCCTGTACCTTCTTTTATAAGGAACATGTTCCCCAATAGGAAGGAGAAGCTTCTTCTGAAAGCCAGTGCATATTACATCATGGAATGTGGAAACAAGGCTTTCTAGCCTCAGAGACGGTTGTCATTTCTGTACACAAAGGAGGCCATCAGTGGATTTGGAATCTGAATTTGTTTTCGCCTCATCTGAAGAGACCTGAGTTTGACAAGCCACAGGAAACCTGAACAGGTTAATAGAAATTTTCTCGAAAATAATAAATTTCCAGGGGACTTCAAGATACACTACATCAGCTATAACTGTTACAGCTAATAAGATAAAGTAGAACTAAAAATTTTGTGTCTTAAGCAAGTTTGTCACACAAAAAGGCCTGATTGGAGAACCTATTGTAAAGAGAAAATGGTGGACACTAAGAAGTATAACAATAAATTAATTAATACCAGGTTAAGACACCATTTTTTTTAATGTTAATAATGTTAAGACATCATTTTTTTTTATGAGAAGGTTAATAAACTTCTGAATTACTAGGAGAGGAGCTTAAAAAACTACCCAAGTATCCTTCCTTTGTTCAGAAAACAATAGAATCACCTAGAAATTTCAGTCCTGTGAGTTATGATCCTACTTCTATTCCCCAATGATACTAGATGAATCATTTATTTCTTCACTGCTTTATTTCCTCAGTTTTAACTTTCACTGGCTGAGAAAAAAAAACTCCAATTTTTAATTCTAAAAGCAGTTTTGGACCTTATTCCTCACCTAAAATTGATCCAAGTTAACCATACTGTTGTAGATATTTCTATTATAATTATATGCTCAGTTCTTCTCACATAGGTACATTTTTATCAATGTCAGAAGCATCATTCTAACATATGAACTACTGATATGTGCATCTGTCCACATTGTGTATTTATGAGTATGAACTTGCATTTATTCTATTCTGAAATGTAACTAAAGTTGCATGAGGTTACATGAGGCAAAGATGTAAACCAGTGAACAGAATGCTCTGTGTGTGTTCAGAACTCACTTGCCCCACTACCATCATAAGAGATAAAAGTACACACCCTTCAAAATATGGAATAGTTGAGTTCAATTTTGTTTACCCTCAGCCAGTTAATTAGAAAGAATTCACTCTGTGATGTCATTATATCACCCGTGGGATTAAATACATCAGACAGATCAGACAAAACGTGGCAACAAGAATTTCCAGAGCTGGAAAGAGATGTGATGGTATTTTTCAGAAAGATTTCCCAAATCAGTGTAGAGAAACACTTGAGTCATTTTCAACCACTAACTCTTCTAATATGAGAGCCCATTGCCAGCAAGTTCACAGAAGATCATAATTCACCAAGAACTCCCTTCAGAAGCTGAGTGATCTTTTGTGATTTAAGACTCCAAAAATACAAAAGAAAAGAAACATGCAATTTTTGTAAGAGCCTTGGACTCTGTACTTCTAGAAATGGAGACGTCTCTAAGTTCACAATGCCAACTTTCTGGAGTTCAAGTAGAGAGGTCAAATCTATACACAGAATTGTTAAAGCTTCTCTGGTATTCTCAGATGCACCTGGGCACAGCATTTTGAGAAGATCTGAACCCACCATAGTGAGAATTTTAATTCACACCTTTGAGGAATAACCCTACTCTACCAGAACAATCTATACTTTACAAAGTGCTTCCAGGTACGTGATTTCATCTGTTCCACATGTCTATGCTTGAAAGTGGGTATTAGAGTCCCTGTTTTGAGGTGAACAACACAGCACGGAAGAATTTTAAATGACTTATCCAAGGTCATGCTCTGATGAGTGGCAGCGCTGCAACTTGACCCCTTTCACCCCATGCTAGATACTGCTATCTCCATCAGACAGAGCCTCTCCCTGCCACCTCCTCTGTCTCTCTTTGGTTCTTAAAAGTGTTCCTGAAAGATCAACCCCATAGCTGAGAAATTCTTGACTTGTATATTTAGTCAACCCTGTGTATCCATGGAGTAGGGATCAATATCTTGGAAAAGATGAAATCTCCTGAAATGAGAATTTTATAATTCTGTAGTTCTCTGAGGATTTCTGTTCTACAGAATGGAAAGCAAATTGAATTAGAGTGGCTACTCCAATCTCTTAGAGCTCTGATTCAGAGTCCCTGACTTCTTTAGATAAAGGTTTTCTCATCGATATAGAAGGTCTCAACTAGAAGATCTTTCAGGCTTATGCTAAGCTTAGGATTCTATGATGATAGCTATGACCCCTAAATCTTTGAGTTATGATAGCTAGAAACCCCCTCCTCTGTACCAGCCAGAAACAGCTGCCATCAACTTATGTTCCTTCTTGGGAAAATCCATCTAGAAAGGAACTTTACAAAAGGAAAGAGAGTTAAAATTTATAAATGCCTCCCTCCCCCGCTGGTTTCCTTATATTTATCTCATTCAATCTAACCCCTGTAACATCCTATTATTCTTACCTTAACAAGGAGGCAAAGCAGGCACAAAGAAACTGACATGTTGGGGTAAGGTCACAAAAGCTATTATCGACAGAGTTAGGATTCTACCTATTTGCCTTCAAAATCCCTGTTCTCTTTCCATAGAGCTATTTTGATAATGAACAGGCAAAAGATCCAGAATTCAAACAAAAGGAATTACTAGTCCTTAAATAACAGAAAAAGTAACATGGAAAGGTGAACTCCTCCAGTGACGAGAAGTCACAGGACTGAGAGTATAGATTTGATGGTGCGGTATTCCCAAAGTCCATCCTGTGAAATGCTGTAAAAGTGGAAAAACCACTGACCTGGGGGACAAGACAAGGCTTCTGCTCCTGGTTCTTTTGATGTTCAAGGAACTATATTTTTAAATGCATGTTCTAAATAAGTAGTAGTTTTGCCCACTGGCTGGAAAATGATGACAACAGCAGCTAACATTCTTGAGATGCTCCTGTGGTGCTGGGTACCATTTAGAGCACCATACCTGACATTGCTACGTTTTCATCCTTATGATAACCTGGAAAGGTAATCCTATTTTGTGGATGAGGAAACCAAAGCTAAACTAAAAGTGATGTGGCCTCCCCATGCCTGCACAGTAAGTGACAGAGCTGGGATGTAAAACCAACACACCAGATTCCATTTCCCAAAGTGCCTCGCCCCTGTGCTTAGAGTACAGGCAGGTATGTATGTGGCTAGATAAGCATTTAGAATTGCAAATCCAAAAAGCAGATTCAAGGGACAAAGACTTCACTACAAAGCCAGATTGCACAAGGGGAAAGTCCTACATAAAGTCATTAATGTACTACTCAACTTTCTTCAAGAATTGTCTCTACTTGGGGCACCTGGGTGGCTCAGTCGGTTAACCGTCTGACTCTTGATTTCAGCTCAAGTCATGATCTCATGATAGTGGGATTGAGCCAGGGCTTTGGCTCTGCACTCAGCAGGGAGTCTGCTTGAGATTCTCTCCCTCTATCCCTAATCCCACTCTCTCTTTCTCTTTCTCAAATAAATAAATCTTTAAAAAGATTTTTTTTTTTTTTTTTTTTGGCCAGAAAGAGAGAGAGAGAGAATTGACTCTCCCAGAGGCTACACCTGAGTATGAACATTTTGGTCAGAGTACCTGGTATGACCACATGAAACTTCATTTAACAGAAACCCAACAACAGTGGCTTATCAAGGTCTATTTTTCAAGGTCTATTTTTCTCATATAACAAGCAGTCCAGGGCTGCCCAGCTACCATGCTAACTTGGAGACCTGTCCAATGGGCTCTTCTTGCATTTCCCGGCCAGTGCCCTTAAGAGTGTTGCTTTCAACTGCCTGCTTGAAGGATGGATGCTGCCCTTTCTCTGTGCTGTCCGATATGCAGCAACTAACCCCATGTGGCTATTTATGTGTAAATTAAGTTAGATCAAAACTTCAGTTCCTCAGTCACACTAGCCACATTTCAGGTGCTCAACAGCCACATGGGCAGGTGGTTACTCTATTGACCAGGGCAGAAAGAGCTCATTTCCATGGCCACAGGAAGTAGGAGTACACAGCACAGCTCTAGAGAGCAGCACATCTGCAAATTTGGCAGGAAGATGAAAGGAAGATGAGGGAGGGGAGACAAAGACTGAATGCCAATTTCTTTTAACAAGAAAACGAGAGCTTTCATGGAGTCCTCCTTCGGCCGAATTTTGCTTTCACTTCATTGATCAGAATTAGATCGCTTGATCACTTCTAGATGCAAAGGGTATTTTGCTAACTGGGCCCATTGCTGCCCTGAGCTAAAATGGGAGCTGGGGTTAAGGGAGAGGACAGAATATGTGATTAGCTAAGTAAGTAGCTGTCGGTGTCAGACTCCGCATCACATGTGAGTTGTGCTTTAAATTAGGCCAATTTACCAAAACAGAATGGAAAAATCAGGCAGTAAACATCTGTCATTGCACAGATGTAGGGGCCTGGGTATGCGAAGACAGTAAGTCAGTGATTACTGACACCTGGTAGCACTTGTAGGAATGAGTGGACAATGAAGCAGGAGGGGAAAAAAAAAATGGAGAAAGAAGGTATTCATTTAAGCTTTGCATAAAGAGCGCTGGCTCTTGAACCCTCAGGACTTTAGCAGCTGGAGTCCCACAGTGACAGACTGGTGGGTGAAGAGAGTGGCCCTGCTGTGGGGAACAGGCAGCCTGTAGACTGCCGTGTATGGTAAACAGTGAGGCTGCTTAGCTAATGGCCAAGTGAGTAAGGGCCAACCTCTCTGAAGCGGCCAGATGGTCTGATATGGCCTCTGATGTGCACCTCCTTGCAGGCCTTCTTAAGGAGATGGGCATGTTAGCTGGCCTCTGGCTGGACATGGCATGGAAGTGCTCGTTCACCCAGTGGATCCAATAGCAAAAAGAAAGCTGTGGATTGCATTCAGGCCCCCAACTGGCAAAGTCCTAAATTCCTACTGTAATGAATTCAAGTTTTTTTTTTTTTTTAAGATTTTATTTATTTACTTGACAGAGAGAGATCACAAGTAGGCAGAGAGGCAGGCAGAGAGAGAGAGAGGAGGAAGCAGGTTCCCTGCTGAGCAGAGAGCCCGATGCGGGACTCGATCCCAGGACCCTGAGATCATGACCTGAGCCGAAGGCAGTGGCTTAACCCACTGAGCCACCCAGGCACCCATGAATTCAAGTTTTAATGGCATAAAACTTAGAGGTAACAAATATCTGGCAGCCTGTACAGGCATAAAGTGGCTGTCTTGAGATGATACCAGGCAAGATGCAGGGAGAAGACAGATAAACTTTGCTTCAACATCTTGTCTTTGGCTAGTCTTAGAGAAAAACAAAAAAATATTTTTATATAAATATGGAAAGATAAAAGGCAATGAGCTTACATCTTTCCCTGTTGTCACTGCCCCTTTGCCTGACCAGTTTTTGACAGATGCTTGTTTTTTGCTGTTGATAGAACAAAAGGATGACTTAGTTTAAAATGCATCAGGAGTCAAGGAGAACGATTTGTTTGCCCCTAAGTAATTTTCCACAAGGAAAAGCAACGATGACACTTAGTAATTTCATCTCTAACAGATGCATACTCATCCCCAAAAAGACATCTGGAGGCTGAAACACCAAAATGATATGTTGCATCAACGATCTTGTGAATGCCTATTTCAAAAAGAGGAGATGGCTAAGAGAAGTTTGAGAACACATTTGGAAAATAAAAATCTATTGCTATCTAGGGCTTTTAGTAAGTAAATAAATAAATACCCAGCCCTTAAGTTATGATGAAGTGTGGGGTGAAGGATAGAGAGAGGAAAGGGAAGGAATGCCATCTCATATGTGCTGCAAAGCTCTGAAACTTGGAGAACTTGAAACACTTAGCTTTCCCTGAAGAGAGAGGAGCCCCATTGCTAATGCTTAGACCCATGACCAGAGTTATATTTACCAAAGAAGGTAGAGACTGATTCATTTATCCAGACTTATTTGTTTCCTGGGCTGCTGTGACAAATACTACATACTGGATGCCTTAAACAACAGAAATGTATTGTTCCAAAGGACTGGACGCTGGAGGCACCAAATCAGTGTCTTTAGAGTTGGTTCCTCCTGAAGCCTGTGAGCTCACTCTCACATCTCCTCTGTTCCATGCATCTCTGTTGGCTTCTGGGGCTTTGCTAGAAATCTTTGGTGTTCTTTGGCTTGTGGAAGCATAATTCCAATTTTCACATGGCACTTTCCCTGTGTATGTGCCTCTGTGTCCAAATCTCCCCTTTTCATAGGGACACAGTCATACTGGATTAAGGGCCACCCTCATGAGCTCACCTTAAACTTGATCAACTGCAAAGGCCCTATTTCCAAATAAGATCACATTCACAGGAATTGGGGGTTGTCTTCAACACTGTGTGGGGGAGGATGCAACTCAATCTGTAACACCAAGTAATCTTGGGCAAAAAGTTATTTCTCTTACCCATCTTGTCACCATAGACCAACCTGTGTAAAACTAAACTTGATGATATCCCTTTTATTCCTTGCAGAATTGCTAACATTGAAAAACCAGCCCCTCTCATTTTCTGGATATTTGCCAGCTACGGTCCCTTTCTTTATAAATTTCAAAACATATTGATGCAATCTAAGACTCTGTGTTAGAAATTTCCAACAGTTTCTCTGCCTCCTCACTTTCAACTCCCTCCAGAGAGTGAAGACCTTGAATTTGGAACTCACTCCTGAAAGTGTACTGTTTCCATAATTTAATACCTTCCTGATTCTCATTCAAAAACTGGGAAGTGTGGGCAGTCAATTCAATTCAACCAACTTTTACTAAGAAATTGACCTGTGTCCGACACTGTGCTGGGAATTTAAATAAGAACTCCATGCTCTACCCTCTGAGAACCACTGAAAGGAGAGTCCACATGGCTGGTCCTTCCTGACCTAATCACATTCTTCGCCCTCATGAGGGGAAAGAATGGAGTGCAAGGTGGGGAGCTCTGGTTTTAAGCTGGTCACTGCATGTTTAGGGAAGAAATAAAAGAAATTAGGTGATTTTTTTAAAAGTTTTTGTTGTTGTTGTTGTTGTTGTTGTTGAACAGAGAGAGACACAGTGAGAGACAGAACACAAGCAGGGGGAGTGGGAAAGGGAGACGCAGGCTAAGCAGGCTGAGCAGCCAGATGTGGGGCTTGATCCCAGGATTATGGGATCATGACCTGAGCTGAAGGCAGACACTTAACAACTGAGCCACCCAAGCGCCCCTAGGTGATTTTATTTTGAAGGCTCAGATATTCTATGAGCCTGCCACTAACTCCATGCTAATGGTCTTTCCCTGTTCTGCTACTTCAGCTCTGCTTCCAAGGGTTCTCAACATGGAATAGAATCCCCTTCCCTTGACCTCATCCTCTTCATCTCCTACCCTGCTGTCTGCCACCCCCCCAACAAGTGAATAAATGAGAGAAAAATACTTGAAATTGTTTCCCATGGGAAAAAAAAAATAAAAGCAAGAGATCATGGGCCAAGTGAGTGTGAAGGGGTGGTTTGGATTTTTTTAATCACCTCCCAAAAAACAGCACTTACAGACTCTGTTGAACACTCTAAAGTCACCCATCATCATTCTCTTTTCAGAGCTAAATAATCTCAATTTCTTTAACCTTTCATCCCTGGTTCCATTTTCTAAACTTCTGATTATTTGTGCTGCTCTCCTAGGCCCTGAGTTCTTTTAAATTCTAGAGTCAAATCTGGATGCTATAATCAAATAAGCACATAGGCTCTGTGAAGGATACTGTAAAAAGTACAAACATTGTTTAGCCTAAGACATGTGTGGGCAGGGGCAGGGCGGGGAGTGGGTGTGGAAGAAATATGGCATAGGATTATAAAATGCTTGAAAAATGAACTGTGCCATAAATGCCAAATAGCATTGGCGCTAATTGGACAGGCGTCTCCCCAGACACATTGGCCTGTGATATAAGGCACAGAAAACATTGGGGCTGACAATTTCTCTGTTACGAACAGCCTTGTGTCAGCAGGGTTTGGGCTGCTTACCAGGAGGATGTCGGCGGCATGACAGGTTAGCTCACAGGCCTTTACGTACAACATAATCACATTTACTCGGTGACAGCAGTTTGGCCACTGGGTTCATGCGGAGGAGGTTTGTCGGTCTTGTCAAGAGTTCTCCAACAAGACCCTTGGAAATATGTGACGGTAAGGACATGTCATTGCTGATGCAGTCCTGCAGCAAACTCCTTTGGCCCTGAGATACTATCAGAGTCTTAAATTATGTCCAGTTTGACAAAAGTTCTATAGAGCCTTCCATGTGTTTCTTACTAGGAAACTCACTGCTTCCCAGACTCACCTTTCCTTGAGCACCCAGAGTCTCACGGAGTCCCTTCTCCCGTTAGAGCCAGGGGGTTAAGGCAGGTGTGCTCCTTACTACTTACTGTCTTTACTGATGCTGGTGTATATTCTGCTACATCTATCTCCCAAGGTAGCTAATCTTATTCTAATTTCCTCCCATTCTCAGTACAAAAGACTTCACGGTAAGAATGTCAACTTCCAATGAGATCTTGTCATTTGTAACAACATGCATGGACCCAAAGAGTATTATGCTAAGTGAAATAAGTCAAAGAAAGACAAATACCATAAGATTTCACTCATATGTGGAATCTAAACACAAAACATATGAATAAACAAACAGAAAACAGAAACAGACCCATAAACACACAACAAACGGATGGTTGCCAGAGGGCACAAGGCGGGGGATAAATAAAATGGGTGAAGGAGAGTGGGAGATCCAGGCTTTCAGTCATGGAATGAAGAAGTCACGGGGATGAAAGATAGAGCGTGGGGAGTATAGTCAACGGTCTTGGGATAGCACTGTATAGTGACAGACAGTAGACATGCTTGTGGTGAGCATAGTATAACATACAGACTTATCAAACACTATGTTGTACACTTGAAACTAGTGTCACATTGTGTGTCAACTACACTTTAATTTAAAAAAAAAAAAGAATGTTATCTTCCAGTCTACCTTTTATTTATGTTACCCCTAATTCTTCGTATTTCTCCTTCTCCCCACCCTTCACCCCCCACCCACTTTACACACACACACACACACACACACACACACCTCTCCCCTCTTCATACAACAATTTAGATCCTGATTTAGGTCCCAGGTAAACAAATCTACCTTGTATTTATCTCCTGTTGCAATCCATTCAATCTCATCCCTTAAGCATCCAGGATTTATTTTGTCATTATAATTCTGACCAGAGAATAGATTATCCAAGCACATGCATACTCCCCTTTTTAGGCTTTCAAATTCACAGGCCTCCATGAATGAGGAGGGTAATAACAGAATTTCATGGAAATCCCCAGCCATTACAGGCAGTGTATACTCAAAACAATCAAGTACAACAACAAACACAGGATTTACTGGGAGAACAAAGGTTATGGGAGAGCCTGAGCTTATTTTGCATGACACAAACAATTCTATTGACTCTAAGTTTTCATTCCAAGACCTTCCTGTATCATTCGGCATTTGACGAAGATGAAATGTAACGGGGTCACAGGTCATGTCATTTATGATAACTTAGCATTACGGTTGGTTGGGAAATAAGACCAGGCATATGAGGCTCACAGATTTCTTTGCTGTAAATTCCAAGCACCTGTTTATAATGTACTTTTACTGAGAAAACAGCTCCAATAACATTATATAGTGTGGTTCATGAATGCTATTAACCATCTCTATTGCATGTTACAAATTTAAAAGGTTTTAAACTTTACAGACAATCCATAGGTTTATGAATTGAAAGCCACTGAAATAAATCATCCTTAGTAATGAAAAGGGAAAAAAGGGCATGATATAATTTCTATTTGTCAAGGTATAATGATGTCACTATCCATTTATCCTCTGCACTTAAAGGTTGAAACTATTCAACAAATCTCTCCTCAGCCAAATACATCTGGTGCCTTAATGGAGGCTATGGCACAGGTTTGTGATTAGTTCACATATCACTCACCAATTAGAACAGAAGGTAAAACTTATTTTTTCCTACCATGAGCAATTCATTAGAACAATAACCTTTAATGTAATGAATAATGGCAGGACCTTAAAATTAAAAGAAAAAAATGTTATCACTTGAAGATTATCTCTCTTAATAGTTTGTAGGTCAAACAGATTTGCTTACAGAGATGCTATTTTTACTCCAATCACTTTTTTTTGATTTGTTTCTTTAACCAATAATTCCATTAATCATTATGAGGACAAAATGTGGGGTAAGCAGCCACTGGACAAGTTTTACCTTAAAGATAACATATACCTACTTACAGGGCTGCCATGAACTGTTATGGAGGTTGTTCACTGCTCAAGGGAGCCAAGCTGAGGGCCAATATAGATTGAAATTCAGCCTTCAAGTCAATAAACAGTCCTCATACCCTGGCATTGGCTGCATTTGCCAAGGGAATGGGGCAGATGGACATGGTGTCATACAGACTAGTGGCAGCTTTTCCATTTATGGGATACTAGATATAGAATGGCCTTAGGAAAACCTTTCTCACTGCTGCTTTTTTGACTGCTCATATGCTGGTAAGTACCAAGCAGCACTAATTCTTCAACCAGACTCAGTGCTGGTTGAGTGTGAATTAAACATGCCAAAAATCTCAGTGAAAAGCTTCCCCTCCTTTAAATTCTATTAGATGGTAGAGAACATCACTTCTCAGCACTGTCCTAGGAGATACATCCTTCCAGGTAGAAAAATGCTTTGAGAAATTCTTGGGGTAAAAGCAGAGTCTAAGAACATGAAACTTGGAGAAAGAGGGCATTACTCCACATGTTAGAAGGGAAAAGATCAGGGGGGTGCTGTAAGAGGGAGAAGGAGAGGCTCCAAAAGGAAAAAGGGAAAAGTTGAGAAGAAAGAGAAAGGAATAGCAATGTCAATGCTTCCCATTGGGCAAACGTCACCGCCTCAGTAAGCACCTCCCAACCATCAGTGATGTCTACAGGAATCACAAGATACTTGGTACAAGTGGTTCTTGCAAAAAATAAAAATAAAAATAGTTAAGTGATTCGATTCAGCTTCCAGGTCAAAATAGACACATTGAGGGGTGCCTGGGTGGCTCAGTCAGTAAAGCATTTGCCTTCAATTCAGGTCATGATCCCAGGTCCTGGAATTGAGCCCGGCATCAAGCTCCCTGCTCAGCGGGGAGTCTGCTTCTCCCTCTCCCTCTTTCGCTCCTCCAGCTCCCCAGCTCATGTTCTCTCTCTCCTTTGGTCTTTCTCTCACAAATAAGTAAATAAATAAAATCTTAAAAAAAAAAAAAAAAAAGACACATTTAATGAAGCAGTGGATACCAGAAAACCCCCAGAGGTATGCATCTGATTTTCTTCTAGCCATGAAATCTGGGGCCTGAAGACAATCTGTCTTAGAACAGGAGGACCTCCCCATCCCGACATCCATAGTACACTCTCTTTTACTAACTAACGTAAAAATAAGTGCTAAGCACTCTGCATGTACCATCTCAATCTTAATCTTCAAAGCAGTTCTACTGGGCATAAGGAATTATTCATCCCATTTTACAGCTAAAGAAATGGAGGCTTTGACACTGTTATGGCATGTGCCCACAGTGTCACAGCCCGTGAAAAATGGATCTGGAATTGGCACCCGGCAACTTCTGAATTCAGATGTCCTATTGTTTTTTGTTTTTTGTTTTTTTTTAAGATTTTATTTACCTATTTGGGCGAGAGAGAGAGAGAGAGAACATGAGCAAGACTCCTTATTGAGTGAGGAGTCCAATGCAGGGCTCAATCCCAGGACCCAAGAATCATGACTTGAGCTGAAAGCAGAGGCTTATTAACCAACTGAGCCACCCAGGTGCTCCATTCTTTTTTTAATGTTGATAAAATCCACATAACATAAAATTCATGATTTTGAATGATTTAAAGTATACAATTTAATAGCATTTCTGGGCCTAGCAATAGTACATTCACAGGTCGTGCAACCATTTCCACTAGCTAGTTCCAAAACATTGTCATTACCCCAGAAGGAAGGTCTGTATCCTTTAAGCAGTGACTCTCCCCACTCTCCCCTCCCGACTAGCCCCTGGCAACCACCAATATGCTTCTGTCCCTCTGACTTTGCAGAGATCCTATTCCTATCCACAAGGTGATAGTGTTACCTGTACCCTCTTAGTAAAATACGGAGGAGGCTTTAGGATGCTCACAGCTGCCCTGAACGAGATCACGGGAATTAAGTCCAGAGGTGCACAACTAAAATAGTGTTACAGGCTGAGAAAGTGAGAGGTTCTTCTGGAAGCTTTGCTGGTAACACTATATTTTCAGAGCCTGGGTCTCCAAGCAAGAAGCAGGTTAATTTAAAGATATGCAGGAAATAGAACCTTGAACACTTAGGTCATGGAAAAGGATGAAAAGAGCCCAGTGGATCCTGTTTGGCAAACCACGAGGCAAAGAAAGGGAAGTCATCATTTAGTGAATGCAAACATATATACAAAGACTTTTGAGGAAAGAGAGGCTCCCTTCAGACCATGGGAAATGATTCATGAAAGCGAACACTTTGACCAAACAAACACAATTTTTTTAAACTTTCAAAACATCGTTTTGTCTTCCGTACTATTTGGCTGTCTTGAAAACCAGAATTTACTGCACTTCTGGCTGCAGGAGGTACAGACGGTGTGCTCCTGCTGAGGAAACAAGGTGTGAGAGCACCGGATACTCAGCAGTCTACCAGCTACCCAGAAAGAACGAGAAGGAGCTAGAGCCAGCCAAGTCAAACTATCGTCTTAGAATAGGTGTTCAGCTTCTCTGGGGGAATAAAACCCTTTCATTCTCAAATCACAGAAAAAAAAAAAACCCTGGGTCTCACTTTTCTTTGATTTTGTCTGGGGCTACCTGTACCCACGTGCTGCAAATCAGCGTATGTCAGCTGTTTTCACCTAAGAGTCAGGGAAAGGATTACTCTGTCCAATGGGGTAGGGGAAGTTAGGGGGAAGAAAAGAGGCAGCTTCTTCTCTGTTGTGATTTAGGACTCAGTTCTCACCTCTACATAGGCAGGGGAATGGACTGGGTATCCTTGTGCTACATAAGGTACCTCCTGGCACTTACATAAGTTCCTAGAGAGAAGGCCTGAATGCCCATTGACAAGCCCCCCCACCCATTATTCTGGGAAGTGTGCTTGGTTATCTGAGCCTTCCTCATCATGAGCTTGCTTTGGCTTTCCTCCTTTGCTCCACCAGCTCTCATACACATTTGTTTCAACATGCAACGCTCATCCCTTCTTCCATGAGGCCACCTTCTAGGTCCTAGGAATTTTCCTCTTTTCTGTATTTCAAGAGCACATCGATAGCCTCTAGTATCTGATACAATTTAGAGCTGTGGTTCTCTACCCTGAATTTTGATTCATATTCATATGGATAACAGTGGCTCATCGGTGGGACCTGCTTTTGAAGTCAGAAGACCTAGGTTCAAGTCCTGCCTCTGTTCATTATTGCATGATCTTGGATAAATCCTTTAACCTTTCTTTGAAAAAATGGGAATAATAACACTTGTCCCACTCATTTGCAGGTATAAGCATCCAATGAGATCACATTGTGGAAGTATATTGTAAAGTACACAAGAACAATATACTGTTTAAACTCTAATTATTTTAAGAGTCAAGGTCTTGTGACTTCCAATGAAGTTGTGATTTTCTTACTAATCATCATCAATTAAATTTTTAAAATGAAACAATGTTATTTCCTTCTAAAATACTTTTACGGCAAACTATTGCCTTTCTCCTCTTACTGCAAAAAAAAAAAAAAAAAAAAAAAAAAAAATTTAAATTTAAAAATAAAAAAAAAAAAAAAAAAAAAAAAAAAAATTTAAATGCTAACTTGAGCATACCAAATAATTAAATGTAGGCAATTCTTGTTAGCTTTCTGTATCTTACTAATCTTATGCTAAGAACCAAATTCTGTCCATCTACAATACTACCTGCAGAAGAAAATGCACCCAATATAGAATTTGTGAATTTAGACAGACACTGTCGAAACTGGGATTGGTGTATTCCAATACATTGGGGTGAGTGTATCCATTATGGGTTAAAGTGGACTCAAGGCTGCCAGACAACTAAGAGTGCAAAGAATATTTTATAAAAGATATTTATACTGCTAAAGAGAACAAACTTTTTGAGTCTTCTGAAAGTGCCTTTTTACATATAATTTATATGCTAATTATAAATCATTTGAATATATTAGATAAAGCAGGTTCCCTAAGGATCTAATGTTTGGTACAATTTGTCCTTAAGAAAAACAAAGAATAAAATATTATAAAGGCCCAAGTCGTTGCAATGGCCTCGAGAGTCTACTGGATCTGCTCCCACATGCCCTAGGATTTTCTTCCTTGTTCTATCAGTCCCAGCCAGGTTCGCCTACTTGTTGCTCCTTGCCTAGACCCACCTGGGGGCCTTGGCCCTGGCAGCTCCCTCTACCTGGAATGCTCTATTCTGAGACATTTGCAGGGCTGATGGCTTCCCTTCCTTCGAGTCTTTGTCCAGACATTTCTTTCTTAAACAAGCCACCCTAACCACACTATGCAGATGTGCAACCCTCCATTTTACATGCTGTTATTCTGCATGGCACTTACCAACTTTTAACATAGTAGATAATATACTACCTTACTGAATGTGTTGCATGTCTCTCCCTGGTGGAATATAGGCTCCCAAGGCAGGGAGAGCCATTTACTGTACCATTTACTCCTGTCCCCCAAGAACCTAGAATAGTACTGGTATAGAGACACTCAATAAACTGTTTTGAATGAAAAGATGCTAAACCTGCTGGGTGTTTGTCCCATGGGGCTGGACATCGAGAGCAATCTAGATAGAGAGATCTAGATCTAGATAGATCTCTAACTAGATAGAGATCTAGATAGGGAGACTGTGGAGGTGTTCTGGTGAGAAAATGAAAAATAGAAGAACAGAAAAACAGGGATGAGGAAGAAGAAATGAAAGCAGAACGAGGGGAAGGAGGAGAACCCAAGTCCCCTTTCCCTCATGAAACTGAAGAAGCATTTTTCCACATATTATATAGGTTGGGTTTTTGTTTTGGTTTGGTTTGGTTTTTACTTGATTGGGTTTTTTTTGGTTAGGTTTTGTTCTTTTAGGCTGGTCAGCAAGGAAGTAAGAGTAGAAATGAAAAGACCTTAAGACTTCTGGGTGGCCTTTCCTGGAGGGATTCCCAGAGGCCAAAGTAATTTGAGCACAAGCCCAAAAGAGTCCCTACAATGAGACAGACATGGAGGAGGAAATTCCCTCATCGTCCCCATTCCAGAAGGAGTCACCCTTACCCCAAAACAGAGAAGGAGGGAGAGGGAATTGGCTAGCTCTTTAGGAAAAAACCACAGCATTCATGGGAAACCTCTCCTGGTTGATTAAGTTCTTCAGTATAAACTGGACCCTACAGGACTTGCAAGGAAGGTGTGTGTGAATTTGGCAGAAAGAAGAAATATGGAGAAGGGGAGTGGTAGGCTTAATTTAATTGACATTCCCTTTTATAGTTCATTCTAAATAGAATTGGATATTCATCAAAGTCTATCGGACACTTGTGCCCTTCATGAGGAGGCCTGGAAGTGATGCTTTTTAAGTCTATAATTCAGAATGCTCATGCCTGGTGAGTCCAACTTGGTGGCATTGGATCACTTCAATTGGATACGTTGCTCTAAAACATATAGAAACTCAGAGGGAAAAAAAAAAAAAAAAGGAACTGGGTTTCCTTACTCCAGACTGCATCGGATTCCTTCTTGGTCATTAGGATATGTGTGACTTCTTATTTTTTCTCTAGAACCCTAACCTAGTTCCCAAAGTCTCCTAATAAGTGTCCCAGACTCAGAATAGAAGAAAGGATTGAAGGAAGAAAAAAGAAGAAATATCACTTATTCTCCTGAAATACCATCTTCCCTTTGTCAGTCTCTCCTCTAGGTTCAGGGCCACCTCTGCAGCCACCTGGCCTCTGCCACACATCAGAGAAGGTGCTTCATAAAGAATAACACACATAATGGCATCAGGAAAGAAGAATATTGATCAGCTTTGTTTCTCAAGTGATAATTTAGCATGATTCACAGACTTGGCTCCTACTAGTTACTTAACAATGGCCCTCAGATTAAGAACGATCCCATGCTGTTTGGATCTTTTATAAAACACAGCAAGAAAGATGTTGGTTCCTCATTTCTTGATATTCCCCCAATCCCCTCTCATCCTCTCCCAACAAGGTAAGCTTAATCCTGTTA
Organism: Mustela nigripes; assembly: GCF_022355385.1. Lineage (NCBI taxonomy): Eukaryota > Metazoa > Chordata > Mammalia > Carnivora > Mustelidae > Mustela > Mustela nigripes. Next base: position 50,155,385 of record NC_081560.1, read on the forward strand.
CACCTCCTAAAAGCAGGTTTTCAAAAAAGAATTGGATTTCTATTGACTACCAGCTGAAGAAATTATTGCACACAATGGTCTGTCTGTAGGCTGCTTCTTAATACCACTGCTCTGGGTGACATCCTGAGTACCTACGTTCTTTCAAGAGATGGCCATGCATTGTAATATAGTAGTTGAGGTTTTTATCTTTTCCTATTAGGCAGGAATTATTTCAGCATACTCCCCTTTGAAAGAGACCATGACAAACTAAATGACAATCTGTCCTATACTGTTGTGAGCCCCCAGTCACAATGACTAGCGTTTCTTTGAGCACAGACCTCCCTATAGATTGGACATATATCTTAAGCACCGATGTTAAAGTTAATGCAGAAGTTCAGAGGTGCAAAATAATTTAAATGTGCCCAAGTAGTAGCAATAACATCTCTAAAATCTCAGCAGTGAATTATGGATATGTGGAATATTAAAAATGCAAAGCTAACTCAATTTGCATTTGCAATGCCCCCTAGCTGTTACTGGGGAGGAGAAAATTGCTTTCTGCTGAATTCAAGGGCACACTACTTAGTGCTGTATTTAAGTCAAGGAGGAAAATCACTCATTTTTATTCTACCACTTAACGTGTGCTTATGTAATCTGTCTGGCACTGGAGTCAGTTGTCTGATATTATTTTCAATCACAGAAAGAGAATATATAATTCAATCATTACACCTTTATTTTCACTTGCTTGGCGATCTCTTGAAGCCTTATTACCACCAGTAAATGCCAGTCTGTCATCAATCAGTGCTTAGCACTGAGACTGCCTCTGACAAAGAGCATTAGCCAAGATACTATTATTTTTATTTTTGAGAAGGGGTATGAGGTGAGGGCAAGGTTACATTTGCCCTATCAGATGGGAAGAGAATGCATTCCCTCACCAAGGCCTCCCCTACCTCCACCCCATCATTTGCCATCCATCCCTCAGCCATCTCTCTCCCAAGCAGGCAAATTCTCAAAGGTTGGGTAGATAAGCAAATTCATAGGTAATATACTGCAAAGCAGGAACCTGCTTTTAACTTTGTCTTCTCCCACCTTATTGTTCTTCCTTTCCAACTAGTCCTCACCCAACTGCTCCTTCTTCCCTGGTCCATTTTCCTCTGGGATGCCACTGGTAAACACAACGGGCATTCCTGACATGGCCCATTGAGCCACGAAGATGGTGTTGTCTGTCACCACCCTTCTGGCAAAGGGACTCACATAGACCAGCTCTCTAGGCAGAAGAGGCAGCAGGTGATGGTTCTTAAGGTGGAAGCCCAATAAGAAAAACTGTCTCTTAAAGGGGGTCTGTTGAAGGGGGAATCGTATGGTTCTGATTTACAAATAATGTGGGCATCCCTGATCACAATGAAAATGAGAGACAACATAGTGCAGTAGACCAGATTGGCCATGAATTCCAGTCTGGAGAACACTACTCAGGGTTGGTCTATTTCTCACTAATCTCTGTGATTGCATTTGATGGTCATGTTGGCCATAAGTTGCTTGTTTCCCTTTCTTTCTGTCTCCTTGTATTTATCACTTCAGCAGAGAAGTCTGATAGGTGTGATATGATTGACTGCAGTGGATCCTAGACCCCAGTTTTGTAAGTATTGGGTAGGCCGTACATCCAGGAATTCTGACTCATTAGGATGGGAAGGAGGACCTAAGGATCTGCACCTTTAATAAGAACCTCTCTCCCGCCAAGTGGTTCTATGGGTAGTTCCGGACTACTCTTTGTGAAATGGCCTTTCAAAAAGAGGAAAATACCTTCCAGAAAAGAGGAAAATACTGTCATGAATCTAATGAGAATGGTCTCTTCCTCTTTTTCCTTTCCTTCTCTCTCTCTCTCTCTCTCTCTCTCTCTCTCACACACACACACACACACACACACACACTCAATCTGGTCCATGTGACAGAAGGTCAAGGTTGCATCTTTATTTCTGCCTTATAAAATCAAGAGTCTTTTTGGCAGGCTGACATAATGGGCTTATAAACATCACCTTTACTTCCACAAAGAGGCAGAGACAACTCGCCAACATCAATGATGAGACACAGAGATCCCCAGGGGGTGGCACAGGAGAAACTGAATTAGAGGTCAAGACTAGCTTCCTAAAACCAATTCTCCTATTTTTCTGATAAATAAAGCATCCTTGGATTTGGTGGTTTGGGATTTGGTAGTTCTATATAGAGCACTCAGAAAGATGAATAATTGTAATTCAGGAGGTTATTCAAAAGCCATATAATTTCCTTATGTATTTGTAATGCATGTGAGCTGAAAACCAGGGGAGGCAAACTAATTAGGAGTGTCTTAGACAACGGAAAGCCCATTCGGTCCTTAGAACTATGAGCCTGGTCTCTGGTCAGATGATATTTTAAAAATCAGAATTCAGGCTATTGTTTTGAAAAAATACATCAGATAGAAATGAGAGCAGACAAATGAGAGATTTATAATCCCCATGGTACACAGTTCATAAATTGGCTGCCCTTTTATCTCTGCAGCGAAAGAAATGGGGAAATTCTGAAAACCCCAGAAGAAATAGACAGGATGTCTAAGTTAAGAATGCAAGGGGAAAAGGACTCCCTATTAAAACAAAATACTGCCCCCTTTGCCCTGCACATATCATAACTTAGCTCTTTTATTCCATCCAAGTTGGGTTTTGCTAGGTGATTTATTAGTTGGTCTGGATTTAGCACTGGAAGGAAGGACAACTGGAAAGTGCCTCCCTGCAGTGTTATTTCATGAATTTCACTTTCCTCCTGAAATTCACATGTTGTGAATCCCAGTTATCACCATCTTGTCCCAGATGTAAGCAGCTTCCATTATAATTATGTGAACTAAGTACAGACGAAAACTCCTTGTCGATGACTTTAGCACAATAAACCAAATAAAAGTTGTCACTCCCTTCCTACAAATTTTTGAACTGATAAGGGACTGCATTAGTCCAAAACAACAGACCCCTTTGAGCATGCCCTCTCTGTTCCTTCTTCTAGGTCAAAGGTGACTATTCTAAAGCTAGCGGCTAGACACAAAGAACAATCTAATTCTTCAGGTGAGAGATTATCCTCTTTCCAGGAAGGACTTTGTACCCATGGTCTAAACAACATACCAATACTGCAGCAATACATCAGGACATCCATACCACAGGAATTATATACCTACAGTAACAGGACAGTTATTCCATCTCAAAGGAAAAGAAAGGTTTAGATTCATAATAGATGTTGGGATGATAAAGCAGAATATTGCTAAAGATAGGGCAGCATCATAGGGAAATTGGCCCAAGGGGAAATTGTTACAACATAGATAACACTGGGTTAAAGCTACAGAAAAATGAAAAGGGAAAAATCAAAATGTTTAAACATTAAACATTTGTTTAAATATTAAAGTAAAGTTAGCCTGACAGCAAAATCGATATTAAATCAGGCCTGGAAACTGTTTTACGACCTCAAACCCTGGGCTTCTTAACGGCCAGTGTCATAAATGATGTCACTTTTTAGCATGATCGTGGCTGCTAGCAGGCAGGTCAGAAATGCCAGCTTTAATTTTAAAATGTTCATTTGTGATGTAATTTAGAGTTTATTCCCAGGGACAAATGTCATTCTCTGGGCCTGAGCCCCTCAAAATGCTGTTGTGAGCAAAACGCATTCCCTCTTGGTTCCCTTCCACCCTTAAGAGCATAATTTCCAGAGAGGCCTGTGAGTTCTCTTCCATTTGAACATCTTTGAGAACAGTAATACATGGGTTGAGATTTTTTTTCCAGTTGGTGAAGCAGAGATTTTGAGGAAATTCTTCTGGGGTGAAAGGGAAAGAAGCTGTAGGAAGCTGTACCTGCTGTAGAACTTTCCGTGAGCAGGCTGGGATTTGAGGCCAGCCATGTGGACAGAATGGGGTTTCAGCAGAGGGACAGCCTTGAGCTACCAGCTGTACAAGGTAACTTGCTAGACATGTGGGAAAAGATTGCCAAATGTCTCCATTGACTTCTTGAATTTGAAACCCTGGAAGACCCGAAACCCTGAAAAACCCTGAAAAATGCAACATGTTCTGGGAAGAGGAACACAGGCTTTCCCAGGTCTGCCTTGTAGAAGTTGTTGGCTTCCCTCAAGGCAGGATTAGCTTGCAATGAGGGTAGCTGTTTCCAGTAAGTAGGGGTACACTGGGTTTACATTCTTCAGATATGGATTTGGAAAGAACATAGCATGGATCATTCACTTACAGTAGTCTAGTTGCCCCTTGGAGATGTGTGGTTTAAGCAGTCATCATTAAGGCCCTGATAAAACAGAACAAAGGAAAGTTGAGTCTTAGTGGGGGGGAGGGTGTTTATATGTGTTTGGAGGAGGGTGATCATGAGAGACTGTATCATTTTGTTAGAGCTTCCCTAAGAAAGTGCCACACACTGGTTGTCTCAAACAGCAGAAATTTATTGTGTCATAATTCTGGAAGCTGGAAGTCCAAGGTCAAGGGCCATGCTCCCTTAGAAGGCTCTAGGGAAGAATCTGTCCCAGGCCTTTCTCCTCATTTCTGGGAGTTCTTTAGTTTGTTGCAGCATAACTCCAATCTTCACATGGTGTCTCTCTGTGTCTCTGTGTCCAAATTTCCCCTTTTGATAAGGACATTAGTCCTATTATATTAGGGGACCACCCTACTCCAGTATGATTTCATCTTAACTAATTACACCTGCAAAAATCCTATCATCAAAAATGGTCACCTTTTGAGACAGGGGCGTGGGGGGAGTGGGGACTCAACATATAAATTTTGGAGGGATACAGTTCAATTCATAATAGAAACAAAGAGAGGAGGGGGCCCACTGAGATGGGCCCTAGACAAGATGGGAGTGAAATGTACCCAGTAAGCAGGGGAATCAAAGACAAGAACTCACTCAGAAAAGAGCATTACTTGGAACCAAATTCCACCTCGCTGCTCTTAGCTGGTCCTGAGATGCCAGTGAGAACTGGCTCTTCTCAAACAATGTAGCCATTTATTTCATAATTGCATTTTTGGGGAAAATGGAATGGTGTTCATCTTTCTCTTCTAAAAATCAAGGAACCATAAGAAAGAAAACACTGAAATACTCCAAAAGAGATCTGCAACCAATTTATAGTCCCCTCTAGGGACAAAAGAAAGCACAACCAAAGAGCACACTTGGAACCAAGAACCACAGAAACTCTGGCACTGTGGTATAGCCGGTCATAGCTCCTCATCCAGCACCTGCCCAAGATGGGAATTGGGTTGGTGGGGGAGTTTGGGACATCAGAAGAAGCACAGATAAGAACGCAAACTAAAGTAGTCATTATCATCACAGTTAGAACTATGGAAGTCGAAAGTTGTTCTGCTAGCAGAGCTAGTCCCGATTTCCACAAAGGCACAGAATTGCTACACTATGATTATTTTTTTTTTTTAAATCATAAAGGGCATTTCAGTCCAAAAATTCTAGAATTGAAATCTCATTTTGCAATTTTGAACCATTTCATTTTCTACATGACTTAGAATAAGACTCCCCTTCTCCCAAAAGATTTAGGGAAATCTACGCCTTTGGGTCTCTATAAACATAAGGACATGATCTTTCCTGTAAAAGATGTGTTCCTATAAATGTTGGTTTTAATAAACTCCTCTGTTTTCTGTCTGCCCCAGTTCTGTCAAATTGTTGTTCACAAAAGGAGGTAGACAAGGAAATTATCCAAGAAAGACACAATTTCTAATTAGAACAGCATAAACAAAACAACCTTGGTTTTGCAGGTGCAAAGCAAGATCTTCAATTCAGGATCTACCTACCCATTCCCCTAGAGAGAAGGTGTTGTTTTAATTTTTCTCCTCTATAATATGAAGGCCTGATGTTTTACTCTGGGTGTGGGAGAAGTGCACAGAGTGCACAGATGAGAAGGGATAGCCTCCAAAGACTTATTTTTTAAAAAATCAAAGTTTGGAGTTAAAAAAAATTTATATGTATATATATATATACATATATATATGTATATATATATGTATATGTATATATATGTATATATATATATATTCCCTGATGACTTCTAATACATCAAGCTAAGGCTATTATGTAAACCAAAGGTGGTTTTGCATTCAAGCTCACAAAAGCAAAAATGCTTGGAGCCAGTGCTAAGAGTAAATCATGATGGTGATCTTTTATGTCACGTCACAAGCAAAATCATTCAGGTAACTCTTATAAGGGATTTAGTGTCTGCTCTGTGGCAAAGTTTCCTTTAAGTGGCATTAACCACCTTTGTCAACACTTAATAGATCCTATTTTTATTTACATGGCGTTGAAGCAAATAAGAAAATTTATTTAATGTAGAGTTCTAATATATAAGGCTGTGCCTTTGAGGAGATCCACAGTGTTCCTTCTGCCTTCCCAATCCAGGCATATATATATTTACGCTATTACCTTACCTGGACTCAGTATAATAACACCGTAAGTGCATCTATTAGTTGAGTTACTTTCAGTTGTAAGTAACTGAAAACCCAATCAAACTTGTTCAAAGAACAAAAAAGGTACATTGGCCTGGGTAAGTGACATGTCCAGAGATGCAGAGTGGCTTCAGATGTGGAATCCTACTGAATGAAAGCACTCCAGATGAACCCGAGCTCCCTTAGGACAGAAGCGTCACCCTACACTGTGTGATCGTGGGGGCGGTTGGAGATGGCAACTTTGTCCAGACCCTTGCCACAGTTCCTCCTCCTCCCAGTTAGCTGGAGCAGCAAAGCATTGCCTTAAAGTAGCAACTGGTTCCAATGAACCAACACAGAGCAACTGCCGCAAGTTTCTGTTGCCTTACCAAATCTTGCTGAGTCATTGTCGTTCAAGAGCATTTATTTTCAGCAATGGAGGTTTCCAATTTTCAAAAAACTTCAAAGATACAGTTTGACAAAAGGAAGTAGTACCCATGATGATAATCATGAATTACCTAAACTATGCTGCACTAAACGTTGCCTCTGCACCCCTCAAAGGATTTCACCCAATCCCCATTCACCCAGACGAGCCTTGAACCCTCCACAAGGTCCCAGATCATTGCTGTGCCCATCTTAACTGCCCAGCGGACTGAACACAGCCCTGCTGACAACAGTACATAATTAAATTCATCTCAGCCGTGACAGGGATCATTCAATATTCAACGTCCACCCAAGAGACCACAATGGTCTCTTCTGTTATTCCATCCATAAGGATGCTGGTCTCCGATTTCACACATCAAAGGCCTTGGGTGGTTGGGACTGGAGGCCGAGCAGAGAAGGTTCCCAGGAAAGAAGTTAGAACCCACATCAGGTAGCTCTACTTCCACAGGACATTGAGGAAAAGGGCTGATGCCCCCCAAGATGTCTGGCCTCTCAGTCTCCTTAACTCCCAAAAAGAGGAGACGGGCAATATTCTTCCTCCTTTTGGCTGAGGGATGGAGCTGGAAACCTTTGCTGGACAGAAATTGTATCTCCTCCCAGGCCACCAATGGCCCAGGTCCCCCTAGCTGAACCCACAGAAATCCGAGTGGCCATAAAATTCCCTTTTGCCCAGAAGCACCGGGTTTGCAGTGTACCCTCATTAAAGCGTGCTCCCACAGCCAGACTGTCAGTTTCAAAAGAAAACTCCTTTTAATTTTAACTAGAGCTCTGGGCATCAGAAACTGTAGAGAAAGGGGATTCATTTATGAGTTTCTATGGCAGATTATGGGTTTTATTTGCTCCTTTACACCACTTTTCAGTCTGTCATTTTGGTAAGGTTAACCCCGGTGTAAAATGTTCCCGTAATTATGCTCGGAAACACTCCCAGCCTGCTGCATGCCAATAAATGCTTGGAATAACTGTCAGGCTAAATGAATCCCATTTGGACAAAATGATTATTGAAAGTTATTTTAGTTCCCTATTAAGCAGTTGCAGAACAGAGCTGTAATCAAAATGTTTATTTCAATTAGAATTATTATGGTCAATAAAAAGCTCAAGTAGAAAGTAAACTACACTTTATCAAATAAAGTAAAGGCCACAGCTAGTTAAACTTCTTGTTTCACACGGCCTCTATGCTAGAGTCTGACAAGAGGCATGATTATCAGCCTTTTCCATAGTGTATTAACACCTTTAATAGCCCAACTTCTACCTAGCGTATCCAGAGTCTCCTGCTCTGGGTGGACAAAACCCCAATTCTTTCTGATGGTTACCATGGCCAGCAGTGGGCATGATCCCCTCTGTTTCCATAGCAACAGAGTAGGGGTGCCCCACCTCACATTGAATGGCTGAGAAAAGGTCCCAGGGGTTATAAAGCCAAGGCATTATTCATTCATCACCCTGCCCCCCACGACTAACTGCGCACAAGCACTCTCGTTTCTATAGCAGCCATTTCTTTTCCTGTGGATGGATCCCAAAAGATGGCCAGGAAAAAATGCTTTTATTTACTAGACCAAGGTAGTCATCCTCATCAGAAAACAGCTTTCGGGTAATATTTGTTTGTTTGTTTATTGGAGAGGGGACTAAGAAAAAGAGCTTATCTCTATCCATTTTTCTATGATCTGCCCTGGAGACGAAACCCTGGGTACACACAAGCAAATTACTTGCCCCCTAAATCATATCAGTTTTAGTCATAACCCTCTAAAGCTGAAAATAATGTGCTGGGGTTTTTTTTGTTTTGTTTTTAAGATTTTACTTATTTATTTGAGAGAGAGAAAGCATGAGAGGAGAGAGGTCAGAGGGAGAAGCAGATGCCCTGCTAAGCAGGGAGCCCAATGTGGGAGTCGATCCCAGGACCTGAGCCAAAGGCAGTTGCTTACCCAACTGAGCCACCCAGGTGCCCCAATGTGTTGGTTTTATAGATTTCAATGCCCAGGTCATATCCAAAACCAATTAAGTACAAATCTCTGGGGTGGGATCCAGGCATCGGGGGTTTTTTTGTTTTTTTGTTTTTAAGTCCACAGGTCATTCTGATGTGCAATGAATGGTGCAAAGCCCCCTATAAGGCAGTGCTTCTCAAAGTATGGTCCCTGGACCAGCAGCATCAGCAGCACCTGAAAATGCAGATTCTTAGGGCCCATCCCATAATTACTTAATCAGAAACTGGTACGGGCCGGACAGTCTGAGTTTTAACAAGCCTCCAGGTGAGTCTGATACATGCTCAAGGTTGAGAACTAGGACTATCAAGGATGTTCTTTAAAGCAAAAAGTACAGCAAAGATGTTTATCATTAACTCACATGTTTAGAGAAGCCAGCATTAACCCCTACCTGAACAGGAGCAAGATTAATAAAGCAACAATGTCAACCTGAATGTTAGGACAAAAGATACAAGAGAAGAGGTGCTAAAAGCAGCTCTTAATTCCTTCCTAGACAAGGGAGAGGGTCTCTAAGAACCATCATCATAGAAGCCAGGGCTGATTGAATAATGAGGGAATAATGAATTAATCTATAATTAGAATGTTAAAAGAAAGTAAAATGGAAACAAAAATAGGCAGAATTGGCTCAAAAGCAAAACCCTGAGGCAGGCAGATATTTGCTTTCCCTCTTCTCTCTCACTACATCAGTTCTTCTAACTCCTCTTATATCTGGCTTCCCAAGGTCACCATGATTCCCAGAATTGCCTCAGAACAAAGGAATGAATTCATGTTAAGATCTAAATGACTGTGTTATTACACAGTAAAATCTTGTGTTATTACATTTCCTTGTATTATTTGGATTTTTCTTTTGTAAAGAATTTATTTATTTATTTGACAGACAGAGGTCACAAGTAGGCAGAGAGACAGGCAAAGAGAGAGAGGGGGTAGGTAGGCTCCCCACTGAGCAGAGAGCCTGATGCAGGGCTCGATCCCAGGACCCTGGGACCCCAGGACCACAACCCAAGTCAAAGGCAGAGGCTTTAACCCACTGAGCCACCCAGGCACCCCTATTATTTGACTTTTAAACAAAGTTCCTAAGACATGCTTAACTTGGAGACTCACATAGCACTCCTTGCCCACCTGTTCCTGTTCAAGTCTCTTACGTCTATTAACTCATTTAACACTCATAACAATACTATGAAATAGGCACTAGTTTATACCATTTCACAGGTGAGGAAACTGAGGCACGGAGATGTTGAAAAGTCCTCCCCAGGTTGTGGCTTTGCACCCAAGCTGTCTGGCTCTGAAGTGTGTGTTCTTAACTATTATGCTAAATGTTCTCTCCAAAAAAGTGGGCTTTCCAACATGGAGTTCCTGAGCTGGGAAGATCTGGGGAAGGAGCTCTCTGAGAGCCATTCACATCTTGTAGATAAATGCCAATTCCATGTTCACATTGGGTCTGTTTAAGTCATGCATTTTTTTGGTGCATTATTCCCTCTTGGAAAATGTGTAGTATCAGCCTTGTCTTCATAAGCTTGTCCTGTTCTGCTACTTTCCTGAGCGTTTAACTAATCCAGACAAAAATCCAGCTAGACTAATTATTTGGGGAAGATTTTCTTTGCTTTGAAAAAACTGTGATTCAAGTATAGTGTTTCCAAGATGTATTTCTTCAAACTTAGAAGCATCCCAGAAAAAGCAGGTTATGTCAGTTTCTCTGAGAGGTCCAACATTAGAACCAAACTCCAACTTCTAAACAGAGCTACCTTTGCCCATGTGGAGGAAGGATCAGAACAAGGTTAAAATTTTTTGTTCAGGGGCGCCTCAGTGGCTCAGTGGGTTGAAGCCTCTGCCTTCGGCTCAGGTCATGATCCCAGGGTCCTGGGATCGAGCCCCGCATCGGGCTCTCTGCTCCGAGGAGAGCCTGCTTCCTCCTTTCTCTCTCTGCCTCTCTGCCTACTTGTGATCTCTCTGTCAAATAAATAAATAAAAATCTTTAAAAAAAAATTTTTTTGTTCGTCTCCGTTTTTTAACCTTTAGTCTTTGTCGGAAACTTTTTCTACATGAAATAAAGTCTTGAATTTGATGAAGGCATCACTTTCTGGTTTATGGCAAGCTTGTCAAAAAGAGACTATATATCTCAATTTCATCCATGTCTAAAGACCATGGAATTTAGTAGCTCATTGTTAAACTTTAGAGTACTTACTTAGTATTGCATATTAGAATCTTCTTGGCAAAAGCCTTCTCGAGCTGGCTGGGAAAAGGTTGGGGTGGCAGCTTTGAATAATCTTCATTTTCATCCCTTGACACTTTAATTAAGATAATTTAACAGCCTGTTAAGCATAATATACAGAATTTCCCACTAGAAGCCAATGAGGAAAGAGCCATGGGAAACAGGGAGATATGTGTGAGCTTGGAGATCCAGGCAGCATACAATTGGAAGGAGTCCTAGTTATTATTCAGCCCGATGACTATGACTTTGCCAAGGTCACCCAGTAAATTAGTGAACTCTCTGGATCCCACACTGCATAAGAAGCTATGGGGTAGGAAACAGGACTACCCAGGCAAAACTGATTTCTAGAAAAGCTAAGTGTCTGGTCTTCTCAGAAATTTGCAATCAGCTTAAATGAAGATTTGTGGGTGGCTGAAGCAAATACTAGTGATATGACTTAAGATGCTGTGGTTTTCTAGAGGATTAGATGGACTGCCAAGTAGACTCTGAGATCCTCCTTCTCATCTTGTTTCCCAGTGGTGCTATGTGGCCCATGCAGTAGCTGCGTGCATCATGGGGACACATACACATGTCAGAAGTCCCCATGCTTCTACCTGGTAGGCAGAATAGTGCCTCTTACTCAGGCTTGTGCAATCAGAAACAACACCCATGCCATTGATCATGTTAATCAAGAAGCGCTCTCAGGTTTGACACTCAAGTTCTATTATTTGACTACACTTTCCTCCAAGACCATAAAGAACCTACTTTTAATTCCACCTTTTGAAAATATGAGTTTTCCGTCTGATAGATAATATGCATTTCACCCTAAAAGTGGATGCCATTTACCCTGTTCTCCAGAAATTACATCGATTAGTATTTCCGTGTATGCTCTGCATTTATCAGCATCTGTTCTGATTATTTATTTGCAGCTTGATTGGCTAGATGCATACATACATAAGAAATCATGAAACATGATGGATTTCAAATCTACTTGTAATAGACTGAGAACTTCATAATGTAAAGTCTTAGATTCTGGGTATCACTAAAGCTTCCTTTTATATTTAGGAGTCAAGAAAAAAAGTGTGAGGGGCCCGATTTAAGATAAGAGACTAAGTTAAGTCGAAGCCAGATGCAAAGTGGACCAGGGGAGGCTGGAAAAGGGAAGTGTGCTGGGGAAGTGAGGGTCATGAGTTCTGACCTGTTTCAGAGGCAAATGACCCACTATTCAAAAAACTTTATGATTCTGTGATAACTGGGGAAAGAATAAAATGCAGAGAAGGAAGAAATGCATGTATGTACAAAGGTGTGGGATTGCAAAAGGTCCCATGGGTCACTGAGAAGCTCAATTAGATGAGGTCGATAGTTGGAGGTGGATGGTGGGAAGAGGCAATCAGAATGTGATGGAAAAGGGGTAAAGTTAGTTGGGATTGGGTTATGAGAATTCCCGCCTCCTCCTCCTACACCTCATCTTCCCTGAAGCTTGCCTTGACTACACAGCCTCAGAAATACATCTTCCTATGAAACCTCCAGCCTGCATTATCCAAACCTTAAGGCTGAAAAGGAGAAAAGAAGTCACCGATACTTAATCAAGTGACAGTCTTCATTCTACTCAGCTCTGTGTGTTTTTTTTTACGTTTCTCTATGTCTGCATTTCCACTACTTAAGAACATTATTAATAATTTCAGGGGAGGACCTTTTTTATAAGTAGTTGAAACTATAGTGGGAATATACATAGTGCTTTAATTAATAACAACCACAGTTGTTAAGGGATTTCTATATGCCAAGAGATTCCTATGTATCATATCTAAAACTCAAAACAATCCTATGAGATACCTTTTATTGATTCCCTTTTAAAAATGGGCAGGAGATGTGTGCCTGGGTGACTCAGTTAGTTAAGCATCTGACTTTGACTCAGGTCATGATCTCAGGGTCCTGGAATCGAGCACCCCACGGGGCTCTGTGTTCAGCAGGGAGTCTGCTTCTCCCTCTCCCTTTGCCCCTCCCCCGACTCATGCTCACTCTCTTTCTCCCTCTCTCAATCAGATAAATAAATAAATAAATAAATAAATAAATAAATCTTTTTTTAAAAAATGGGCAGGAGAGGTTAAATAACACCTAATGTCACAGAGCTCTATATGGAGGAACCAGATTTGAAACCAGGTTATCTGATTCTTAAGTTTGTGTTTTTAAACCACAATACTCTACCTGCTCCCCTAGCAGGTACTTAAGAAATCTTTGCTGATGAATGGGATGAGTGCATGTCAGATAAATTATTTTTTAAAAACCCAAAGCCTGTTAATTGAAATATTATCAATTATTATGAAATATTATCAATACATTACTTAATTCTTTGGCAACAAGAGATTTCCTTTGCCAATGGGCCTTTACCAATGGGCCAATTTTCCAATTTTCAAAGAAACATAAAGATCCTATGAGTATTTCTCATCAGAGATCTCAGAAGGAAAAGGCTCTGTTTCATAAGCTTATTAAGAGCCAACTCTGTCTAGGACACCAAGTTTTTTCCTTTCTCTAATATACATGAAAGTGTTCGGAAAGTTTTCCACTCCTAGGAAGTTAGGCAACCTGATATTTCTCTACATCTCAGAAGCATCTCAATCATAAAAGCAAGAAATTAATCCTTACAAGATCAAGAGGGGATAAGCTTAGAAATGCCACAGAGCTGACAGCTCATGGTGATGAAGAGTCAATCAATTCCCCAACTCAGAGAACAGCCTGGGTGGGACCTTCATCTCTGGCCATTACCCAGAAACCATTAGGAGCCAGAAAACTCTAGGGAAAGGATCCAGTTAAGATTTCCATTGGAACCCTACAGTGATAGGCTAGGGGAGCCTCTCGAACTGAATGATTGCCTAGTGCTATTTCACAGCCAAAGGCAGGCACGTGGGAATTTAAACCTATCACTACTCATCCTTGGCTGCGAAACAAGATGAACAAAATATTAAGGTGCTGACAGTTCTCTTTTTAGACAAGTGCCAAAGCAAAATAGAAGTAAGGAAAAAGAGTCAAAAGTATGCAAGCAATGTGACATTCCTACGTCACTTAGGGCTGTGAGGAGAGTTGGAGGCTTCTCTCCTGAGGAAGGAAAAGCCCTTGCTCCTAACAACATTCTGCCAAGATAACACGCCTGCCCATGCAATGCGCTTTCTGCAGAGCAGCTGTTCAGGAAAAGCAGCATCCTTTTCCATGATCCTCATGGGTTTTGACTGATGCTTGTGGGATAGTTTAAAGTCAGTAAAGCTTTCAAGGGTTGGCCAAAGACGTCTTGGACAGACATGTCGGGCTTCAATAAACCATCATGTCCAATCTCAATTTCAGCTCAAGGTTTAAACTGGAAGGAAAGCAGATGAAAACAACTAAGCCTTAATTTGTACTCATATAAACTCATGTTTGATCCCCATGAAAATGACCCACTACTGCCAGATCACCAATCAATATAGATCACAACAGAAGCATGTGGACAATACAACTACAAAGCAATGAAACTAAAAGACAATAATAGGCACGCCATAGTTTATCATATGAATGAAAAATGTTGTCCTTCAAGATTGTCATGGGCACTGGCCACTTAGACTAATACCACCATTCATCAAAACATGGGGATATTTTGTGAAGCACACAAGAAGGTGGTTAACACAATGCTGGAAAGTTCAAACCCTATTCTGTCACTAATTAACTGTGTGACCTTAAAAAATTTACTTAACCTCCCTCATCTTCCATGTCTTCACTGGTAAAATGTGGATATTAATTCCTTTGATGTTTGAGTGAAATACGTTTGCATGCAAAAAATTTAATATCTTTGACATCTAGAAAGTACTCAGTAAATGGTGGCCATAAAAATTATCATCATTAATAATGACAATGAATCTACATCAGCCATTGTAAAAGCTATGGGATCTCGAGTAAGTGCCTTAACCTCTCTGATTCTCGGTTTGCTCATTTAAAAATTAGGTATGTAAGACTTCATAGGGTCAGTAGTAAGATAAATGTGAACATACGAAAAGCATCTACTGTAGTCTCAGGTACATACTATGTGCTCAATAAATACAATTTCTTTTTAGAGATGCTTTATATAGCAATATGAAATTATTTAATCTGCAAATGGGAAAAAAGCCAGAATAAAGTATCAAATCTAATTTCACCCAGAAACTACTTACCTCTCTGTTTAAAATTCTATTATAATCTGTTTAAGATATAAAATAAAAATTAAATCCTAATATAGATTAAATTTATAATTAAAAATACCATAGATATTAAAAACCTGTTCTTGTGTATTGTATTTACAATGTAAGTTAAATAAAATGCCTGCAAGTAGTAAGATATTAGAACATAAAAGCTATTGAATTAAAGTTATAATCATGAGAGTGTACAAAACTGCATATTCACATTATTATATAAATGTATTCCTCTTTTATTTCTGTGATGGTTATAAAAGATGTCTACCCCTTCCAAAAAAAGGCAGAACCAGGCTTTCAGCTAGAAAGTAGGATGATCAGCAATTCTAGAAAGAATAAATAAATCTATGTTTATTCATTAAAAATCTGAAAAAAATAAAGTCACTCTGTGTTTGTGACAAAGATCAAAAGATAGTTGGATGTCATCTTCAAAAGCTTTTGACACTAATCTGGTTTGAAGTTCCAAAGAATGTTTACAGATCTCTCCAGTCTGGCATGTTTTAACTCTAAATTCAGTCTAGATACTTAAAAAAAAAAAAAAAAAAAAAAAAAAAAAAAAAGCTAGAAGTAGCTACAACAATTATGAGAAGGGATAAAGATTGAGAAAAAAGTAACCAGTTGAGCCTATCAGTCAGTGATAATTTAAATGATATGTCTTAAAAGTTCCTCTATTTTGTGTTTAGGTACACCTAAACACCATAAAATATTTTAATACAGAACAGATTTTTGTTTCTATTATTTTTGGAAATCTTTGAGAATGCTCATTTCTTAGTTAACTATATTACTCTGAGTGACTAAGCCTGACTATTTGGATAATTTGGCAGTGAGCCCAATTCATGGAGCTCACACAGGAGGAAATAAGTTCTTGATTATGGGACTTGGTATTTGATCATTCTCAACATAAGGGATTAAGTATCAAGATCATATGCAGGGCTTTGTCAAACTATATAAACACACACACATAGACCCACCCATCAGAGATTCTGACCACTTACATATTAGGTGCTTTTCTCTGGGAATGGGAGTGTATAGCTTAGGAGGGGAAGCACAGGTGACTCAGATACAGTCCCTCTTCCCATCCCTGAGCCCCTTTGTTAAAAATTGATGATACATGTCACAATTATTTTTCATGTTTTTCCAAACAATCAATGTAGTTGCTGCTATTATAACAGACTCTTATTCCAGGAAAGACTGTAGAGATGCAATTATAATGATGATAATTGACTTAGTCAACTGAACACTTTGTCACTCTCTCAGCAGAAAAAAAAAACTCAAAACAAGTATTTCATGATTTTAGCTAAAGGCATCTGCAAAACATGTGTTTGACCAAAAAAAAAAAAAAAAAGAAAAGAAAAAAAAGGTCATTTGAAGAAATCCATGGGCAAGTTAAAAGCATGTTTCTCACTACACATGGATCTGCTGTATGGTTTTCTGATCCTATCCCCAAGTTTATAGTACCTAGGATACGAGGAACAGTCGTAGGAGAATGATAAGGCTATGGACAGCAGAGAAGTTTTGAATTCTTTATATCAACGATTTCAATATTGTTTTAAAGTATTAGGGCCTACTAGCAATTTCCATGCATAAACCTGTTAGTTTTGATGTGCAATCTGTCAGCAACTCTCTAATTTGCTTTATTACATCCCCCTCCTCGCTATCACTTCATTGTCTCACAGCTGTCTGCTCATTTCTGCCTTGATTAATTTCTTCTTGGGTGCCTAGATGCCTGGTTTGGGAAATGATGCCACTCACTTGGAGCTGTTGGCTTTTTCTAATAATGGGTTTCAATGACATGTAATAAACGATACAGCCTGAGAAACGAATGATGCTGAGAACTACACAGACTGGAAAGAGATAGTAGTTAGCAGGGAAGTCTTACTGGAACTTGGTTCACATTTCTGTCTTTTAGAAAATCATTTGACTAAAGAATAGCTGGGTGCGTGGCGAAGACTGAGGCAGAGTCGGTCCACTCAGCTCCCTACACGCTGTCCCTCTGGCCTCCCTTCTCTGCACTCTATTTTGAGTTCATGTTTTCTCTTTAGTAAATAAGCAAGAGGGAAGACTTTACAAGGAGAAAAATGGATCCACTTCAGAAGACCATTGTACTGAAGACGATTCTGCTTATATTAACCTGAGGCCCTAAGGAAAATCTATTGCTCAACATTTTAATAACAACTTTGACCACTGCCTTAAGAAGAGTGAAAAGGGCAGGATCTACAGAATATCAAAATAGCTGGCTGAAGAGACACATTTCTGGCCAGGATTAACTCCTAACCTGTCACTTCTTGAAGCTTTTAACTTATGTGAGTTTTCAGTATGCTCTTCTCCCTATTGTTATAAAAATTATTTTAACAAGGTTTGCAGAAATAATTTTCAGTTATTGGTATGTCTCAACTTCCTCCTGGCTAAAAACTGTCAACCAAACTGTCAACCTTATAGAACATAAAAGCTGTAATTTTGTATTCTGAAGTAGAGTCAGATAGATAACAAAGACAATCATTAAGTGCAGAATGTCATACTTCAAAGACATTTCAGGCACTCAAAACAACCTCTTCATGTCCATGAATTTTCAAAACATTAAGAGCTTCTCAAAAATTCAACAGCAGTTTATGTGGAGTATAAAATGTGCTTCACACATGTACTTTCAATTTTTTTAATGAACCGTTTGCTGTTTGTAGCAAAGGGGCTAAAGTCTTGCCGGAACTTTGGACAAGAAAAATGAATGGGACTGGAATTACAGACACAAACACGCTCAGGGCTTAGGTAATCCTATTACCAAAATGTCTCCCCTAGAGCAGGACTACATCTAAAAACCAGTCACAAGACAGATAATGAATTGACTTTTTTTTTTTTAATTTGACAGAAAGAGAGATCACAAGTAGGCAGAGAGGCAGGCAGAGAGAGAGAGAGAGAGAAGGAAGCAGGCTCCCCGCTGAGCAGAGAACCCGACGCGGGGCTCTATCCCAGGACCCTGGAATCATGACCTGAGCCGAAGGCAGAGGCTTTAACCCACTGAGCCACCCAGGCGCCCCATGAATTGACTTTTAAGATTTTTCTACAATGTCTACATTAGTGAAACCTGTTGCTAAGTTTTCATACACAAAACATTAACTCATCTGTACAATAAACTTGTAGCATGGACAGATACTCAAGGCCATGATTCAAATAGACAAATTATTAGACACGGTTGTGTCTTCCTTGACCAGTGGGCATCAGGGCACACTGTAAAGTCCTGGGTGATTGAAAACCTCTCCTGCAACTCTCTTGATTCTCCAAGGTGGTTGTGCCTATGCTGACCATCCTTCCTGAGGACACAATGGTTACTGAAAATAGTAAGAAACTTCCATATAAATTTTCTTAACGCACAAAGGATAGTAAAGGAAAGTGTCATGCACAATGTTTTTACTTTCTAATATTGTCAATTATGTTTATAGGAGTGTCTCTGGACCATAAAAGAATTACAGGATCTTCATGGAAAAGAGTTAAGTTTTTTTTTTTAATCCCATGCAATTTAAAAAAAAAAAAAAAAAAAACACCTTTAGGTGCATTTTTACTCCACCCTTCATACAAGAGTTTAGGAACTAGCCAAAAACAAAGTCCCTGGGGGACTCCCATGCAAAATGCTGATTGACATAAATATGAAATCTTCTTTCATCTTCACCCTTATACTTTCTCTGAACTGCAAATGCCAGCAGAAATAGGTGTCTTAAATCCTTCAAGTAGGATGTCCAACAAAGGCTAAGAAAGGAAAAAAAAAAAAAAGAAAGAAAGAAAGAAAAAGAGTCCATGTGCTCTAGCAGTTGGTGCCATGACCACTGGTCATGGAAAGTTCTAATGGCTTATGGTTGTCAGGGATGGCTAGAAACTGGTGCCGTTGGTTCTTATGAGAAGATGGACTTATGTGTGAGGTTAGTATTGGTACTATCTCTTTGTCCCTCTCCCACTTTAGCAAATATCAGCATGAGGAAATCTGGAAGCAGGAGAGGGAAGAAGGAATTATTTGCTGTCCTGTCAAAGGACAGACCTTTCATCTTAAAACAAACTCCAAAATCTTTGTGACAATTTAAGCATAAAATGAAGACTGCCCTCATAAACCAACTTCCCTCCTTTGACATTTCTATTATCACTAATTTTCAATAATGTACAGTAGATCTTGCTTAGCAATAATAAAACTACCCATGTTAGAAGTCTAGTTTTATATAACACTCCATATGGTGGATTCATAATAAATTTCTACTGGGAATACAATCATAAACCACTATTTTCTGCTATAAAAAACCATTAAAGCACAGACATGCACAAACAAGGTAATCTGCAATAAATTTAGAAATGTTAAAATACTACAAACATAAATGTATTCAGCCCCATTGCAATGCATGTAATTTCCATAGCTTTATTAGAAATCTTGCCTTTGCAGTGGTTTGGCGATAGGTTATAAATATCGTAGGAATGAGTCAGCATGCAAATCCCTTTTGTGAAAAAAACAATTTGAAAGGTTTTATAGCCCAAAGCTGTTTATTATATTGTAAGAATAGTAATGCAAGTTTGTGTTTGGAGCCTGCTGAGAAGAGAATTCTCAGGACATCCTGTTTATAATAAACAGCAAGGGGAAAAATCTCAGCAAATTAAAAAAAAAAAACAAAAACCATTTGATTTATGTAAGGCCAAGGAAATAGTATGCCCCAAATAAAGCATTTAATTGATGGACTTTTCTCTGCACACACTAAGGGTCATCCAAGAGATGATCAATACATCCCACTAGAAAAAGGAGAGCAGTGTTAGCCTGGCAACCTTGAATCCTGGAGGCAGAGAAGCAGCTCTCTCTGGAGATGAGAGGAAATAAGGTGACAGAGGTGAAGACGGAGAAGAGAATGAAAGACAGAACTATCGGGATCAGCTACAGGGGGCCCAGTCTGAGGAAGAGGTTGCTCAGCCAAGCCATCCACAGAGGGACAAAGAACCTGAGGCCAGTCCATAGGCAGCAGAAGAGACAGAGCTACAAGGACAGGAGTCCCAAGTACAGAAGACAACTCAGGCCAGGCGGGAGCCAGAACAGATGGCTGGACTTGGGAGTCAGAGCTCACTGTACCCTGCAGGAGACCAGCTTGGACCTGGTGGGAAGCAGAAACCAGGCTGCAGTGATGTGAGGAGCAAGTAGATGGTGACGATGGGCACGGTGCGGACACCGATGATCTTCTAAAGGGGTCAGGGACTGGCTAGCTTGAGTGCAGAGGGATCAAGGAAGAGTATCTTCAGATAGAAATGAGCTGGGAGGTGTGAGCCCCTGAAGGGAGCAAAATCAAAGATGCAGGAGACAGAAGTTAGTCCCGCTAGGAGGAAGTTCAGACAGGGGATCAAGGAAGTGGGTTCAGGGACTAGTTTAGGTAGGGGGTAAAGCGTTTAAGCAGAAAAAAAGGACAGAGTCAGTAAAGATGAAGAGAAAATCTGCAGGGTATAAGGATAGAAGTTGGTGGAACTGAGGCCCAAAGACCTTCAATAAAACCAAGAGGCAAACTCAGCTTCTGACTTTTCTTAAATGTCTGAACTCATAAAAACACATTATCTTTTCTTTGTGAGTGCACAGCGCATCTGTGTGTATGTTTTATCGTGAGGGAACCAAATTCTATAAAAGATCCCAAACTATCTAAACACGCGTGCATGCAGTGTGGCACACGTATGCGCACGGACACATGCACAGCAGGAATGCAAGCCCACTCCAAAATTAGGTTGTCATTGACTCATATATTGCTCACACTACCCATCTGTGACTTTTCCCCGATTTCCCCTTTCCTCTTCAAAGGCTCTTTCCATTAGACTCCCACCCATGTCAAGCAGAAAGAAGCTGAGCACCCACCGCCCTGTCCAGAAGGTGTGTAAGTGCAGAAGCATAAACCGGGGATGCTTGTTTGCATGCCATGGCAATCGGCGTGGGTCCAGCAATGATCCTTATAGATAATATGAATTATGGAAGCCCAGAAATTTTAAAAAATATTTTATTTATTTGCAAGAAGGGGGAGTGGCAGGCAGAGGGAGGAGAAGTGGGCTACCTGCTGAACAGGGAGCCTGATGTGGGACTCGATCCCAGGACCCTGGGATCATGACCTGAGTTGAAGGCAGCTACTTAACCAACTGAGCAACCCAGGTGCCCCGGAAGTCCAGAATTTGGGAAAACAATCTTAAAAAAGGAGGGGAGGAACGAGTTTATTTCCTGAAATGGAAGAATCGGTAGCTCCTACTTGTCTGATTATGTAAAGAAGAGAGACTGTGTGCACATGGCCAGAAGGACATGGGGATCCTATTTTAGGATTCTGACCCCAAAAAGTTGAGGAAGTCATTCTTTTATATTAAAAGGAAATTGGAGAGGATTGTAAGGGAATATAAGAGAATACCAAAAGCTCTTAAAAGGTAGAAAAAATTTAATAAGCAGGAAATAAAGTAGCACATGGGTGGGCATAGAAAATTATTTAGGGAAGGAAAAATCAAAAGTGTGAGCAAAAAGGTAACCAAAACTCACAGAGCTATTTTGAGAGTGAAAACCAAGTGAAAAATGTCAAGTATAAGATTATTCTTATTTGACATTTTTATATAGCAGCAACTTATAAAAACATCAAACACTGACATAAGCCTTCCTCTAGCATTTTAACACATCATTATATTGTTAACAACGTCAAATGACTGTAGCCATTCATGTGACTTTTTAATAGATTACTTTTATCATAAAAATGTCACTTTTAGGATAATCTGCATTCTCACATTTTTTATATTCAGCTATGGTCTTAAAATGTCAAGTATAGAAGATATCTTTGTCTGCTATTCTTGGAGTCTTACTACAGATCTCGAGAATATCAGTATAAAATAAGCCTTAATTTGACATGGCTGCTGTGCTCGAGTCATCTTTTCTGCAGTTTTTCCCCTTTTAAAAATAATTACAAAGCACATGTATTACATAAAGATAAACCTGCAAGTTAAAGCCATAATAGGCAGGATATTTGTAGTGAAGTCTTCTTTGGCCCTTGTGAAAGGCATCCTATAACATGTTCAGTTACCTGGGGTCACCTTCCCATAGGCATGATTATAGCCTAGATACTCGGCCTGCCTGCTCAGTTAGCAATGATGATAAAACTGATCCCTTTACCTTCAAGGACTAACATGTGCCAAATGTCCAACCAGATTTCTTTGGCTCTTCCTCTTAAATGTGAGGAAAACAAAGCAATTAACTAGTGTATCAAAGATCAGGCAAATCAGGCACAGAAGAGAAATTAGAACTCAACTAAGGCAATGGTCCTGGGCAGGAATTAGCAAACCTTTTTCTGTAAAGGGCCAAGTAGTCAATATTTTAAGCAGGCCACATTGCTGCTGTCACCGCTACCCAATTCTTATGCCGTACTGTAAAAACCAGCAGGAAGCACATAAACAAATGGGTATTGCTGTGTAGCAATAAATTTTTATTTACAAAAACAGGAACTGGACTGGATTCAGCCTTCTAGCTACAGTTTGCCAACCCCTGATCTAGGAGATCAGCTCACACAATCTGTCAAAAATCACAGCTCACACTGCAGCAAATGCTAATTTCAGCCAGACTGAATAATATTATCTGGCAGTAGTGAGATCTTACCAAATACCATATATCATGGTTTTATATAAATCATCTCATTTTCTATACCATGTGGTAAGTACTGTCATATCTTCATTCTGCAGGTGAGGAAACTCAAGCTCAGAGAGGTATGTGAGTTATCAAAGGTAACCCAGCTTTAAGTGAAGGAAACAAAATTTGAAAGTAGGCTTCTGGATCAGAGCCTGATGTTCTATGTATGTAATTTATGAACACTAAGAAAACACGAAGCCATAAAAATATGAGCACTTTCTTGAAAAAGTGATCTGTACTCTTTAAACTTACAGAACTAGAGAGGGATCATTCCTTGTGGCTAGACATCCCAAGGAGGTCCCACTTTGATCTCTGTAATTGGGAGTGTGCTACTGCGAACCCACCATCCCCACACTGGAGAACGAGACAGACAACTTAAATCTCCACTCAGCTGATGCCCAGGACATTAGATGCTCACAGCTGTTACTGGGAAATGATCCTGGATCAGGGCAGCAAGAAGAAACACGGGAGTGAGTTTAAACCACAGGCAAACAGGGAAACGATCAGCTCTGTTGTGGCCACCTGCAGAACCGCTTGCATCCTGGACTACACCACTCAGCCTCACCACTTCACAGCCCACTGAGAATGAATGAAAAGCAAACTTCCAACATAAACGAGAACCAAGATGTGATGGTTTCTGACATCTGTTGTTTGCACGGCACATTCTCAACTCACAACATTCTCCACAAAGCAGGCAAGTATGATTTTGCCCTCATCTCACAGATGAAGAGCAGTCATTGAGACTCAGTGAATTGTTAAGACCACATAACAAGGAAAGATTCAATCCCTAATCTTCTGATTCAACCTCGGGACCTCTTTCCCCTCAACCAGGCTGTCTTCTAACCTTCCCAAGTGACTCATAGAAAAGCAAGCCACATCAAAACTCAAACAGCATTACATGAACACGGGTTTTCTTTAGTTCAGCTGAGGACACTAGAAAAGACAGCCGGAATAACCAAATTTTAAATGATCTCCCACATTTACTGAGTTTCAGGCATACTATTTATAAAAATAGAGGAGGTAGAAATCTGTGGTAAAATTTAGCTCAAGAGGCCCAGAACTTAGAGAATCTGCTCTCAACCATTTCTACCCAGAAGAATCTCCTCAGGGAGCCTTGGCTGCCTTTGGTCACATCACATCCAAGCCAGTTCTTGATGTAGGGGTCACAGGAGGAGGAAGGGAGCTTCCTGGCCCAGTGTCTCATGCATCTTTTCTCATCATTGCACGATGATTGCTCTTTGTCCACCTGCCCTTATAACTCCCCTTACTCCCAAACACAGGCAAAGAATGCAATACATCAAAGCGAGGTCTAAGTTTTGTCAATTAGATTTGATTATTCTTTCAAACATTGAGGCAAACCTCTAGTCAAAACAAAAGCTTTTGGGAGCTAGGGATGAATAACTGAAGACAAAGATCATCGCCATTTATAAGAGAAAAAGTTAAAGCTTTCATTTCTCCCTTAAAGCAGATGTGTGTGCTGTTTACACACAAACACACACACATGCATACACACATCACTTTTTCTAGGTTCCTTGTTGAAGAAGAAAATGTCTAATTTACATGTAGAGCTCACAAATTATAGCCATACCAGACAAGGAAGCAGATGAAGACTGTGATTGATATTCCAAAATTTCCGTCCTGATTTCCCCATCCTCAGAATTAGCCACTCTATAAATCAAACCGACATATGAACATCTGATGTTGAAGCCAATAGGTCACATCTGTGAAAAACATCAGAAACATAAAGAACTGGATTCTTCTGTTTTCTTTGAAAAAACACCACCCCTCTACCATCCCCATGACCATTTCCAGTATTATACCTTAAAATATGTTCTTATTATACCTTAAAATATGTCTCTTCTAAGAAAATGTCATTTCCCATATGTGTATTGCTATTAACAATGGCCACTTTTTCTTTGCAGCTG
This sequence comes from Mustela nigripes, assembly GCF_022355385.1. Classification (NCBI taxonomy): domain Eukaryota; kingdom Metazoa; phylum Chordata; class Mammalia; order Carnivora; family Mustelidae; genus Mustela; species Mustela nigripes. Next base: position 50,180,156 of record NC_081560.1, read on the forward strand.
GTTGTGTAGAAGATTAGGAATTGACACAATTTTCCAGAGTAAACCTGAATGAAACCTTAGCTGTTTCTAGGTATGTAGCTATCACTGAGACACATGTGAATACTGTCAACCAGTGACCTAATAGAGATGGAAATCCCTCATTTTTTTTTTATTTTTTATTTTTTATAAACATATAATGTGTTTTTATCCCAGGGGGGAAATCCCTCATTTCTTAAGAGTATTTCGGCTTCTGCTGGTTCTGGGTTCTGCTGATCTCTATCTAAGAGTTGAAGATGCAGACTACAAATTAAAGAGCTGTTAAGTGTTGCCTGCTATTTTCCCCACGTCACCTTATGAGAATCACTTGTGGACTCTGGGCCTTGGTTCTTCTCTTGGTTCTGCACTTGGAAGAATCTCCAAGTGCAAACACTCGTGACATTTCTCCTGTATGAGACTAACTCTAGTGACCCACCATCCCTGGAATACGTATTCTGAGAGCTTTTCCAGGCATGGTGATGGATTTATATTTATACAATGTTTAGAGCTGAAAAAACTTTGTAGGCCATCTCAAATTCCTCACTTTACAGCTAAGGAATCTTAGCAGTGAAGAGCATAAATGACCTTTTCAAAGTCAAACACCTTGTGGACAAGCCACCTCAGGCTCCTGATGCCCATACCCATTCTTCCTCTCTTCTTTGCTCCATGTCAGCTGACTTCATCTATACACAAATGAGATCTCTTTGGTGACGCCAGCATACACTTGCTGAGTGTATGATGAGGAAGAAAGCAGCCCCTGGTTCCTGAAACAAACTTAAGTCTTCATGAAGGTAGCCAATCCCTACAGAGCTGATCCATGGCTCACCTCACTGTTTGAACCAAATGACTATAGCGTGTTGCACATAGTATGAACTCAATTAAATATGTGTCCAGTGAATAAAATAAGTTAATCAGCCCAGAAGATAGAGACACATGGTTTATTTTGTGGTGCTCAAGAAGCAAATGTATTGCCATGTTGCCCACCGTAGAAATGAATACACCTTTTCCCAAGTCAGGAGGCTATGAGCCATTACCAATGGTAGGGTCATGGTGGCCCCCACTCTTTCAACACATATTTAAAGATTCACATGTTGGGTGGAGAATTTAATAAGGTGCTTGGTGGATGGAATTGGGATCAAAGACATTAGAGAACCTTTAAGACCATTCTCTTATTTTATATATTTGGAACTCAAAGACTCAGAGAATTTGCCTAAGTTGATGGAATTTGCCTAAGTTGCCCCTGACCTCAAGCTCAACTGTCACCACTACTCCAGGCTGCCTCCTCCATGCTGAGGAGACTTTTGTTCATGAAACTCAATCTCTACATGGAACCCATTTCTAGAGTTTAGTACTCTATACATAGACCATCAAATGTCTACTGGCTAATTAATGAAGACTGGAAATTTAGTCACTTTAGTTTGCCCTATACCTCTTGAAGGTTAATAACCATTTTACTATTTATATGCTGTTTGGATCACCTAAATCAAAGTGAAGACTCCTTCCATGGATAGGAGATCTGACCCAACACTCCATCAAAGACTAGCTTTGGCTTCTTCTTCTCCCAGGTGGGCTGAATTTTTACTTCCTCTATTCTGTTTTTATACTTTCTGAAGATTCTGAAAAATGGCACCTATTCTGTGGGCAGTGAAAATAGCAGTCCACGATCACCAGGCTTGTCATCCTAAGTGTGTCAGTCAAACAAGCTGTCCCCTCTACAACCTCCACACCCCAACCACTCTCCACAGATATCTGTAGGATATATTTATCCTTCTGTTCAATAGCCCAGGGGAATGGGGATTCTTGTCTTCTTAATTAACATCTATAAAAACAAGAACTGTTTGTGTGGAAGCACCCAGAAAAAGAAGGTGTCCTTCATTCCAGTCTCTCTTTATCATGGGCAAGAATCAAGAAGTCTCTACACATGCTCAAGCCCAAATCCAAGGTACTATAGACCTCCTCCTACTCTCCATAACAGTCCTCCAACTAGAGTTGGTGTGTATAAATTTCAGGGCCTCTGCAGAAATGAAGGGATTCACCTATATACCTACTGCACATCCTACTACATCACTGCCTTATTGAGATGGGGAAGGAGAAATCAAATTTCTAATATTTCTGTTGGCATTCCTTTAGTTTAGAAATTTTTGTCAAATTTTGTGAAAGACAAAACTGGTTTCTGAAGGATGGTGCTTGGGTGTCTTGCTTTGTGTTTGAGGGTACAGGGTTTGCTGCTAGGGGACATCTATACTTGGTCAGGACTCACCTTATGGCTTGGGGACTCTCTCCTCTGCAAGCTTCTCAAATGCCCCATGTTTCTTGGTAGTCTTATTACCTTCTTAGAACCTAGGCTTCCACTCTTGAGTCTACTTGATCTTAGTCATCCATCCTTCTGACTCATATATAAGTGCTGCCAGCCAGATGACCCAAATGAACCTGGCAGTCCATGGAAGGACACGGTGCATCCATATTGTTCTCATAATCCATTGGTTTTACTTGTTAGCTGACTCTCTTAATTTAAGAAGAGAAATAGAAAAAAAAACTAAAGAAATGTAGTCACATAGGAAGTGGCATCCTCCTGTTTGAGAAAATATTGGCAGTGTGGGGCTGCAGTGCCAACTCTATCAGGTAGTAATGAGCGAACAACAATAATAAGAAGAAGGATGAGGTGATGACAGGTGGCTTCATTTACTGCATATTTATTATAAGCCAGGCTACATTCTTAGTCCTTTACACATATAATCTCATTTAATAATATTTCCAGTGTAAGTAAAAAGGTCAGACTATTTTCTCTTTCTTAGTCTTCAGTTTTCAGATCTGTTACACTGAGATAATGGTTAAATCAGGGGATTACTGCGCGAATTAAATGAGATAATGGAGAAAAATACAATTATTAAACTCTAAATATTTTATTTATTTATGTGTTTGTCAGAGAGAGAAAGAGAGAGCACAAGCAGGCAGAGTGGCAGGCAGAGGCAGAGAGAGAAGCAGGCTCCCCGCTGAACAAGGAACCCAATGTGGAACTCGATCCCAGTACTCTGGGTTCATGATCTGAGCCAAAGGCAGTGGCCTAACCAACTGAACCACCCAGGAATCCCATAATTATTAAACTCTAAAATGATTTACAAGTATTCCTTCTTATTATTATGATGATGATTCCATTCCTTCCAAGAACATTCAAATATAAAGTCCCCAAGCCATAAGGTGAGTCCTGACCAAGTATAGATGTCCCCTAGCAGCAAACCCTGTACCCTCAAACACAAAGCAAGACACCCAAGCACCATCCTTCAGAAACCAGTTTTGTCTTTCACAAAATTTGACAAAAATTTCTAAACTAAAGGAATGCCAACAGAAATATTAGAAATTTGATTTCTCCTTCCCCATCTCAATAAGGCAGTGATGTAGTTAAAATAATGTGCCTGGCCTGCACCCCAATGTTTACAGAAGCAATGTCCACAAAAGCCAAACTATGGAAAGAGCCCGATGTCCATCAACAGATGAATGGATAAAGAAGATGTGGTATGTGTATGTGTGTGTGTGCGTGCGCGCACGCGCGTGTGCATGTGTGTGTGTGTATATACACATATATATGTGTACATATACACATATATACATGCATTTACATAAATGTGTATTTCACATATATATGAAATATATATACACATCTAATAAATACACATAATGTGTATTTCATATATATATATGAAATCTTGCCATTTGTAATGACGTGGCTAGAGGGTATTATGCTAAATGAAATAAGTCAATCAGAGAAAGACAATTATGATCTCATTCATATGTGGAATTTAACAAACAAAACAGAATCATAGGGGAAGAGAAGTAAAAATAAAACAAGACGAAATCAGAGAGGGAGACAAACCGTAAGAGACTCTTTTTTTTTTTTTTAAGATTTTATTTATTTATTTATTTATTTATTTATTTGATAGACACAGATCTCAAGTAGGCAGAGAGGCAGACAGAGAGAGAGAGGAGGAAGCAGGCTCCCTGCTGATTCCAGGACCCTGGGACCAGGACCTGAGCCGAAGGTAGAAGCTTTAACCCACTGAGCCACCCACGTGTTCCAAGAGACTCTTAATCATATGAAACAAACTGAGGGTCGCTGGAGAGGAGGAGGGTGGGAGGATAGGGTAACTGCGTGATAGATTAATTAATTAATGTGCCTAACCCCACCCACCTCGATGTTTCCATGAAAGTGAAGGGTCTGCCACCATTCAAGTAAGCCTCACCCTCTGGAAACTTTCGCAGAGTGAAGAGACCCCTGGAAACCTGCCCCCTCCTACCAGCCCCCCTCAGGAAAGAAGGGCATCTTAACAGGCATCCAGGCTCCCTTGCCTCTTTCCAGGCTGCTTGCTTCCAGAATGGAATATTCTGGTAGAAACATGGTTTGTTTTTTTAAAACTATTTTAATGATTGTCTTTACTATAGTTAGGGTTTTAAGTGTTTTCCCCCTATTTATTTTAGAAAATAATCCTCTGTCCCTTCAAGAAATGAATTTCTTTTTCACATTTTCTTCTTTCTTCTCTCAGTACTAACTCCCTGGAAAAATGCCCAACTGAATAGAGCAGTTCTTCCGCTCAAAGATACCCTTGTCACTGCATTGTGTTCTCAAAAGGAGAATGCTTTTCACATCTCCTATACCTCTGCAGCTTGGGACAGTAAAGCTTCCTGATTTAACTGCCTTTAGTAAAGTAAGTAAAAGTACCTACTTTAAGACAGCAAGCCGTAGGCTCTACTGCATTGGATTTTTAAAAGGCTCTGTCACTGCAGCCTTCAAACAGTGGCATGGCCAGCTGTGATGGGAAACAAGATGACAGGTGCATTGGCCACTGAAGAAAATACAACACAGAACATTCCATAACCAGCATGTTACTGTTGGGGGGGAAGGGGAAGGTAGCCCTTAGAAGTTAAGAAAGGGGGGGGGGGGGTGCTAATTACTTATTAGTTGTATGACCTCTTGCCAGCTACTTAACCTCTCTGAGCCCAAATTTCCTAGCCTATAAAATGGCAATAATGATCACTTCATAGCACAACATTTTTATAAAATCATCACAAGGAATAAAATAATGAATGTAAAACTTATTTAAAATATTCAGCAAGTTGGTGCTGTTATGTCCTCAGTATTAGTTTCCTGTGGCTGGTTGTAATAAATGACCACAGAGGAGGTGGTTTAAAGCAACAGAAATTTATTCTCTAACAGATCTGGAAGCCAGAAGTTCAAAATCAAGAGGTCATCTAGAAGGGAGTTAAGGGAAATTGGAAGGGGAGATGAACCATGAGACACTAGGGACTCTGAAAAACAATCTGAGGGTTTTGAAGGGGCGGGGATGTAGGAGGTTGGGGGAGCCAGGTGGTGGGTATTATGGAGGGCACGTATTACATGGAGCACTGGGTGTGGTGCATAAACAATGAATTCTGTTACGCTGAAAGTAAATAAATTAAAAGAGAGAGAGAGAGAGAGAGGGACAAAACAAAACAAAAAAAGAGGTCATCTAGGTTGGTGCCCCCTGCAGTCTCAGGAGGGAAAATCCATTCTGTGCCTTTCTTCTACCTTCTTTTTTTTTTAATTATTATTATTATTTTTTTAATTTCTTTTCAGTGTAACAGAATTCATTGTTTATGCACACACCTTCTGATAGCTGCTGGCAAGTCTTGGTGTTCCTTATCTTGTAACTGGATCTCTCTCCTCTCTCTCCAGGCTTCCAGGTGACCTTCTCCCCTCTGTGTCTTCTCTCCTTGTCATCTCTTATAAGGACAGTTGTCAATGCTTTAAGGGCCCATCCTAACCCAATATGATCTTATCTCAAGACCCTTAACTTAATTACATCTGCAAAGAACCTTTTCCTAAATAAGGTAATATTCACAGATTCCTTGTGGATATATCTTTTGGGGAGACCACCATCGAGACCATTATACCCTTTTAACAACTAAAAGAGTCGGTTAAGGTCATGCAAGTCTCAAACTTTTTCTTCCTCTGTGAGAAAAACATGGGTCCTCTTTTTCCCACAAATGTCTTCACTCTTCCTGTTCAGAGGCCTCTCTAGTCAGACTCCTCAAAATCTCATTGTAGCTCACTCATTTGCAGATGAAACATGGCCATAAGTGATGGGAAGTGTACAGTAGGTTTCAGATGGAAGAAACAGAAGATGGCCTTGGTCAACCCTTCATGTCCTTGATGAGATAACAAAGATCTGAGGAGCAATGCACCTTGCCAAGTTAGTGCAGGTAACATGATGGCAGAGCCATCATAGAGTCAGGCAACTGACCCAAGCCCTGCCTCTCATTGCTGTCCCCTCTCACTGTGTGACTCTTTCACCAAGCCTCATAGTTGTGAGGTCACCTTCAGCATTCCATAAGCCCAGAGAAAGGAAGCCAACATGTCTCACACCTTACTACAAGGCCCTGGTTAATTTTAAAAGTTACACCGATTTTAGTCCATAAAATGAAAATGTAAATAAGCAAAAGTTAGACCAGCCATGATGCCAGTCAACCTTTGATTTGCTTCTTACATTTCAGGGTACCAAGAGAAAGTTTGGAAAATGCTTCCCATCCTACATTAGGGCAATAGAATCTTATAACTTCATTTGAAACTTTGATCATATAAATAATCTCTTATATTCTGAAGATTCGCTCAATACACCAATTGTTTGGAACTTAAATTCTCCATTCTTTAGAACTGATGTTAACCATAAAGAGTACCTTTCTAGGCTATAGCCTACAAAATAATACAATTACAACAAAAAATCAATATTAATATTAACAATATAAGTAAACAAAGAAAACTTAAATTGAATTAGAAAGTTAATTCTTTTATTAATTTGCCCAGAATTTCAACTTGAGGAAAAATAGACTTAATAAAAGGAACATGGGGAGGTAGAAGGGAACTTTTAGAAAAGTTGATGGGAACTTCTGGGTATTTGCAAGGGCATTAAAGATCAATTACATTTCATTCCATTTGAATTTATGAATTTTTTTTCCAAATGAAATATTTTATAGCTCTTTAAAATTTTCAGACTGCTTTTGCTACATAGTCTCACTTGCAAGAGCAGCCAGATGAGTGGAGATTTTTTTTTTTTTTTTTTAATTTTTTATTTTTTATAAACATATATTTTTATCCCCAGGGGTACAGGTCTGTGAATCACACTTCACAGCACTCACCAAATCACATACCCTCCCCAATGTCCATAATCCCACCCCCTTCTCCCAAACCCCCTCCCCCCCGGCAACCCTCAGTTTGTTGTGAGATTAAGAGTCACTTATGGTTTGTCTCCCTCC
>NC_081560.1:50192454-50269729 GCF_022355385.1 Mustela nigripes
CTGTTTCCAGAATTGCTGTTCTTCTTCTCTTCGATCTGCCGATGGATTTTCAGGTGTTTGCAATCTTTAGATAAGCTATCTAGCTGAACTCCGGCTAGCTGAAGCAGTCTCAGCTTGCTACTTCTCCGCCATCTTCCTCCCATACCATGAGTGGAGATTTTATCAAGCAATCACACCAGATGAGTTCCAGCAAGTGATAAATTAGCAATGAGAAAGTGGTTATTACTGGTCTCTTTCAAACCCCCACTATTCTGAGTATGGTCAGGAGCATCAACAGGGAGCTTGTTAGAAATGCAGAATCTCATCTAGACCCCAGATCTACAGAAATCAAAATCTGCATTTTTAACAAGTTCCCTAGGGGAGTCCTATGCACATCAGCATCTGAGAAGCAAAGCTGTTGCCAGTGAACAGAGGTGTCTTTATGAAATAAAATAAAGTGGGCAAGCAAGGAAAAATACTGGTAAAGAATACACATTTGATTTTCAATTATCCAGCAATGTTGCTAATGGAGTTAATATCCTCTTTGACCTCTATAAAACAGATGCTGGATAAACTACAATAATTTAACAGGGGGAAAAAAAAAGCCAAACTCAAAGACAGAAAGGGAAATCTCTACTTACCAAAAAAACCCACAAAGGAACTCATCGTGTATGAGCAAATGTATCAGAATCCCAAGAGATAGCAGACTTGGCTGCAAGTGCTAACAGCAAGGTACTAGAGTCATCCAATCCCCATAAAAATCAGAGATGAGGCTTTAGACCCGTAGGAAATGTGATGCTAGAACACAGACTTCTCCATAAACCCTGCCCCCTTTGTATGAGGGAAATGGGAGTCTTCCCAAGGGGGCTGGAGGAAAAGCAAAGAAGCATCAGGTGTGTGGTGGGTCCTCAAGCTCTCGTCTGTACCACATGTAGATATGGAGTCCAAATGAATACTATCCATGTGGGGTTGGGATCTCAAACTGACCAACTACTATGAAAATTTGTCTTGGACAAGTGAAAATCTTGGGACACCCAGCCACGGTAAATATAAAACTTCTCTGTAACGATATTCCCACCAAACACAGCACAAGTGACTCATACAGACCAAAAATAATCCCAGCTGAGAATGAGCCCACAAGCAAAAATTAACACTGTATGAGAACAGAATTCACTACAAGGGGACATTATCAGGTTCCTGGAGCAATAGATTAGCATGCCATAGAAAATAAGATAATAGCACCATTCCAAAGAGATCACAGTTTTATTTAAACCTCAAAGCAATTTACTAGATAGGAAAACTGAGGCTAATGGGTGATTTACAGGCAAGGAAACTGAAATTCAGAGTCTCAGGCTAATAAAGACTGAGAGCTTCAGTCCAATGCCAGGGTTTTCTCTACTGCATCACAGTATCTCTGTTCTTAAAAAATGCCTGCGAGTTGGATCATTTCTTTGATTCATGTAAAACAGAAGAGAAAGAAGCCATTTTCTTAGATTGGGAAGGGAGAACTCTGATTCAGTTCATTTGCTCTTAAGCATTTTTTTAATGCAAAAAAAGAAAAAGTAAGGAAGTAGGTAAGGATCATTGTGTATTCAAAAATACTTATTGGAGACAAAAGGAGATGACAATGTAAGAATTTTGAGGCAGTTGGACACAATGGGAGGTGACAGGTAAATATCCATTTGAATGTTTAGATAACAAGGATTTATATCTTAGCAGTTTGCTTTATTTTCATGGCAGGATGTCAGGTAATCACTAGAACATGCACCAAGATGAGCTTTTACTTTTACTCCAAGAGCATCTTCATGGTGTTCCTGAAAAGCTATTTTAAGTAGCGGCTTTAACCTGCAAACCCTTACACAGGGCGCTGAGGAAGTGGTGGACAGCTCAGGCACTGCAGCAAAGCCATAACTTCTCATCTTTTACCCCTTCACTAAATTACAATTAAATTCCATCATTCAAAACTGCCTGATCTTGGGCCAGATGCATATATCACAAGAAGGCATTAAAACCTGACCTTTTATATCCCCAATAAGAAATGTCATGAGTCCATCACAGAATCATAACTCCCTCTTGAATTCGAGCTAAGAAATATCTGAACTTCACAGGGGGAACTCTCTGATTACAGGCAAATCTAAGGACTTTTCTAGTAACCCCTCAAAATCCTGAATTTTAAAGAAAAAAAAATGAGACAGCTTTTGTGTTTCAGAGCAAAAGAAATAATGAATGAGTACACAGTAGGGTGCAGAAGAAATGTTACGCATAGAAGGGAAAAAGGAGCACGCCAACACATCTCTTTGAAGCCAGTTCTAAGGTTATTGGAAACTTGAAAATCAGTAACATTTCAGCAGAGGCCCTAAAACCCAAAACAATTATCCACTGGCTCTTTTGCTGGCTAAGATTTACATCTAGTGGCCTCATCAGTGTAGACACCACAGAGACTATAAAGAGTACTATGGGGCTTGGTAACTTCAGAGCTTGCTCTTGGAATATTTATCATTTCTGTTCAATGAATAGCTAGTCCTTTGCCAGTGGGAAGATAAGCAGACAGCCTTATCAGTCTTGGTACTTTCAAAAAGGTTTTCATTCCACAGCACACTGGGGAGCACCTACTGTCCCTCTGATGGTCATCCATGCCGATGAAAGTAGAACATAGGTATTTAGACCTTTATAAAGAAGAATCATTTAAATGAGAAAATAAAAATTTAATTGAATAGTAAGAAGTGGAGAAATGGAGACAGGAAGCAACCCACCAGAGACAAAGATCCAAGAGCAACAGTGGCTCAGCCCTGCCACAGTGGCGGCGGGGGTGGGGGAGTGGGGGTTGTGGGCTAGCTATGGGGCAATTCTAATTGAATAACATAGATGGAGGCCACATAAAATCGGCTCCACGTCCACCACACAGAAGCATTCTTGGTGTCCAAGGATAGGACAATGACAAAGGCAATGACAAAGGAGGAATGGCTTTCCTGACATTATCTATGTTTTCATTTAGTAAATATTTATTGAGCTCTCATTGTGTATACATACACGTCAGAGACATATCATAAGTATAAAGAGGAAGAAAAGATATGATAAAAATATACAAATGTAGAAAACATAGGTAAAATAAAATATTACTAATTCAAAAGAACAAGAAAATACGCCAATTGTGGGACTACGTAGCTTCATGAAGAAAACAGTATTTGAGCTAAGAAAAGGTAAGGTTTGGACATACAGATACACTAGTGGGAAGTACAGTATTCTTCTCTCTACCACAAACAAGAGGCCAAGTGAATTATTGGGCTAGATGTGCTTCTCAACCTTCTCTGCCTCTATGAATCACCTGGTGAGAATTTTTTAAATATCAATGCTGGGGCCCTATCCCCAGGTATTTTGATTTAATGACTCTAAGTTGAGACACAGACATGTAGTTTTGCTTTTTTCGAACACTCCCTAGATGATTCTAATGTACAGCTATGATTGAGAATCCTGAGTTAGAACAGAGCAGACATGGAGACTAGAATGTGCTTTGGAAGTTTGTGCCAAAACTTTATAAGAATCCCAGCCCCCAAGGTGCCATGACTCATGGATTGACACAACTCCCCCCAGATAAGCTAGAAAGAGAGATCAGAATACAATGTTGACTTCAACATAGTCACAGTCCGTGGGAGCTTCTGTTTTTCAGATGAAAAGGCAATGGCATAGGAACTTGATGGACACTGGGTAGTACTCTGAGAGACTCTCTGTCAGAACAGCTCACACTTGGAGGAAATGGGTGAGGAACTGACCACATGGAATCACAAGCAGGCAAGCTCACAGAGTGTGCATAATGCTGCTTTTGGATATGGGTTTGAGAACAGAACCAGGAACATCTGAAGGTCTCAACATTGTGATAGCCTCTCTGACAATTTAATAAAGCAAGCACTGGCTTTTCTCCATGAGAAGACACCTTTCAAAGTATGCATTTTAGAGGATATGGTGTGGCAAACTTAGCTGAGCCAAGTGTTTGCAATGGGCAGCATGGAGTCTTATAAGGGTGAGGCTTACAATTGTCTGGAGCACTGGGCATTGTACATAAACAATGAATCTTGGAGCACTGCATCAAAACCCAATGATGTATTTTATGGTGACTAACATAACACGACAAAAATTTTAAAATGATTGTCTGAAAGGGTAAAATGGATTCACATAGCTTTAGAGTAGCCTCCCACTATAGGTAATTAGAGTAACTCATCTATTGTCATACAATAAGCCACTAAAAAAGAATGCGGTGACTCAAAACAATTTATTGTTCTCAGGACACCTGGGTGGCACAGTTAGGTAACCATCCAACTCTTGATTTCGGCTCAGGTTATGATCTCAGGGTTGTGAGACTGAGCCATGTGTCAGGCTCTGCACTCAGCATAGAGTCCGCTTGATGTTCTCTCTCTCTCTCCCTCTGCCCCTCTAGCTTATGCTCCCTCTCTCTGTCTCTCTGTCTCTCTCTCTCTCTCTCTCTCTCTCTCTCTCTCTCTCATATATATAAATAAATCATTAAACCACATTTCTTTTTCCACTCATAATTTTATGGGTTGCCTGACTCAGCTCCCTGGATTTTCCTTGATTCTCTCATGCAGTTGTGGTTGGACTGAAAGCACTGGACTGGACATCCAAGGTGGTGCACTCACATCACTGTTTAATACTGGCCACCAGCTGGGAGCTGAGCTAGGGCAAATCACTGGAATGCCTACATGAGCCTCTTTATGTGACATGTGTTTCTCAAAGTATGATGACTGGGTTCTAAGAGACAGAAAGTAGAATCTGCCAGTTTCCCAAAGTCTGAGTCCAGAAACTGGCAAATTTCACTTTCACCACATTCTGTTGATCAAAGCAGTCCCAGAGTCTGTGACTTTTTGAGGAGAGGGGACACGGACCCAATGTCTCAAGAGAAGAATGTCAAAAATTTATAGTCACCTTTAATCTTCCACAACTTATGAAAAGATTAGTTCTTCTTATTCTCAACACCATATATTTGAGCTTTAAATAGATGTTTCATCACAGTTCTTTGATAGCAACTCCCACAGCAAATAAAAAAGAGCTATACTATGTATAATACAAACATAAAAGAGTAATACTGTGCTATGCTTCACTGCAAGCTTATCACCCATAAGTCTGGATGGACTTTTTTCCCCAGAAGTCACAATGAGTTTGTACTATACATCTCTTCTCTCTGCCTGGTACCTTTGCTGACCAAAAGCATACATTTGCAAAGACAGTTGCAAAGACAGGGTGAGAAGGATAATCAGTGGACCAGGGCACAGATCAGGGCCAATACCAGGGTCAAATCCATAGCCTGGGCCTTCTAGCAGTTCTAGAATTTTTTTCACAAATTGTGACTGTTGGAATTCTGCCAACGTCAGCCCCACAGTCCATAATGATCCAGAGCTTGAGAGCTTCTGCATCGCTAAATGTTTGCGGGGCTCAGAAATCAATATCTAATCACACTTAGCTGGAGCCCAATATTCTGTACACTCAGCAGTGTACATTTTTGGTTGCTGGGTATATAAAAGTTAACATGGGAAGTGGAACATTTGTTGGAATGAGCTGCATTAAAAATATTGCCACTCTGGTGCAAATCACTGTTAATGACATTTATCGAGTGCTCATTCTGCAAGGGACCCACTCTACCAGGAGTTTTAAGATGATACAAAGGAAATAGAAGACACTCTTTTTGACCTTAGAAGCTCATGCTACTTTTTTTCTCAGCCCTTCATTTGGAACATAACAGCTAGATTACTTCTCAAAATCTCTGTCAGCTTTAAAATCCTGTTCACAATAGTGGGAATATTAGCTATACCAGGTTTCCTGGTGGGCCATTCCAAGGAGGCCTTTTATTATTTTTTTAAGATTTATTTACTTATTATTTTAGTGGAGGAGGGGCAAAAGGGAGAGGGAGAATCTCAAGCAGACTTGCAACTGAGCATGGACCCCCCCCAAAAGCGTGCCACCCAATACAGTGCCAGATCTCAGGACCCTGCAATCATGACCTGAGCTGAAACTGAAAGTCAGATGCCCAACTGACCGACCCACCCAGCGCCCCTCAACACGGCCTTTTCATAAGCTCTTACAGAGCTCCAGATGTGGCCAAGTCCCTACTGTCCTTTCTCTGTCTCTAAGCTGCAAAATTCACACAGAATTCACAGCCAAATCCCTAATGAAATGTCTAGTGGCAGCAGTGACATCATTTCCCTTTTTCATTGGTGGGCTCTCCTAACACCTAAGAAAGAAATTTATGTAACACTTCCTAGATCGGGCTTCTCAAACATTAATGTGCATATATATCTCACCCAGGGATCTTGTTACAATGCAGATTCCAATTCAGTGGGTCTCTGAGATTCTGTATTTCTAATAAGCTCCCAGGAAATATTGGTGCTGCCAGACCCTAGACCATACTTTGAGTAGCAAGGATAGAGGTACCACAGCCTTATCTGTTTTAGGCAGTGTTCAAAGGAAGAAAGACAAAACAAAGGTCAAGTCCGCTATCTTTTCCTCTCTTTCTCTCTCTCTCTTTCTCCCTCCTCACTCAAGCAATAGAGAATACATGCCAATCAGGCCTCAAGAAAAGTCTGGGGAACCTCAAAATTTTCCAACTTGAATATGCAACCTAAGCTCCAAATGTGACATCAGGTTTAAAACATAAGTTCAGATTTTAGGCAAATAGAAAACACTAAAACCTGAGTTTAAAGTGTTGAACCTATCCTTGTAGTATGAATATCATGAATCACTTCAAATTAGTTGTCTTTTTTGACACCAAAAAAAGGAGATACATGTAGGCTTCCTTATATAGGTCCACAAAAATTGTTTCTTGACTGGGAATATTAAGACAGAAAGTTAAGGTTTGGATTTTGTAATTTATTTTACTTTGAATTATCTAGATAGTTGCCCTGAGTAACAACTTATACTATTGTTGCTTTATCTTTTTCCCCAACTCTTTGATACTCTTTGCCCACATATCATGTTCAGTCACCCTGTCTTTTAAGGTCTATAAAATTGGCTCAACCTTCTGTTCTCTGAAGAATGAAGAGCTCTCTGGAATGCTTGCCCAAGTCCTTTTTTGTGTTCCTGAAGGAACTTATATTCTATGGTCATTTCTAGTTTGAGTTTTCTGCTTCTACTGAAAATTTCTTAAGATTTCACTTATTTATGAAAGGGAGAGACAGAAAGCCGGGAAAGGAGCAGAGGGAAAGGGACAAGCAGACTCCATGATGAGTGCAGAGATTGACATGGGGCTCCATCTCAGGACCCCAATATGATGACCTGAGCCGAAACCAAGAGTCAGCTGCTTAACTGACTGAGCCACTCAGTGCCCCTGCTTCAACTAAATTTTTATTCTGTTTTGCACTTTTTAGGTGTTGGCATTTTCTTCCTAGATTGTCCCCCAAACCAGCTCCTTCCCACCTTTCATCTTAAGCAAGGTGCATATATAAAGATCTTGTGTTTTGAAAGCCTTTACGGAAGGTCATAAGTGGAGGATAGTACCCTGCACTGCAATAAGTCTGCAGGTCATATTACCCATCACTATTCCTGAAAGTTCCATCAGCCACACTCCAGTATATCTCTGCACCTCTTGCCTTCTTACTGATTATGCCTTTTCCCCCTTCCTTCCTGTTTCTCTCTATATACCACTTCTTTCCCTCCCTGCCCCTCAACAGTCCAATTTTATGTTCACACCCAGCTTATCAAGAGCAATTTGGCTCTCTCATTGTCTATTCCCAAACTATTGCCAGACTCACTTTCATATTCCCAAAACTCATCAAAGTGCTCTCCTGTCTGAAAGAACCATTAGCAGATTGCCATATTTTCTTTAAGGGGCTTCAATTCTTTAGAGGCATATGGAATTTAAAACAGCATTTTTTTTTCATTAATACACATGATCTTACTTGGCCTAGTAACTCTGAGATAGGAAAAGCAAGCATTAGCATGGTCATTTTAGACCGCCAAAAAAACCCAAAAAACAAACAAACCAAAAAACCTCAAAAACCCAGAAAAATGATATAACTTATGCATAGTCCCCTAGTTACGGGCAGAACCAGGGTTGAGACTAGGCTTCCTGGCATCTACTATATTCTCCCTTCTAAGTTGTTTTTCTGCTGGATGAGACCAAATATGACACTTTACAGACTTGAAGGAGCCCTTAACTTTCTGGGGCACAAACTAGATAAATCCGAATTTTTTACTTGACACAAGCTACTTGATGAGAGCTTTACAAGGCCTTTGGTTTGCAGTGTTCATTGGCAGCCCCACATGCAACCGCTTCTACACAGAGGCCATGAATCAGTGTTTTCTCCCCCAAATTTTTAAGGGTGCCTTCAGGACGGTGGAACACAGTCCTTGAGGCAGGGAACAAGAAAGGTGACTTTGTTTTTAATACCTACTCATTTCCACCATTTTAAAGTCACTGTTAGCAAGCGGCTTGAAGAGCACTATAGATTATAAATATAAGCTTCAGGTACAACCACAGCAATATGAAACCATTAAACTACTGAAATTATTTATTCACCTTCTCAACACTTAAACCTTCTGAACTGTTAATAAACCACAAAGACCTGAGAATCCTGAGATGGCAGTACAGGATGGGGCTGGGGAGTGTAGTCAGTTTAGGCAACATATTAATGAGGTAAGTCTAGTCTTTAGGTACTAATTTGTTTATTCTTGTTCTACAGCTGCTTTCACCCAGAAGTCCCAGAGCAGATCTGTAGTTGAAACAAAAAGGAGGTGAGTTTACATGAGAAAGTCAGTAAGTGTGGTTACTACAAGGGCTGTACTACTCTTAGTAAGCTTACAACAAAAACACACCACTCAGTTGCATTGTAATGATGTAGAGATTACACATTCACATACTCAATTTTGGAAATTACATCCTGAAACTTCATCCGTTTTTTTCCTCTAAATAAATTCGTACTGAGAAAGAGGAAAGCAGCCCTTGACGTGCAAGGAGCTGACCTAGTATGATTAGCTGGGCCTTGACATTGTCCTGTTGTACACACACAATTTCACAGAAAATCAACAAGGGCCACTCTGTGACCACAGTGGAACAAATAAAAAACACAGCCACTTAATAATCATATATAAACAGAAACAAAGCATCAACATTGTCTAAGCCACAAAATACCAAAAATCCCAGCTAATAAGTAACTGCTACTTCTCTCCCAATTGCAGAGATTCCTTCCCAATTGGTAAGATGTACTGAGACAGCCATAGAATTGTCCTTAATTTCAGATAGCACCCAATCCAAAATGAATTCCTGCTTCCTTGGATCCTCCCCAAATTACTTAACCAAACTCAATTCAGATAGTAAGTCCTTTCTAGTGCAGTCTTACTGAGACATGCCATGGTTCCCCGTGGTATACATTCTCCTTCACTGGGATGAGTAAGCACTTGTTCAAGTACAGGTATGTACTGGAGGTATTTGACTACAGAGCATTGACAGGAAGTATAGATGGATTTGGAATGATAGTAAGAAACATGGGACCATGAATGTCTTACCTTTGGCAAAATGGGTTACAAATAATGGTGTGGCACAGTTAGAAAAGTGGTCATGTGGCCATATTCTTTAAGGCCTCCATTTTGTGACTTGATGGAAACTTGGCTATTGCCACTGATACCAATCTATATGAATCTACGTAAACATCAGCTGTGTGGTTGAAACCCATTCCCACTTCTTAAAAAGTGGATGTTCTCTCCAGTCCAAATTGGATTTCTTCCTATAATTTCTTTATCTTGCATGCTACAATGTGTCTTTATACCCAAGACCTCCACATTTCCTCCAGTTTTCATTTTGAATACAAAATAAGATTCAGACTCCCATTTGAAGATCCCAGCCTGACTACAGCACCGCCTGTCCTTGATTTTTTTCAACCAATTAAGCATTTAAATTGTTTCTCCTCTAAATTGACTTTGCCTTTATTATTGTTTTCTTACCCTTTTTTTTTTTCCCATGGCCATCAACCATATCCAGTAAACAACTGTTTAATATGGCAGGGAAACAAAAGTGAGATTGTAAGGAAGTGGAAATGAGAGGGGGAAGGGTGGAGTAGTGAAGGAGAACCTTAACCTGCAAACAGACCTGGGACTTCCCTTGCGTAAGGCGATCTTCGGTCACACACCTCTCTGGACTTCAGTTTCCTCCTCCATAAAATGAGATGAAGATGAGGTCTAAAACTTTTACAAGGTAAAACTGGAACCATCCCCTCCTTGCCCACCATCACTCCCTCGCCCAGAAGACAAAGAAGACCCTTCTTCATTCTACAGCTCCCCCTTCACTTGGAGAACCAAATATACCCTTCCTGGCTTCCATCAAGATATTGTCCTTTCTCTTAGATCTTTAATCCTTTTCCCCCCATTAACTTCTTCTCTTTTTCTACCCAAGGCTCTATTACCAACTGACTCTCAAGAAGCACTAACCACTGACGTCTATGGCTTTTTTCACCACAATCCAATTAGTAGTAGTTTGCCCACTGATTCCACATTCCTTCCTTTGGAGCTAATCTTTTTTCAACCACTCCAATTTTCAAGTGATTTGGAAAATAAGTATGAGAGCTCTGGAATCAACACAGACTCAAGATAACATTTTGTTTTTAAATAGGCATGTGTCAGAAATGAATTCTTTTTTTTCTTTCTTTTTTTTTTTAAGATTTTATTTATTTGTCAGAGAGAGAGAGAGAAAGAGCACAGGCAGACAGAATGACAGGCAGAGGCAGAGGGGGAAGCAGGCTCCCTGCCGAGCAAGGAGCCCGACGTGGGACTTGATCCCAGGACGCTGGGATCATGACCCGAGCCGAAGGCAGCAGCTTAACCAACTGAGCCACCCAGGCGTTCCTCAGAAATGAATTCTTAACACAACAGCATTATGAGTTACAGTAATCAATAGATAGTTATATTTAGTAATTTGTTTGAAACAGACCATATCTCTATTTTTCCATGAGATTAGTCAGGAGATTTCATGGAAACCTTTATGGAACACATGAGTGTATGAATATCATTTCTTATTTAATTAGCATTTATGCAATTGGGCTATTTTTTTTCAACCAACTATAGATTTATTTTCCTTGGCTTATGGTTTTATTCATTTATGGCTGATTTTGTTAGACTAGAAAAATATACGAGAAGTTAGTTCTCCTCTTAAAAAGGACTAGACACTGGGGAGGGTATGTGTTTTGGTGAGTGCTGTGAAGTATGTAAACCTGGTGATTCACAGACCTGTACCCCTGGGGATAAAAATATATGTTTATAAAAAATAAAAAATTATATTAAAATAAATAAATAAATAAATTTTTAAAAGCAAAAAAAAAAAATGGACTAGACAGAATTTGAAGGTCTGTGCCAGGGGAAGATACCAGATACCAGAAAGAAGGGAAGTACAAAGTTCTGACTATCTTTGCCTCAGAATAGAAGCAGGGAAACTAGATTTGTCTCCTCTGTTCCCATACCTATCAGTCTCTGAGTCTTCTTTCGTGTCAAGCCTCAGGACTAAATAATAGACATTAACAGAACTGGCCAAAAGTGAAGCAGCTTTCAAAGTGCTTTTAGTGAATAATCTGATTTTATCATCATCACCCTGGGAAGTCAGAAGGGGCAGACAAGCAATTCCCTTTTCTCTCTCCACAGTCTCTCATATCATATATATGGTACCTTCCTCACCTTCATTCATGTATGCCAAAAACATTTATTGTGCTCTTACCCATGCCAGCAACAGAAAGGTTGAATTAGGGCTCATTTTCTTTGGGGAAAGATAGTAAGCAATCTCTGACTGGAAAGGAGAAGAGAGGTAGGTGAGCCTCTTGCTTTGTTTAATACCAGCTTCCTTATTGCACCAACAAATTCCTATAGGGAAAAATAAAGCAACCATCCCTATATTTCTATGATTAGAGAAAGAGATGTTTGGAGAGTTTTCTTTAGTGTTTTCCACGCAGACCTCTTGATGGATCACACACACACACACACACACACACACACAAAAGCATTATTTCTTAATAATAGCTACCATCTGAAATGGGCTTTTCCATTTACTAAGTGACTCATTTGTGTTGGCCTATTTCTCCTCTTTTGGTTATAATTCTATAATGAAAATGTCTCTTTTAATTCTTACAAAGACAAAACTAAAGGAGCAGTGTTACAGATTTAATTGGCTACTCCTAAAATTCATATGTTCAAGTCCTAACCACCAGCATTTCAGAAGATGATCTTATTTGGAAATAAGGTCACTGCAGATGTAACTAGTTAAGTTGAGGTCATCCTGGACTAAGGTGAGCCCTAAACCAATATGATGAGTGTTCTTGTGAAAAGGAGGGATTTGGACACAGACACGCACAAAGGGAAAACATTATGTGAACACAAAGTTAAAGATCAGAGTGATGCTTCTATATGCCAAGAAACACCAAACATTACCAGCAAACTACTAGAAGCTAGGAGAAAGGCATGGAATAGATTCTCCCTCACAGCCCTCAGACCAGAACAATCTTGCGAAATACCTTGATTTCAGATATCCAGCCTTCAAGTTTTTGTTGTTTAAGCTACCCAGATTGTGGTACTTCTCACAACAGCCCCAGCAAACTAACACAAACAGCTTTACCACAATCTCTCAGAGGCACTGGGCACTATCAGCATTGGTGTCACGCCAATAGAGAGGACACAAAGAAGAGTCAGTGTCCCCCCACAACTGTGCCACAAACCAAATTAAGCTGTGGTACCTCACAGGCTTCCTGTCATCAGCAGTGGTGCTCAGGGTCATAACCAAAGGAAACCACAGAACTGGCTGGCACAATGGGATGTTTGGGGGATCCTGAATAATCCAATAAGGAGGACATCAGAGTAGAATGAAAAAGGAAAAGCTGAGGTTTCCATTTGTGTAGGAATGCATGTGAGAGCCCCCTACCCCACACAACCCCCATGAACACATTGGGGGCCACTACTTAGCAGGAGGCACAATTCCCCCATGAAAAAGTAGAGCAAAAGTCACTGAAATCACCAGTTTAAACTGATCAACATTTTCATTAAGAAAATGACCCATAACTTTGAGTTCTCTACTGGGATTACTCTGTTCATCTTAGAAAAGCAGCATGCTCTCACTTTCCATATCATTAAGGTAGAGTTTTTAACCAGAATCATTTTGTGTCTGAAGAGCACAGCAGTTTGGCTTACACAGAGGATTACACAGAGAATGAAAGGAAATAGGTTCAGAAGACATTAACAACTTCAGTCAGCTATGTTGACTACCAGTCAAGTACAGCTTATACAACTATTTCAAGAAGAAAAATGTAAAGTAAAACGAGGAAAAAAAGAAAAAAAAACCAGGAAGCAAGATTATGATGCAAAAATGTTCAATCGGTCCTTTCCAATTTTCTATGCGCCCTAAATAAAATATATGTTTAATTGTTTAAAAATGCAAGACCTTGTTCTTTTACGGAGTCTATTAGAGCAGGACCATGTAAAGGGGTGTCAGGAAAGTGCAAAGGGAAGCAATGGATTGGATAACTAACTTGTCAATGAAAATAAAGAACATATATAATATTGGGACCCCCCAAACCAGTTTGTGCTCAGATAGTAACACAGAGAACTGAAGAATGTTAGTGACAATAGGCACAAGGAGATTTCGTGGTTTTAAAAGAAAATACTATTTATAAATATTATTAAAAGTACATTTCAGGGTGAAAATTAATTATATCATTTTTAAGGGATATTTAAAATTGTGTAATTATGTCTATATAATTACTATAACCAACTTAAAAATAAGTATTGTAGATATTTTTAACAATGCAAAATTGACATCTGTTAATAAATTCTAGGTGGTAGAAATATATAGGTTAGTTACGTTATTCTTAGCCCTTTTGGGTTTTCTTTTTAAAGATTGATTGGTTGATTGCTTGATTGATTGACTGATTTAAAAGAGATCCTGAGATCATGACCTGAGCTGAATCTAAGAGAGAGACGCTTAACTGACTGCACCACCCAGATGCCTCTGCCCTCTTCTGTTTTTGAAAATACCTCAAAAAAAAATTTTTTTTATAGAACTCTTATCCAACAACCTGTTCATTTGTAGACCTGACATTCACTAGTTCTGAATTTAGGCAAATGTTTTACTCTTTCCGAATTGTTTCCTCATCCACAAAGTGAGTTCATGATAATAAAAGAACAGTTTCAAGGATTAGAAGTGATGTGTATAAAGAGGTGATGGCAGACAGTAGGCATCCCCAAAATGAAAACTATACTTATTCCTGAATCTCTTCTCTAATATCCCTGTTATGTAATTATTTAGTTTAGCCATGAGGACTTTGAGTTCTGACAAAGAA
This sequence comes from Mustela nigripes, assembly GCF_022355385.1. NCBI lineage: Eukaryota > Metazoa > Chordata > Mammalia > Carnivora > Mustelidae > Mustela > Mustela nigripes. The sequence goes on from NC_081560.1 coordinate 50,206,743, forward strand.
ACCCTACCTCCCAGGCCACTGTGTTATGTTTTTTAATTCCTCATTGTTAGAAAGTCCACCAAATGTCTCCTTGTAACTGTCAACCATGGTTCTAGCGGGGGCTACAAAATCCTTCCACTCAGCATTATTTCAGATTTTAATTCAGATAAGGAGCTTCCATTCCACTCCATCTCCTTACCATCTTCAAAGCTTCTCTTTATCCTCTGTATCCTCCCATATGAGACTTAATTTCAAGTTCCTGCACCACGGTGAGGAGTTTCCTCCTATAATATGTTTCCTTTGACCTTTATCTTTAAATTGCAATGCCTGGAGTTGAGATTGGAGCTATACTTTTCCCCCTAGCCCTTATCCTTGCTCTAGATTATGGAGGGGCAAATATTTTCTGTAAAGGGCCAGATAGTGAATATTTTCAGCTTTACCAGCCATAGAGCCTCCATGCAATTACTCAACTCTGCCATTGTAGCACAAAAGCAACTGTAGTCATATGTCAAAGAAAGAACATGGCTATGTACCAATAAAACCTTTTTTTTTTTTTTCAAAAACAGATGGCAGTCTATATTTGACCAATAGGTCATAATTTGCTGACCTCTGGTTTAGATTATATTCTCCTGTAAAAAAAAGACTCCCACTGGATTTATTTCAATGGCTGCACCACACTATTGTGTCTTTTGTCTTTCCCAATGAGCTATATCTTAAACAATAGAGCATTAATTTGAGTGCCTTTCTGAGTGCAAAGAAGGATACATATAGATGACCAGAGTTTGGCCAACCTCCCTCTTGGTACATGCAGCAAAGAGGAACATGTTGGAACAATAAAGAATGGCTCCTTGTTACCAGTTCTTGCAGATACAACAGCGATCAGCTCACCACACATCTACCCAAGTGCCTCCATAACTGAGCTTAGCATGGAAGGAAGTTGCTGTCCCTCACGATGAAAGATTTCTACAGATAATGCAGTGAATTTGGAGGTCCCAAGTGGAGAACTTTGCCTCCATGTATGTTACATATCATTTTGATATATTCAGCTCACCTCTCCAACTAGTTTACTTTTTAGATAATCATCTTATTATCTAATGTGTGGAGTCACATCTGTTCTTTCCTTTGTTTATAAATTATTTTTTCCTTTATTCATAAGATGTTGCATAATTATTTATGTGGCAGCAATTAATTAGCTGCTAATTAGGCACAAAAAGTCATGTAATTCAACAATAGTTCATAATTCAATCCAATATTTTTTATTTACTCAGACTCAAGAATGCCCTTAATTAAGATTTGTTATCATTTCCTGCCTTGACAATTCAGGGTCTATAGTGTCACCAGCCTATCATTGGCCTAGAATTGAAAAGAACACTGGATTTTGAGTCAAAACTCAAATATTAGTCCCATTTCTGTTATTTTTTTTATTTGAGCACTTGAAAAAGTTTAATTAAGTTCTCTTCATCTCTACTCTTCATGCATAAAATGAAGAAATAGTACACTCCCTGACTACTTTATAAGTTTATTTAATTGTCAAACATGGACATGGATTTCAAGATTAGTTTCTCTAAACATGTAATGTGTTTATTATATACAAAAATGTATACCTGAAAGAGTGCCTAACAAACCAGTATTGCCTTATCATCCAAATTTTTCTGGAAGGAACCACACCAAAATGTTAATAGTGGTCATCTCTGTGGGGCAGAAATATGAATGATATTTGTTTTGCTCTTTTTTGTTTATATGTAATTTCTACATTTTCTACAATAAGCAAGTAATACTTGTGTAATAATGAAAGATCAAAATTTAAAATAATTGCTTATTGAATTATAAAATAACACGTTAATTCTAGAATATTGGGCAAATACAGAAGACAAGAGAAGATGACATATTTACATGTGCTTACTGTGGTATTACTATAAACCTGTCAAGAGGAATTGTAATAAACCATCTCTGAGGTTGAGTTCCCACATTCTGTGGTTCTTAGTACTCATAAAGGTATCCTAGAAAGTAGCTGAATAACTATATGCACCTGGCAACACCTTTGGTATATAAATCACCATAGCAACTGAATTAAGAATTAAAATTGCTATGACCCATGCACTTAGAGGTGCAAAGCTATTTTGGTTGCACTGTGAAAGCCTATGTTGTGATGCTATTTAAAAAGCAACAAATAAAGAGGTTGCTTGTTTTGAGAACTCAACTTTAAATGATTGGAAACAAATAAATCTTCTCTAAAAGAATATATTGAAAAACCAGAGTAAACAAGACTTTTAATTCCTTTAAAAAGAAGTAAATTAAAGGTGATCTTTGGAAAGGTCAGAACTTACATTCTACACTGGAATTCTTTCAAATGCCTTTCAGTTCTAAAGCATGAAGTCTAGCTATTCCATCAAAGTGACTTTACATCAGATCCTACACTTTAAATAGGAGGAAAAACACTAAGGCTAATTTAGAATATTGGGAGCTTATGGTACCAACCAATTTCTTCTTCCTCTTGTATTACCACTAAATGGGAAAGATGAAATAATGATTGACTTTTTTCAAAGCAAGTGCATTTTTTTTCATTCTCCCTAAATCTAAAGCCACAAATATAAAGCCTGTGGGTAGAACCACATAGTGATTATAAATGCAGATAGTATCCCAGCAATGTTTTTTCATTCTTTCCCAAAGGCTTTTAATAGTGACTAAACCTGTTAACTAAAATTAACCCAGAAGGAGAAAATATTTACAAATTACATATTCTATTAAAAAAACTTGCATCTAGGATGTATAAGAACTCTTATAACTCAATAATACAAAGATAAATAACCCAATTTTTAATTGGGCAAAGGATCTTAATAAACATTTCTTCAAAGAAGATGTATGAATGACTAATAAGCACATGAAAAGATGCTCAGTATGACTGGCCATCAGGGAAATACAAATAAAAACTATAGTGAGATCCACTCTATACACACTAGGATGGTTATAATCAAAAACATAGAAAATAATGTGTTAGCATGGATATGGTGTAATTGGAGCCTGCCTTCACTGCTGGTTGGAATGTAAAATGGTGCATCCATGTTGAAAAACAACTTGATAGTTCCTCAAAAGTTTAAACATAGAGTTATCATATGACCCAGCAATTCCCCTCCTAGGCATATACCCAAGAAAAAAGAGAAAATTTGTCTACACAAAAATTTGTATGCTGTTCATAACACCATTACTCAAAAAAGCCAAAAACTATAAGGAACCCAAATGTCTATCAAGTGATGAATGGATAAATAAAATGTATAGTCATACAATGGAATATTATTTGGCCATAATAAAGGACTGAAATACTGATACATGTGACAACATGGATGAACCTTGGAAACATTATGCTAAGTGAAAGAAGCCAGTCACAAAAACCACATAAGATTCCACTTACAGAAAATGTCCAGGATAAGCTAATCTATAGAGACAGAAAGTAGATTAGTGGTTGCCTAGGGTTGAGGGAAAACGTAACTTGGGGAAAACAGGTGACTGCTTAAGGTACAGATTTCTTTTTGGAGTGAAAATGTTCTAAAATTGATTGTGGTGATGACATACAACTCTGTAAAATACTAAAAACCATTGGCTTGTACATTTTACATGGGTGAATTATATGATGTGTGAATTATATGATTGATCAGTAGGTAGATGATAGATATTAGACAGACAGACCCAGGTAATAGCTACTGAAGGCCAGTTTCCAGAGCTGGTTGGGCCTCTGAATTGGCTTAAGGAGGATGGTTAAGCCACGCCCAATACTGGTGTCTTTCTCTTCCTCCACCTTAAGATCACCCAATCAGTGAAAAAAATTTGTTTAAGACTTCTTCCACAGTTCAGCTATTGTGGACATTGCTGCTATGAACATTGGGGTACATGTGCCCCTTCTTTTCACCACAATTGTATCTTTGGGGTAAATACCCAGTAGTGCAATTGCTGGGTCCTAGGGTAGCTCTATTTTTAACTTTTTGGGGAACCTCCATACTGTTTTCCAGAGTGGCTGTACAAACTTGCATTCCCACCAACAGTGTAGGAGGATTCTCCTTTCTCCGCATCCACCCCAACATTTGTTGTTTCCTACCTTGTTAATTTCTGCCATTCTAACTGATATAAGGTGGCATTTCAATGTGGTTTTGATTTGAATTTCCCTGATGGCTAACGATGTTGAACATTTTTTCATGCGTCTGTGAGCCATTCATATGTCTTCTTTGGAGAAGTGTCTCTTGATGTCTTCTGCACATTTTTTGACTTGTTTATTTGCTTTTTAGGTGTTGAGTTTGCCAAGATGCCCTTCAACAGACTCGGGGTGGTAAGATCGTGCCCTGCACTGGACTCTTCACTGGGCATGAGCCTGCTTGGGATTCTCTCTCCCCCTTTCCCTCTCTCTCCCTCTTCTCCCTCACTCATTCTCTCAAAGAAAAAAATGTATGTGTATGTGTGTGTATTGAACACTTACTTAAGAGATAGCTGCTGCATAAAAATGGTCTAATTTCTATTACCTACCTTTATTTGTGCTCTCTATACAAAAGTTTCACACCCATTACCAACTCTGGAGTCTTTGGGACCCATTCACTGAGGAGCTGGCATCTTCTCAATCCCATTCCAGTCTGGGAGATTTAAGATAACCTCACCCCTATCCCCAGGGAAATGCTTGTTTGAGAAAGAAAAACATCATTTGGATCTAAAATTAAGTATTTTGCTTATTCAAACACTGTGCTATAAATCCATCAATGTTAATAAAGAAGCCACAGTTATGACTTAGGAATCTCAAACAAAGACTAATGCTAAAGTCATAATTAAGATTAACCAACACTCTGTTCTGTCATACATGGCAGATTTTCTCTGTTGCATCTCCCTGTAAAGAGATTTGGATTCCCCTTATGACAAACTATCTTACTACAGAACTTATCTTTATTCATCTGAAATATAAACCTCGATATTTACATAAACTTCATATCAAAATTTGTGTCTACTGCTATAGTCATAGCTTAGGAATTGCTATGTAGTACCCATTTCATATGTTACTGAACTTCTTGGTTTATTATTAAATTACTATTATTATAGTAGCAGCAGTAATATTCCACCTAGTTTTAAACCCCTTTTCTTTTCACTACTGTAAAAACCACAACATATCTTACGGTTTTTAAGATGGCTGTTTTAAAACTGTCATCTCCCTGCTAAGTAATTTTACTACAAGTTTGAATCAAAAGTGGTTCTCACATTTCTAAAACAAGACATGGAGCTTTATTTGTTCTCCTACTTCAAGGGCCTTCAGCTCCTCTTCACTGCAGACCCCCATGTCCATGAACACACCCTGTGCTCTTTCCTTCTATTGCTAGAGACTGGAGGGAGTTGTCCCTGCCCTGATGTCAAAAAGATATTGGCTAAGTCTCTGGTCTTAGCCACCCTTCCCCAGAGGACTCGCTAACTCTGGAAAGTAAAAACAGTGGGTTGACCCAGGGCATAAGGGGCACCCTTTTCCCATAATCTACAAAGACTTAAATTAGGCAGGATATGAGGCCCAAACCTGCATCTTGGTTCCCTCCACATTCCTTTTTGTAAGCAGAAATAAGCCAAGGGTGTGAGTCCACAGTGCATATCTCTTTAAGCTGCGTGGACAAGGAAGGTAGACAAAGAAAACACGGACACTGGTCCCTGGAATAAGCCCTGGTCAGAAAACCACTGTGGCCACTTGGGTGAAAGACAGAAGAGAGGACGTCACACCCATGAACTGATGTCTTTTCAAAAATTAACTTCACCATCAGGGAATGTGGCCTAATCAATATCCTAGAATCTGACCAAGGAAGTTAGCATGTCTTCTACTTTGGGCAAAGGAAGGAACATAAGACATAAGGGAGCCCACCCTCCCCTAGAGACCCATGACTTGGAATACTCACTCTCTGAAATCTTCAAATCCAATAAATCACTCCAGAAACCCCTCCATTTTTACTTCAACCGTTCTTGTCTCATCACCTGATCTACTCCACTCCAGAACCCCAAAGTGATGCTGTCCTCATTCCCCAAACAGGTTGCTGAGCCATGCTGGAGGAGATCATAACAATGTAGATACCGCAACTCAGAGACACTCTGCACCTAATTCTTTTACATCTTCTGAATAACAGTCTTCCATCCCACACTGATGTTTTTCCAGATCTCCAGCACTCCTCTGATGCTTATTCCTTCCATTCCACCCACCCCCTCTTCCCAAGCAGATGTGCTTGACTGTCTGTATACAGAGAAAATATGTTTGTGAAGGCAGGAAGTTGACGTTCTTGTATCTGAACCAATTCTATTTCCTTCCCTTTAGTCTTATAGAAAAAGATGTTCTTTCTTTCCCAACCATTAAGCAATGTCCATGTTGTCCCTGAGCAGAATCTACGTGTGTCTTAGGAATACTGCTGGAAATAGAAGTCTTAATCTCAGTGAGTTTGATTCGCATTTCTCTTAATATGAGGAAAGTTGTCTTTCAAACATTTTTGTGTACATTGAATCCTCTTTCCCTGTTTTTTCCGTGTCTCTTTCTTTCATTCTTTTTTTTAAAAAAAGATTTTATTTATTGATTTGTTTGAAAGAGAGAGATGAGAGAGAGAGCACAAGCAGAGGGAGAGTCAGGCAGAGGGAGAGAGAGAGAAAGGCTCCCCACTAAGCAGGGAACCTGATAAGAACCCTGGGATCCTGAGCCAAAGGCAGATGCTTAACCCACTGAGCCACCCAGGTACCCTCTTTTTCTTTACTTTTAATTTTTCTTCTTAGTTAATCCTCTCTGTCCTTCACTCTGTTTTAGAGTATCTATTCTCACTGTTTTCTTTCCAATTTTGCCATCATTTCTCCCATCCAAGTACTAACCAGGCCCGACCCTGCTTAGCTTCCGAGATCAGACGAGATCGGGCGCGTTCAGGGTGGTATGGCCGTAGACAATTTTGCCATCATTTCTGTGACGATTTTACTACTTTCTTACATTCCTTTCATGAGCTTTTCCCATTTACATTTTATCTTCTCCTATGTTTCACTGTCTCTTCCCTGGACTCTCACACCTCTGTTTGTAGCTCTTGTTTCATAAAATTATTGGCTATTTTTAAAATTCATGCAATATATTTGGTTGCAACATTCATCTACTCTAAAGCAACATTATTTTCATGAGTATCCTTTGCTTAACATTTTTTCCCATTCCTTCTGCCTTTTCTTCCTTTTTTCTACATACATACACACACACACACACACACACACACACACACACACATATACACACTCACTTCATGGTCCCTCATTTCTGAAAGACACACACTTTTCTGGACCAACTATTTGCAGGTATATGTTGGGAAAGGGCTTGTGGCACATTCCGATCCGGCTGAAATTTTCTCATTACAAGGTTTTGCGAAGGGTGGTGATTGGCAGCAGTAGCCCTTTCTCACAACAGCAGCTTCCTCTTCCCCCCTGATGCCATGGAGATGGTCCATTTCCTCTATACAGACTTCCTGCATGATTTATTTGGCTCTGCCTCTGATTCTTATGAGCAAACAGAGTCCAGGACCATTTCTGACCCCTATCTATGCATCTGGTTGCGATAAGAATTTAGGGGTTTGCACCTCAGGGGGTACCCATCTCACCTTTGCTGGTTCTTTGAGATCTGCAATCTCTATGTCCTCTCTCCCCATTCTCATAAATTCCCCTCTCTTCCATTACCATTGCTTTGGGAATCTACAGTTCCTTAGTTACACCAAAACTGGAGTTTGGGAATTTGTGTTTTTATTTCTCATGCTTATTTTTATTTTAGGATGATTTCTAGAAAAAGCTAGAGAAAATGCCAAATTAATGTTGTAATACAGCAGAAATCTGTCTCTTTGTATTTCTCCAGAACCTTGTTTCACATGTATTTTTAAGCTCATCTATTTTTTTTCCCTCAAATGTAGTGGAAGAAAATAAAAAGCCTCCCTTTATGTCCCTTATCTATCGCTGAATCTCCCTCTTGTCATTCACCAAAAATTTATTAAATGCCTATCATAGATGAGGCATTGTACTCAGTACTAGAATTATAATGTTGACCAAGACTGGCAGTGCTCCTGCTCTCTCTGAGCTTACAGTCAAGGAGAGAGAACTGAGAATGAAATCAGCAATACAAACACAGTATGTCACTAGTCCTACTTTTCCACCTTCCTTTGGCTTTTCAGCTCTGTGCAGTCAAGCTCTTGCCTCTCCAACATGCTGATCTTTTTTATTCAGGCCAAGTCTCCAGGGAAATTTTCACTGACCAATCCAATGATGGTCTATCAGTCTTCATCTTGCCTTTCTTCTTCACAGCACAGTTTCCTATTCCATTCTCATTAAAATATAATCTGCCCGCAAATCTCCGTGACCTCCCCACCTTCCTCATTTGCCTTGGAACTCTCTGTCCACTGACAGTTTCTCCTGCTCCTCATTGAAAGTTGCTGTTTTCTGGAGCTTTGTCCTTGGCCCTCTTCCCTTGGCATTGTGTGTCACCATGCTGGTTCAAGCCCTATGTTATCCAACATGATCCTTCTTGGACTACACTTCCTGGAACATTCCTTTTCCTGGAATACACTTGCTCCATGTTTCCACCTAGTGAATTCTTGCTCATTCTATAGTGACCCTTGTCTGCCCCCTTGCTTGCCCCCCAGCCCACTCCACAACTTTATCTCCTGAGTCCATGTTTGATGTCCTAGATGCACCCAAGAGCATATGTTTGAATTCTGTGTTTATTCATTGGTACTTTGACTGCTGAGAGCAGGGACCCTAGAGGGCAAGTACATGGTCTTAATCATTTTGCATCCCTAGGTACATTTCCAAAAGCCTGGTGTTCAAATGCTTATGAATCAATGAGGGAATGAATGAATGAGGTGTGTTGAGATCATATTGTAAGGAACAATACACACTAGTCAGTGGAGAAAGGCATTTTACAGTCATGGTGGTGCTGAAAGACGGGAAATACAGTCCTTCTCGCTGGCTATTAAGTGTTTTACATCAGATCCTTTCTGAAGTGTTAAAAGTTAAATCAATTTCCAGGAAAACATGACTGCCGATGTAAAATATGCCCTGAGGGGAATATTTCCCCTCCTAATACTTTCCATGCATATAAAAGGGAAAAGTGCACCCAACGCACATGTTCAGTGTTGTCATCTAGAAGCTCATGCCCTTACATTTCTCCAGGACCTTATTTGCAAGCTAGTAAATCAGTATGTTGGCCAGGGATAAGTCAATGCGCAAAGTTGGCAGGTTCTTTGCAGTGTAACGAGTCATCTTCCTGTCAGTACCTGGTCAGGTCTGGCTGTGAGACAGGGCAGGCTGAAGGGGCCAAAAGGGACCAGGCCAATCTGGACAAACATGAGGAAAAAATGCTCTATGTAGGCAAGAGTCACCACAGCAGCAAGGCTAGAAACCCATGTCCATTCTCAAAGACAGATTCTGGATTCTGGGAATATCCATGATGAAGCCAAAGGAGGAATCAGGTCCCCACTTAAGGAACCCACTAGTGTTAAGGAACATTGGTAAGATAGGCATAATGTCCTGTGACAGAAGTCCCATGTGAGGGCAGAGGCAGAGACCAAAGGCCTTGGGCAGACGTCAAGGTACAGATTCAGAATGGACCCAAGGGAGCACAAAAAGAAAAGAAAGCAGTGACAGGGTTTCCTCAAAATACAAAACCCACATTATAAGACAATGACAACATAGTATTGATCCTGGATCAGTGGCCTTCTTGGTATATAGATAAGGACTGCATACTGGACATTTTTGGGTTTTGTGTGCCCAGAATTACTTCTCTATATGCATCTGGTAGTAAAATGGATCTTTCCAGCAGAAAGACCATTCCTTGTGGTTTGAGTGGAGCTAACCTCAACCACACCTGGCTCCAGGGTGGGCACATAACCCAGACCTGACTTCAGGTTCCTTCACTAGGCTGCATGGATTCCTAAGGTAGCTTATTGTAAGTCTCGGGCACATGGCAGCCATGTTGCTTACCTGGCTCAACAGTGAACAGGCAGAAACAAGTACAAGTGAGAGATGCAGAGAGGGTCAGAGACTTGGTAACATCATTTGATCCCTGAAGCAAGAGGCTACCCGTGAAATTCCTTTTAACAGAAGTCGGAATTGGGTGTCTGCTGGCAAAGAAGTCCTTTTTTCTTAGAGGCCAACATGCACAGCTCCTAAGAGTATGCAGGGCTTGGCAGGTACCTGAGGCCAGGTTTGCATTGTGGGCAGAACACTGGATCTTCTGAGAAATTCTGGTAATTCTCAATGTGACTACCAGATTTTTTTTTTTAAGTTGTAAGAGTTCTTTATTCATATATTTTATGTATTTTGGATACAATTTTTTTCATTTTCTTTTTTTTTCTTTTTATTATTTTTATTATTTTCTGGGGGTCTCAAAGGGGAGGAGGGTGAGGAATAGGTAAGAGGGAGATGGGTATTGGGGAGGACACATGCTGTGTTGAGCACTGGGTGTTATAGCTAACTAATGAGTCACTGAACACTTCATCAAGAACTAATTATGCACTACACAGTGGCTAACTGAACATAATAAAAAAATGACTACCAGCTTTTATGTTGAGATTTATTTTTCAAAAGAGAAGTGAAGTCTTTATTTTTGGTCACTGCTGTTATCTTTTCTGCTCCTTTTTGTTTCTTATCCTTTTCACACTCACACTCAACATTCTGGATGAGGGGAGGGAAGGGGCTGGTTATATGATAATACTAGACCACCACAGGATGGCCAGCAGTCCATAGGACGGCCAGTAGTCATCCTCTGGACACTCAGGGTCCTCCTGTTTAGTGCACAGGAAGGACGCCTATACCACAATTACCTGTCATCTGAGAAGACAGCATAGGCCTGACCTCCCTTGGGGTTTAGTTTCTTCCTAAAACTAAAGCAGAGATAGAGCTCTACTTCATCCTGCTCCCTGCGGGATCCCAAAATGGTCCCCTATAATTAGCCTGAAGACATTCCCTGCTGTTTGTTTGTCACGAAAACAAGTAGAAAACACCAGAAAAAAAAAAAGTAGTTATTTAGGGGTAAATAGCAAGGCAAGGTTGGAAATGTTTGATCTCATGTATAGATATGGCCTTTGTGTTCCCCCAAGTAATTACTTTGGGTTTACTTTTTTCTAAAAGCGCACTGAGATTTGAAGGTTAGTAAGAATGAACAGTAAAATTAGGTACTAAAAACAAACAAGGCTCTCAAGGGATGGATCCAAATAGAGAAAGCCAAAGTCTTGGCATTTCTCTTAGTTGCAAAAAAAAACAGACCTCACAAGTTTTGTCAGCTCTCCTATATCCAGCAGACTTTCTTTACCTACACAAATTAACCTGGAGAGGGAATCTGAAAGTTTGAGTCAAAACCTTTGGTTTTCAGAAAAGAGAGCACATCAGCTTTCAGAGAAAATTCCAGATGGTCCTATGTTTCTTCATTGTAAAATATCCCTCTCCGTGATCTGTATTCCAGAAAATTTTGAATCCTATCTCTGCAAGGTACGAATAGCCCTGATGCAGATGTATCAGGGGTTTCGTTTAAAAACACTAATAAACCAAGGAGGTGGTGGCCAAATTGGGAGAGGATGTTTGATCCTCTTCCAATTTCCCACTGCTGTAAAGACAGAGACCAATACTAAATCATTCTTTATAGTCAGTTCTCCTGTTTTTTAAGAACAAGAAATCATTTTAGAAGACCTTTTTTTTTCTTACAAGGGCTTCATAACATTGGCACACCGCTCACAAAATAGGAGAGAACACAAACCACATCCAGAAATAATCATCTCCAAGCCACTTGTAATAGATTATAAATGTTAAAGGGACCATTGACTAAATTAGTGTGCTTCTGTTTCATAAAAAGTTATGTAAATCTTAAAGGGAGGTAATGTTCTTCTCATTATACTTGGGGATGAGGAGATGGTGAGACACAAGATTTTGCTACATAACAGTAGCTTTGCTTCATTTCTTCTTACACCACCAAATTTAACAGACAATTTGAATAAAACCGTAGCCTCACATACTCATATAAACTGAATCTTACTGCTAGCTGGGGCATACTGAAAAGCATGAGACTAATGGAGCCAAACTTCCCACAATTATTTGATCAATTTGCTATCCCTTTATTTTTTTAATTTCTGTAGAAGAGGAAATTTGCATTTTCCTCAGCCCTTACTCAACTAGTAGATAGCAGAAAGTTCTTATTAGTCTTTTTCAACTTGCAAATGGGATTCTTTATCTCAAAGGCCTAATCACCATTTCAGAGAGAAGATTTTTATTTTTAAGAGATTCCTTTTTTAATTGGTTACTTGGAAAGTCTGTTTTAGAAAATGTACAAACTCACTGGAGTTAATTTGATCTATACGGTTCGAAAAAGGGCAAATTCTACCAGAAGGAAAACAGCATGGACACTGGAATGCAGTTATCTGCGACAATAATACTTAACAGCTTAGGTAGAGGAAGTAGTTCTCCTTTAATATCTCAGCTCACACTTCCCCTCCACTATCACTATGCTAGTCCCATTATGTTCAGAAGCAATCAGATGCCTGAGACAATTGCTTTTTAAGCACCACAGAACTTGCTGCAGTAATTTGGTTGTCTCCAACCATTCTCCAAACAAAAATATTTGTGCTAAATATGTTTTAACACAAAGGCTCTGAGTTTATAAATTATTATTTATTCCTATTATTGGAAACTGGCATCTACATTCCCCTGTACTCCATCAGCCCACATTGAAAATCTAACAGAAGCAAAGACTGAGAAGCAGCTGGAAGAAACAGCACCTTCCAACCTTTTGAAAAGCCTAGAACAATAATGCACACATATTGTATATGCAGTAACCCTGCAGTAAAGAGAAAGACATCCAGAAAAGAGACTGTTGCACAGAAGCTTGGGTAATTATACGTTTCAAATAGTAAGGTGAGATGTCAAAGCGTTTTGTTCTTTGTAGTGCCTGTTTAACTGTAATTCTGTATTCCACATTATGTGAAAATCTGAGACTGAGAAAAGTTGGCTTTTTTTTTCTCTTTAATTACCTAGGCGCTGTGCCCAGAGAGAAAGCTGTGGTTATCAATGGACCCCGGACCCCGAGGGCCACAGGGAGTGTCTGATTAGGTCAATACTGATTCCTCTCAGAGCTAGGAGGATGGCTTTCATCTGGCAGCCTTGCAAAGCTGTTCTCCCTTAGGAGTCTCTTTTCTATAAGCAGAGTCTGCCCCCACGTGGTGAAAGCAAAGGCTGATCTCCTCTTTCCTGCAGCCTCTGGCTCTAGGTCAGTGGGAGGGTATTTGCGGCAATTCATGCCTTTTGACCACCATCTTAACCTTTGAGCTTCTTTTTACTGCTTCTCTCCCTTCCATCCTCCTTCCCCCTTTTATTCTTGTTCTCTTTCCTTTTGTCTTTCTTTTTCTTCTCATCTACTTCTTCCTTCCCCCTCGCCTTCCAGAGCCTTTCATAATATCATTATTTAGCAGCCCAATCATGAGAGCTGAAACTGACGGAGACCTGTCTGGGGAGAGAACTGGGATTCTGATTTAAGAAATTTAGACAATATGCTTTCGATAAATAATTAAATAACAATCACCTTAAGTGTTAGTACTATGACATCTAGAGAGCTTAGCAGATGCTTAATGAACAATCGGGAAACACAGGTTTCATTGGCCTTGTCCCCGTCCCTGGATTATGATATGAATGTAACATGTTTGTATGCAAACTAAGAAATCTGGACATAAGGGCAGCTTCCTAGAGAAACGGAAGCAGGAAGACAAAGTGGATTCCTCTGCCTTCTTCAAAGAAAAGCAGAAGGGTACCTTACCCATCATGTCCACCAGCAAATCAGCAAGCCACCCAAGCACACACAACATAAGTAATCAAAAACAATGTCATTATGCAAATGTGACCACAAGATAAAGCTCTTCATTCCTACCATGGCCCTATTCCAACCAGCCTGTCACTCTAGGACCATCCTGACTATCCAATCCATCTTAGATCTCATTTTCATCATAACACCTCTCTACACAGAAACCTTCAAAGGTATATTTCTTCAAACATACCTTCAAAGGTAAGACTCTTCAAAGGTATATTGTCTTCAAAGTCTAAATACCTTGTACCTTCCAGATCAATCTCCCTCTCCCTCTCTCACAGACACACACACACACACACACACATTGTCTCAACATACTCAAGGTCTCTACTTCTAGCCACTTGTCTCTTCCTGGGTGTCCTCCAATGTCCATCTGTTTCTTGCCTTCATGCTTTGGCATTTCCTGTTTCCCAGCCCAGAATGGTCTGACTCAAGGCTCCTAGTCTTGCGGAGCTATTGTCAGTCTGGAAGTCCCTTTTTATTTAACAAAACTGAAACTGCATTGCTGCATAGAGCAAGACATGTCATCCAAGGAGATGTAAGTTGACGGCACTTTCAGACCCATATGAAAGCCTCATGTTGAGATATAATGCATATATTTTAATAAATGTAATTTACAGAGCTATTAATCTTCCAAGGCAGGAGGTAGGGTGAGCTGGGGAGGGGGGAGGGTTCATAAACTAACAATAAAGAATTCACGGGGCTTATGTTATTGCCAGAATCCTGAGATGGAATTATGGCCCCATAACTCAAAGTGGGCTGGCTCTTTCCATTTTCTAATGGATGTATTGGAGGCTGGGTTCCTGCTCATTTTCCCTGTTTACTCTCTAGCCTCCACTCCCTTCCAGTCACACCAAGAAGCCCCCTAACTACTTCATGATCTGCCTCAGAGGCAGAAAGTATAACAAGTTAGCTGCAAGTTGTGTCTTTATTGAGGAAATGCAGAAGGGACTCCCCACAGCCCTTCCAAACCAAGGACTCACCACAGGATTGTGGTGGGAAATCCCCTCTTTCATAGCAGCCATATAAGTGACACAGAGCATCCACCCATTGCCTCTAGATTTGGCCGGCACTGCTCCCCCCAGGAGCAGTAACACATAGTGTACAAAATACCCACAGGTAAGGGAACACCTAAATACCATTCAGCTATTACACCACATGTCCGTTTGCATGCAAATCCAGAAGAGTATTTACCTAAGTGTAATCCTTCAATCTACTGAATCAGAATCATCTGGCATGATCATTTGAAAGGCAGGTTCTTAGGCCAGCAGCCGAGACCTACACTGTCGGAATCCCAGGGGTAGAACCTTGCAATGCAGATGTGTAAGTGGCACCTGCAGCCATTCTTATGAATGCTAACATTTAAGAACCTCCCTTCCAAGTATGCACTCTGTTTTCCTTCATTGTGCTAAATGCTGTATTCCAGGCAGGGCCTACCTTAGACAAAACCATGGAATAACTAAAAGTATCAAAATCCATGCATTACAAACCCACCTCTCACCTTGTACTACCTCCTCAAAGCAGCCTCCTCAAAGCCACAGCACTCCTTATCAGTGCACTCCTACAGCTCCTGATCTCCCTCAAAGCTCCAACCTAGATTTACCTTACTCTCGTGAGCACTGTATGAGCTTCTAGACCTCTCCTTCCACCCTCCCACCCCACAAAATGTGAACTCATCTCTGCCTAATTTTCCCAGGATTCAGCCATTCAGTAGATGACAGCTAACCCAGTTGGTCTTATCATTAATCCATGCTGAAAAGAGTCAATGAATAGGTACTTCTTGCGCTTTGTCAGTGTTAAAGGATATTTTCTGGGGCAGATGAGGAGAGCCTGGCCTTCTAAATTACATCATGAGGTCTAACCTGTCTACCCTTTGCCAGTAGGTCTCAGAATCTATACAACTTTATCTCTAAAATGAATTCATCATCCCCATTAGTCTCCCAAAGAGTAAGACTTTAAAGTACTATATAAACTGAAAAGTGGTACATAAGCAAAATAATGTATTATAATTCATCCGTAGACCAGTCCTGATTCAAAGATGTCCTGGCAACTGTTCTCTTGGTTTCCACTCTTTGTAGCAAACAAAAAAAAATTCTGTTAAGGTTTTCCAGCCAAGTCCGTGTCAAATACATCCTTTGATTAGTGAAAATGGGGTTCTCGGGAGCTGACCCTGTCTGCAGCTCATCTTTTTTGTCCTTCTCCATCCTCATGAATTTGGCTTAGGCCTGCCACATTATGTGGATGTGGCCCACTTAGGATCAGCCACGTAGTCTTACCCCCTCATCTTATAAGAAGGAAACTGCCCCAGAGAGGTAGTGGGAGACAGCAGGAGAAATGGGGCCAGAACCTGAATCTTCTAACTCGCAGCCCATTACGCCACACTGTCTTGACATCACTATATCCAACACCATAACATGTCTCTGGAACATTTTTATAGTGCTTAGAGATGTGCCGATCATGCCCAGACCAATACTCTAATTTTACACAATCTCTTTATCTTCCTGCCTATAACAAAATTGCCCTGTAGATGTTCTTCCCAGAAGGCTTTTTTTTTTTTTTTAATCCTAAAAATACACTGTAGGAGTGACACAACCCAGCCAGATGCTGTATGAGCAGACCCCATACCCTATGGTTATCTGTGTAGACAGGTGCTGCCTTTGGAGCCTGGTACCACATTGACATGTGGCTACCTACTCACTGTCCAAAGCCTTTCATGGGGAGGAGTGGGTACCACAGAGAGGGGGAGATGGACAGGAGGTTAGACTGTTACATGGCCTGCTCTGTAATAAACCAGGTTCCCATGTGGACTGTGCAAAGAGATCTTAAAAGCCATGACAGATGGACATGAATCCCAACAGGGCACCTTGTAACATGGTCAAGGAAATTTTTCCAAAACCTGTGTTTCAAAAATACTGAGATGAAGCCTTGCTCGTCAGGCTATATTAGAACACTGAAACAGCCATGGATAGTCTTTGCACATGAATTGCTGGCATACCAGGTTTTTTAGCCTCAGAATTCCCTTGAATTTGGGGAAGTGCTCATTGAAATACAAAGCACACGTTCTTTTGTGTGAGCCAGGGAGAGAAATCTAAGCCTGGACAATGCTGTCAAATAAATATGATGCACAGTAACGACGGTGGCCGTGTATAACTAGCCTCGTGAATTTGAAAACCAAATCTGAGAACATTTGGTGGCTTGATTAATTTGCTTTGCCTATCTGCCATCTGCTGTTGTCTCCAGGAGCCCAAGATGGGTAGCCTGCTTGGTTCTGCTGACTTAGTCCAGCTGGAAACCCTCCTTCTGTAAGGAGCGCAGGGTGGGGCCTACCAAAGAATGAAGGTCCCTGGCCCCTGTTCGGATCCCATCCGGTGGCTGGGAAATCAGGTTTTGTATATGCAGCTCCTGCCATATGTTTCAAACCTACTTTTTCATCCTCTACCTCTGTTTAAAAGTTATGTAAACTCAGAGGTTCACCTGTTTTATATCTTCCCATGCCGATGACTACAGAGAAAAGTGAGGTCACCTGGTGACAATCGGGCAATTGTTTCCTCTGAGCTGAGCTGCAGAGTGTCATATTTAAATTTTGCCTTTATTTTGCTTTCAGCTGAATTACTTCATTCTTTTCATGGCAAAGCTTTTCATCAAATGCCTTATACACACTTGGTGTGCAGTGCCCTAGGTAGGCTCAGCTTTGCTTTCTGAACTAGGCAACGAAAGTATCGCTCATCTCCGCCCTTGTCTTACTCCCCTAAACCCACACTCTTAACTTGCCATATTCATTCTTCAACAAAAAATATAATGAGTGCTTCATCTGTGAGGGGCAGTGAGCTAGGTACTGAGGGTTCAGAACTGAAAGCACAGACCTTGGTCCTCCATGAGCTCACAGACTAGTGGGGGAAGATAAATAAATAAAACTATGCTACAAATATTATGACAGAGATTTACACAGGGTTCTCATGACAAAGATTTATAGCTGTTCACCAAAATCGATTCCATCTTCTTCCATATTAATAGAGCTTTAGCTGAGCAAATAGCCAGCCCCCACCCCCTGAACTCTCTCCTAGGCAATTAAGCATGGTCCAGTGACTCACTTCTCCCCATCAGGAATATGAGAGGGAAGTGATGGGTGCCCCTTCACCGCTAGGCTTTAAAATGTTACACAGAGCTCTAGCACTTTCTCAAGAACTGGAATATGGACTTGCCTAAAAATGAGCTTCAGTCATGTAGAGGACAGTGCCCTAAGAGGTGGGAAGAGACAAGGCAGAAGGAACACTCCATGACTTCACAGGACAAATAGGTCCACCTACCCATGCTGGGCTGCTTTGGGAAGGAGAATCAAGTTCTCTGTTCCTTCAGCCACCGTATTGCAGGGCCTTTGTTAAATCAGATCTGCTTTCGCTCCACCCAACACGGCACAGTACTTGACAGTTGTGGGACAGAAGCCCTGTCTGAAGTGCAAGTCAATGATTCGTCGGAGATTGTATCGCACACCAGGCCAACCCGCCTCCCTGGCACCGACCACATGCTCACAGCGGCGGCTGCAGGCTGACCATGGGAGCCCTGTTCTGAGATCCACAGAATCATTGGGAAACAAGGGGCCCGAACCAGAGGGATCATTTAAAATGACCTAAGAAGCACTGCATGGTGGAAGAGGTGTGTGCAGTGGCATCAGAAAAATCTGGGTTTTAATCCTGAATTTGCTCCTTCCTTCCTCTGAAACTTGGGCAAGAATCTTAACAACATTGCCGAAAGAGTTTTTAAGCTCTACCTGATAATATCTGTCTTGCAACATGGTCGAGAGGGTTGTAATAGATAGAAATGCCAAGCCCAGCCCCTGGAACACAGGAGCCTCCTAGAGGTGATTATTAGTAGTAGTATGTTGCGGGCCTGGTGAGAAAAGAAAGAAATGCTCTCTCACTGCTGAGACAACTCTTTCCTGGAGCCACCAAGCCCATGACGGTTCAGCTAAAAAGTCTGCCTACATTGAAGAGATGTAGAGTTTGAGCTCCTCACCTAAAAATCAGGTAGAAGTATATTTTTCTCTGAATCCTCCTACACACATCTTCAAATCTAGAATAGTGCACACAAACTAACTTATGCCAAGAGGACAAATATATCTATTAAGAACAGAGAAGAGAGTTGGCTTCCTGTGAAAATTTTGCATCACTTTTTCTGGAGGCTTGTTTCACTGGATTATAAACACAGCAAAAGCAGGAACCATGCATCATCTTCCATGCTGTCTTCCTCCAACTTAAAACATTTGACACTATGGCAGGCACTCTGCAACTGTTCAATAAATATTACATGAATCATAAAGTTTTAGAGCTATAGAGTTTTTAGAAATATCATATCTTGCCTTTGTTTCAGATCAACTTATTTGTCCACTCATTCAGTCAATATATATTTATCAGGAACTATAATGTACTGACAGATTGGGCTCCACTAGAAATTCAGAAAGTGACACCACAATTGGTAAAATGACTAGCTCAAAGTCGAGCTCTTAGAATCAAGACTAGCATGTAGGTTCTCCAGCCTCAGTGGGCTTCTTGCAGAGCCCGGAGCACACCAAGATCTTGACCAAAGGACCCCTTGGCTCTTTTAGTTGTCATTGCCCCAACATCTATGCAAAGCTGTCTGCTCATCCTTTGCAGTTCAGGTCAAGGAAGCTCTGTTAGACCATCCCAGGTAAAGCTTCTAACATCCTCCTTCCCGCAGCTAAGGATCAAATTGGCCCCTCCATAATCAAAACAACTCTTTGTCAAATATTCTAAAAGTTAAAAACTCAAAGAATAAAAATATTCTTAATGTTGCATTTCCTTAAAGCCCTACTCCCTTGGAGAAGACCAGGAATACTGTGACAGCCTTTCTTCTTAAATTATGTCTAAATCTTTCAGTGGATATTTCACCTTGTTAATTATGATTCCTCATTTCTAACTTTTTTAAATTTTGAAGTAGTTTCAGACTTTTAGAAGAACTTCAATAGTAGAACAAGTTATCTCCATATGCTCTTGATTCAGAGTCACCAAATATTAATGTTTTAACACATTTACTTATCATTGTGTGTGTGCGTTCCCTCTGATCTGTTTGGGAGAGAGTTACAGACATAAATACTTGAGTATATTTCTGTCCAAAAAACAAGGACATGTTCTTACATAACAACAGTACAGTTATTAAAACCTAGAAAAGTAATACTGATACCCAGCTATTACATAATATACAGATCTTATTTAATTGCCATCAATTATCCTAATAATATCTGTTATAGCAAAAAAGAAAAAAAATTGTACTACTCAATCTAATCTAGAAAAATTAAGTCTGTGATACTCAGATTTAGTCTAGGATCATGAGTCTCCTTGAATCTTACTTAATAGAGAACAATTCCTCAGGATGTCTTTTTTTTTTTTTTTTTTCAGTATGTCTTTATCTTTCATCACTTTGGCATCTGAAAGAATACAGGCCAGTTATTTTGTAGTATGTCTCTCCATTTAGATTTATCTTATGTTTCTTCAATATTAGATTCAGTTATATATTTTTGACAAGATACTTATATATGTTGTGTTCCCCCTCACTGCATCTTTTCAGAGAGCACACAATGTCCATTTGTCTAGTTCCTGGTGATATTAACTTTTATTATTTGGTAAAGATGCCAGCAGTGGGATGGGGGATAAAATTGGGATAAAGTTCCTCTGAAAGAGATGACTGCTCTTTTTTTTTAATGTAAAACTCAGATGCCATTTTAAAATATACCATTTCCATTTGACAAGAGAGACTTATGGGACCCTTCCCATCTTGTTTTCTTGAGCCCATTTGACTCATCCCCAAACGGATATACTCAGCCTGAGAGTCACAAGGCCTCCATTGACAAGGCTTTCAGTTTCAACAAGAGCTTAGGGTCGGGTTATCAGCTACATTAAAAGGGGGGGCGGGAGGGACACCAATTGGTGGCTGTCAGGAAGGTCATCTATTGTACAAAAAAAGGGACCTCTCCAATACTCTAGCAATCATTGCACCCTTAACTGAAGCTGAGATATCCCTTTTTCCATATGGATTTATACATTGTTTCTGTTGAATCAGCCAGGAGGGGACAGTGTATGTGTAGTCCCTAAGTAAGAAAATTCTCTGACGTTTATGAGCATTTACAGTACAAGCAAATAAAACACCATTGCCAATTATGCATTCAGCAGTGGAAACCAAAATAATAGTATAGTGAAGTGGCCCAGAAGCCCCATGCTGTAAAACACTTGAGCTTCCCTTCCCCACTTTGAACTGTGCCCAAATCCCCTAAGTTTAATTCAGGCAGCAAGGAGTCTAACCTGACGCACATCAGAGTCTACACAAGATTCCCAACCATGCTATTTCCCAGAGGGGAAGGTGGGAAGTAAAGGGTAGTAGGAGAATCTAGGCTATGGTAGGATGTCATGGGCCACCAAAGGGAGAGTTGACTGCTAGGCTTTTTCTCCCATTTCGAGACCTCACCCTAGGACAAGAGCCTAAGCACAGCACCTCCTCCCTCAGATGCTTCAACTATCCAGCAAGCACCAGGACCCAGGATCCCTTTTCTTTCTGCCCCTGAACATATGCCACAACAGTTCCACCCTGCTGTTCGGGGGGATTTGGTGATCCCTGTGCCTAGCACCCCATCTTCTCAAGCTGAGCTATGAAAAGGGCCAGATAGAGGAGTGTCTCTGTGTTATTAAGCAAGGTGTTGGGTTCACTTTCCTTTCTGAGTGGCCTGCTTATGACTTAATCAATGCTTTCAATTCATCCAAACCAATGTTTTTGGTTCACCCGAAGTTCTATTGAAATAACAAGGTCCTCATTGCTGACAACAGTTGTTTGGTTTGGGGGAACTCCTGGCTCAATAACCACAAACATACTGCTTTTCAGCTAGGGCCATCAAGCTTGCCTACCTGTTTTTATGATAACATCCCTTCCTCTGTCCACAAAGAGGAAAGAATATGCAACAATCAGGCACCACTGGGTAGCTTGTTTAGTCCTCCCTCTTGTTGCTCAGCCTCTAAGTATTAGCTGAGCCTCTAAGCATTCAGCTTGTGTTCATTAACAGGACAATAGGAAACCCTTCTTCTACCTCCATCTCCCAGACACACCCTCCTCCCCCACACCTGGACAAGAATATTCACTACAAGATCGAAGGAAGTTTTCTCATCTCTCTGAATCAGGCTCATTAGACTTTCGTCTTCCAGAAAGTCACATCTCTGTTAGTATCCCATCCTTGTCCCCAGGACTGTCAAAATTGCAATTTTGATTTTACCCTACTTTTATAAGCTATGAAGTTAACCTGTTGTTGTTTCATGGATGCTTATAGAAAACACAAGATGCTTATCACAGACCATTGACTTGGTCACAGTAAGCATCACGAGCATCAGCATGCTTACATTGGTTCCCCTTGTCCCCAGGTCCCATGGCGACAACATGGATGACCCAGATGGACTCCTGCATATACAGTGTATTGCACTGTAATAAAGAAACACTTAGCTTCAAGAATCTACCAATTTTATAGCAAGCAGTAAGCAAGTCCACCTTTTGTCCCAGAGGGAGACATTATCTTAATCTTCAAAATTGCTCATTGCAGATCTAGCCTGGGTAAAGAGAGGTCAGGGCCTGACATTCTTGGTATACACAACAAGATGTATAGAAGCATGAGAAACTTATGAAGGAGTTTTTCCCAGTAACAACCAGCCCTCCGGGGGGAAAACAGTAATTTTTAGAGATCTGCATTGTATCATCTGCCAATTTCCAATTTAAATACTACCTCACGGCTAACTTCAAGCTTCCACTGTGATATCACTCAAGTCCAAGTTGGGAGAAGATGTGCACACACACTACCTGGACCACTGATAGTTGTTGCTTGAATCAGTTATTTCTATGATTTTGCCCTTGTCTTTGAAATACATTGAAAGGTATGCATTTCAAAGTTTGTTCACCTGTGAGTACAAGAACCTCCTTCATCTGAGAACCCTAAAATAATTTCTGGAGAAGTCTGGAAGGGAAATCTTGGGTTTTACTCATGGATGAAAGAGAACCCGCAAAATTGAAATGTTGAGAACTGCGGTTTGATAGTCCCAACCTCTGACTGGTAGTCAACCATCCACATTTCCTTCTGCATCTTTAGTAAGCTATTAAACCAATGCTTATGAAGTTCTGAGTCTGTAGTCATTTCCTCTGACATTATCTGGCTTTAATTTTCTTCATAACATTTATCACTCCTTAATTTTCCAGGGCCCCCTTTTTACTATTATTATTATTATTTACTTCATAGACAGTCTCACTGCCTTTATAATGCAAAAGCAAGCATTTTGCCTATCTTGCTTACCCCTTTGTTCCCAGCACCTATAAGTGCCTGGCATGTGAAAGAGAGTCAATAAATATAGGATATATAAATGAATTCTGGGTCCTGGGTTAAGACCCATCCCATCTCATTATGCTGCCTCTGTATTTAGTCACTTTCAGGATGGTGGGCATGGCAGATAGCAATCGAGATGGCAAATAGAAGCTCCAGATTTTTAATCTTATAATTAAACCTTGATTGGTTTTCAAGGACATCTGATATCCCAATTCTGCCTCTCATACAGTATGTATAATCAAAGAAATCATTAAAACTTTCCATACCTCAGTTCTCCATCTAGTGTTCAAGGATCTCGAAAGAATGGCTTCAGTTTTCATTGTCATCTGTAGACTATTCAGTGCTGCTGGGCCTGTATCTGTGACAGTTTTTCTCATTCTGATGACTTCCTTGCCTCTGGAGGGTGATAGGAGAATAAGAATGAACAGCCATAGTCTTGCATTTCTGTCTCCTATCACAGTGATTCAGAAAATCTGAAGATTCTTTGAAGGCAATATCTCAGCTTCTCTTTAACCGGGATTCAAACCATTATTCTGACAAGTTTCCCAAACTCACCACTCATCTGCTTTCTCATCTATAAAATGGAGCTAATAATGTGTATACACCACAGTGTTACAGTAACAAGTTATCTCACTTAAGATAACCTAAATCAGGGATTCTCAAGTGAGGGCCTTTGATCCGCAGCATTGACATCTCCTGCCAGGTGGTTAGAAACCCAAAATCTTGGGACCCACCCTAGACCTACAGAAGCAGAAACTCCAGATGGTTTTCCAGATGGAAGGTTGCCCCCTTCCGTCTGTGCTTTAATAAACCTTCCTAGGTCTAGATTTAGATCTAGACTAGAGTCTGAGAACCACTGACAAATGAAATCACCTGACACTCATTTGGTCCTCAATGTCTGCTTTTCACCTATTCATTCAGGTTTATTAGTCCCCACACCAATCCCAGCTAAGCTGCAGAATAATTTCTCCTCATCACACTTGGCAGATGGGAACAATGGGTGGGAGACTTGGGAGTAGAGCCTGCTCTAAAACCCAACTATAAACACTTGTTCTGGCTGTTGTTCTCCTCCACAGTTATCATAATTCAACCAAATGTTACCTCAATGTTTATGTTTCTTTTTTTCCTATATCTTTTAATTTGTCAAGGAGTTGTTTCAGCAGACCAATTTATGCATACACGAGTAGCCAAATAGTTGCCTGTGTGGGCAGAGACTAAGAAGGCCATAACACTGGGGTGACAGAAGAAAGAGCATGTGCTTCAAAATCAACCAGTACTGGGCTCACTCCATCCAGGGAGCACTGGACAAGTTAGCCTTGGTGGAGCCTGAGTTTTTCAAATGAAAAATGACCTTAACAACAAGAAAAGCCTCTATTTATTGAGTGTCTCCTATGTGTCAGGCACCAAGCTAGGCATCCTACATTTGATTATATATTATCTCATTTAAACCAAAACCACAAGTTATCTTTTTTATCTTTAACCATATTTTATTTAGATACTTCCAAAATTTTCAACGTGATTTTGCAATGTTCAGGGCCCATCATTTTCTTTTCCAATATAATCAAAAGATAACAAAGACACTTTGGGGAAACAGGACTTAATTAATAACTAGCTTTTTGGCAAACTCTGTTAGAATGCCTCAATTCCGTTAAGTAAGTGATATCAGTTGGAAAAATGAGGCTAATTTTGCTGCAGGTTAAAGAAAGTGGAAATAACCTCTAAATAGTGGTTTATCTGTGCTTTGTAGTAAAGGTTTTTAGTTCATACTTAATTGAAAAGGCAAGTTACTGTTGAATTTCGAAAACCCTGAAAGAGTTTTTTAAAGTAATTTAATGTAGCATTTTATGGCTGCTTTTGTAGTTTAGAATTTGCGATGGATATCGAGGGATGTATATGCTTTCTGATCCCTTAGATTTAATCAGACTTCTCGCTTGCTTGCATAATGGTTTATGGTACCTTTGATGATTTGCAGCCAACTTGGCTCTTTTAATAATTTACTGTAAAAGCATTTAATTTTTAATGGACAAGAATGGGTGAGAGGTAGCTTTTGCATTGGTAAGTGTTCTCCTGAAGACTGGGAAAAAGGAAGAGTGTATTTAAATTCCAAACATTATTGAAAAACATGCGTCTTTTATTACCAAAATCAAATGCATAATTGAAGAACATACCTAACCCAAAATTATTGTTCATGCTTTATTTAACCAGAAGATAGCATTGCGTTCACGATGCTATCATGAGGACACTTTTTCAAATCCCCCCCCCCTTTTTTTAATCTTCCATGCTGCTTTCAATATTCTGTCCCACTAGATAAAGGGTATCTGCCACAGGGTGAGAATATACATCATTTTATTACATCTTGCTCATCAAGAAAAGCCCAACAAAAGAATGGTTTATAATGTCTGGTACATAAAAGAAATGCCATCTTATACTCATTTTCCTTAAAAGTTTTTCTAAGATCTCCATATAATGTGCATACCTAGGAATGATTTCACAACTAGTCTTAAAAATATCAGCGTTTCCACGTGGAAAGAAAAATGGGAAGATGCCAGGATAAATATTTTTTAAGACTGGATGGAGGACAAAACATATCTTTCTTTCAGAGGCACATAAAACAAAAAATGTTGCAATTGCCGAATAACCCCTTTTTCAGATATGCCATATGTAAAAATCAGAATGGCTTCACAGAACTACTTTCTTGGGAATCAACTAACAGCCTACAGTCCTGGAAACTTGTTCTCTATGCTCCTAACATTCCACAGCTGACTGTCCCCAAGCTTACCCTGAAATGGCCCACAGGGAGAACTCCGATGGTCAAGGGTCCAAGTCTGAGCTCTGTTTCTAAAGCACCTTTTGAAGTCAGACATGAAAACAGTTTCATGAAAATGTGAAAGTCATTCTCTTTGTTTTGGCCTTCAAACAGTCTTGAGACCAATGCCTGCTATGGAGATTGGTTCCCAAGAGCCTTTGGTTCTTAGCCAAGAAGTTTGTGTTCTGTCAAAAATTACCCCATCTAAATATGAAAGTTTGAGGATCCAGCCACCATTTCCATGCTTGGTTTCCTGGGATAAACCTGCAGGTGCAAGATTTACCTGGTTAACAAGGACTCTATCTACTGCCCACCATCTTTTGGCTTCCTGGCAGGGATTATATATAAAACAGCCTCTATAATAGCTTTCTCTATTAGCCAGATTCTCATCTCCACCCCAGCTAATGAACAGAAAGTTCAAGATTTAATCAACTGTCACCCAGATTTGAGGAGTCAGGAAACTGATCCCGAACAGACAAGTTCCGAGCCATCTGACTTGGGTGACCCTTATCAATCACTTACACACACATCTCTGTCTTCTCTCCAGCTCTCTCGAGTTTTTTATATCATATCATCAACATTGATGTTTTAGAGGTAAAGGGTCTTTAGTGATCATCCAGCAATCCACAAATATTTCCTGGGAAGAAGTTATGAGCCAGGTAATCGCCCAAGGTTACACAGAAACCAGAAACTAGTATTTTCTAAATTGTTTTCTAAATAGAGTGCTTTTTGAAATCTGCATTCCAAACCAAATGCCTTTCCCATTACATCAGAGTCTCACTCTCCACCCCTCCAATCTCTGTCTTCTCTTTCCTCCCCTCTCCTATCCCCCAACTACTCTCATTGCTTTTGCTTTAGTTCTAGGCCTTTCCGTGGTGCCAGGGAAACCCAAGATATCAATTATCTGCTACGGTAGCCTTCATTGCTAAAAAAAAAAAAAAAAAAATTAAGGGATGGGCAGGAGGAATAAATAGTGGACATTCCTGACCCCAGTCTAACAACTTTTTTCCTCTTCCTCTTCCAGTCAGGTGTGCTGCCTCTTTTTCCCATTCTGACAACACCACCGAATGAGCTGACTTCACCCTAGCTGATTTGCCAGCCTAGTCTCCATGACAGAAATATAATTAAGTTTCTTGGGCATATTAATTCCTCTTAATGTCCTCACCAGGTTGCAGCTTTGTGAACCGTCTTCAAAAGAGAACAAGGAAATGTAGAAGAGAATGTTATAAATGTAGTCTCTAACCTCTATCCTGGCCTGGGTTATCCAACCTCTATCCTTGGCCTCCCCACAAAATTTATGCCAACCAAATACATGAAGTGATATACTGTGGTGTTAACTTGGTGACTTCACTCCAGTATAGAACTGGAGTGGGGTACAGCCAGAGAGGGAGATTATTACCTTGATCCTCTTAGCATATTTTTAAAAACTATGGAAAGAACCAAGATGCCCTTCAACGGACAAATGGATAAAAAAGATATGGTCCATTTATGCAATGGAGTATTGTGCCTCCATTAGAAAGGATGAATACCAACTTTTGCATCAATATGGATAGGACTGGAGGAGATTATACTGAGCAAAATAAATCAAGCAGAGAAAGTCAATTATCATATGGTTTCACTGACTTGTGGAACATAAGGAGTAATATGGAGGACATTGGGAGATGAAGAGGAGAAGTGAGTTGGGGGAAATCAGAGGGGGAGACAAACCATGAGCTCCCAGAGCTGTGGACTCTGAGAAATAAACAGGGTTTTGGAGGGGATGAGGATGGGGGTATGGGTGAGCATGGTGGTGGGTATTAAGGAGGGCACATATTGCATGGAGCACTAGGTGTGGTTCATAAACAATGAATTTTGGAACTCTGAAAAAATAAAATAAATGATTATTTTTAAAAAGATGAGGGGAAAATGAAGAAAGGAAAAATGGGAGGGAAAACATGCCTAAACCACAATAAAAATTGTAACCCTGAAACCTAGAGTACATCAGGGGAAAAAATATATATATTTCAAATCAAAATGCTGCAGGCATAATATAGTTCTATATATATATAATATATTATATTTATATATATAATTCTTTATATATATAATTATATACATAATTCTTATTCTATAACTATATAATTCTATATATAGTTATAGAATATATTCTATAACTATATAATAATAATATATATTATATAACTATATATAATTCTTATTCTATAACTATGTAATTCTATATATGATTATATAATATAAATAGTTATATAACTATATAATTCTATAACTATATAGTTCTTTAAATCTATTAGGTTAGGCTTTTAATGAAAGGTAAAAAGATCTGTAAATTCCATTTTTCCCTTAGCAGTTAAAAATAGGGAAATTCTGAGTTACGGACTAATTATGAATAGAGAAGAAAAATGTCTCTGTTATGACTGGGTACTAGAATTTTTCATACATACTGCCCATGTCTATACAAGGGGGAAAACAGAGTAACAGTCAATCTTATATTTTGGGCAGACTAAATGATTAACCATCTCACATCTGAGTCAGTCTCAATCCAATCAACTGTATGGAAATGAGTCACTATAATCGACAAAGTACTTGACTCAAAAAGGTTCATTCATTAATCACATATCAACACACCAGAAAGATAATTTTTCTGCTAAAGTTTCCAGGCTCTATTTGTTCATTCATTCCTTCACCAGATACTTGTTGAACTCCTACAAGGATCCAGGCACTCAATAGTGCACTGAGAACAACAACAACAACAACAATAAACAAAACAAAACAAAAACAAAAACACTCTTCTTAAAGGATATTGTAGATTGGAAGAGGAAAGTAAAAAATAAATAAATTAGCCCATGCTCTAAACATAAACACATAGATTTTCCACACACAAAAAAATTGCTGTGGGGATAAGGGGCAAAAGGGAACAATTACATATCTATGCTAGGGCAAGTAGAAAAACCTTCACAGAGGAAGTGACACCTGAGCCAGGACTTAGGGAGAAGTTGGAGTTCATTGCAAAGTTTCCAATGAAAATCAAAACCTGAAAATAGAAGAGGCCAAGTTTATGAATACTTCCTTTAGGCCAGCATTTCCCAATTTGTTTATAGATCTTATTTGGGAGAGAGGGAAAAAAAAAAAAAAAAGATTCCACAGTCAAAAGAAAGCTTAGAAAATGCTGGATTCTACAACATGTAAGTTTCCTTCAGCAGGACTTCTCAGAACCTTTACACTCTCAAATTTTATGTCAACAAAATACATGAAATGATACACTCAAGTGTGAACATTGGTTACTCCATGGGTTTATAACTGGCGTGGAGTAGAATCAGTGAGCATTACAGGAATCTAGAAAGGAGAGACAAAATATACAGTGATTTCTAGGCTTTAAAAAAGTCCCCTTTTCTTTATAGAACTTGAGAATCTACTTGTCCGTGTCCACGCTTTACATCTGTATTCATGATCTGTACTCATGGATTTATTTTCATGTGTGTTTTAGACTAAGAAAAGGTGATTGTATACTCCACCAGTGAATGTTCAAATCCCTATTGGAAAAGGCAGCAGAAAATTCTTAACATTTATAATTACTGCCATCAACACTACAATCATTCTCATTCCTGAAGGCCGTCATTATCTTAGAGAATTCTAGAGAGGCTATGCCACCGTCTTGTTTGGTGTCAGTGTTCGAAGAAGATGAAAAAACCCAGAGTAAAATGACTGAACAGTACTATGCATTTGATTGGTAATTATGTCTAAGATAACTCAACCAAATAGCAAACCAGAAATCACTTATTTTCTTAGTATAATAACCAACAAATAGATTAACAATCAGCTCTTTCACTCACACTCACTGCACGTGTTAGTTGAATTATGCTCTTTCTATTTGTGAAAAAAGTATAATTAAGTATATTTCAAGAAGTACTAAATATTAATAAAAATGGAAGAAATGCAGATGGTCTAGATAACATAGTAAAAGATGAATGATTCATGGGGTCACTATTTCTGTGAACAGAACTTAAGAAACTGCAGATAAAGAAAGACTCCAGGCCTATGACATGACACTATTTAAAGCACGTACTTACTACCTGTATAATAGGCTGGAAAAGGGCTGATCCAATTGATGAAGGTTTAGATCTATGACTTACATTATCATGATGAATCCTGTATTAATATTAAAGTTCTATCCATCACACTGAAAATTTTCCTAGAGAGTTTTTAACATTTCCCTAGTGGCTGTCTTAATATGTAAATCACTGCCATCCTGGGAGACCAGTGCAGAATCTCCACTTGTAACTTTTTCTACATTACATTTTTTTCCACTTTATTTCTGTGCAAACTGAGTCCCTTTTGGTTTTAGAAAAAAGAAAGTCACTCTCTCTCTCTTGAGATCACTTGAGTGTATACCCACTCTCGCAAAGGCTCTCCTTCAGCTGTTCCGCATTGTTTCCTACTTCCCTTTTGTTTGCTGATAGTAAAATTAGCAGCAGCAAGAGGTCTGCTCTGTAGGCTTAGGAAACTTGGCTCGAGCTGCTAGGACAAGCAATAAATGTTGGCCAGCTTATATTTTGTAGCCTGTAAAATGTTGGATACCGAAGCTCAGATTCTTTGGTCGGTGGCCACAGTCTGCAAATGTCACATCACATCAAAATCACTTCAGCAACTGTTCACAGACCTGACCAAAGGGAGTGCGGTGATGCAATCAGACCATGCAGGAGAGGAGCTGGAGTCTCGTGGTACTAATTTACTGTTTCTTAAGAACAGTGCTGCCCAGGTTCTCAGGTGTGACAAAGATCTGGGGGTCTCCTTGTCTCTAATTACAGTGAGCTCCAAATTCAACTACTTTTGAGATTTGGGATGGGGGTAAAGGAAAAGAATAACAGGCCCAGAATCACTCACTAGGCCTCATTCTCTCTTCCATGCCCAAAAGAAAAACCTTGAAGCTACAAGTTCATCTTGTACCAGCCTTCCAATGATGCTCTCCCCCCTCCCAGCCTACATCCCTCTTCCTCCTCCTTCCATACCAAAATTAACTCTAGAGGATAGTCAGAATAAAAGCAGAGGCGTAGCAGTGATCAGTAACTGACGTTTTGGAGGAACTTGCGGGCTAATGACTTAGCTGAGCATTTGCTCGACTTTTTCCCCAAATAGGCTATTTAGAAACTGCAGGCAGCCGAACAGAGAGCACGTGGACACTGACTAGCTGCCCTTCACCCCACAGCTGTCATTTGTTCCAGAATGTGGCCAACCCACGTCATCCTCCCAGACTCCCACTTTTTTTCACAGTTTACCCCTCAGAAGGCTTCCAGGAGGGGGCCCCAAGGAGAAGGATTGGCATCACCCAGGGCATCCTGAACTTCCTTTACTACTGTAGTTAAGGAGAGGGATGGAGAACTAAATGGTCCAGCCTCTTAGATGGAGAGCATCTACTGTAAGCAGTGGAAAGGAGAAATTACCTGGCAGATTTTTCATTTGAAAAACTTTATAAATTTTTTAATTTTACTCTTTCAAAATGAGCCATAAATGGGTCAAATGATACTGAATAGTAAAATGGATGTGGTATGAATTCTTTATAATTATGGAAATGGCAGCTTCCTTATTGGTTGCATGAGTCACATAACATGTAATTCCCTGTCTTGGGTTATTAATAATGAATACACAGTTATCAAATTGTTTTAATGAACACTTCTAAAATACTTTCTGTCACTGAAAGCAAATATTTTATTGTAGACAGATATATTTGTAGGACTGAACTAGGATGTCCCATTATTACTACTTCTAATTTAGTGTAAATAATGTCAAAAAATTGACAGAAAATAATGAAGCTAATTATCAAAAAAAATTTGCTTATATTTGGAATTATACACAAAGAATCCTATTTTTACTATCTCCAAAATAAACATTTACTAATCTATTATTTAAGGAAAGTTCATTGTCTAAGGAACGAGAATTTTGGAGTGTTTCCAAAGGCTACCCAAGTGCCAGGCAAAGAATGGCAAGTCAACCAACTTAATAGAAAAATAAACTTGCTTGCTCAAAAAGCAGTGAACCACTCTACTCTGGGTCATAGAACTCATTCAACCTTAGTAAGCACAGTGGGAAGAAATGAAGCAAGCCAGTATCACCACAGAAAAACAAAGGGTGTGAAACAGTTAGGAAAGAGGCCCAAGTTAAAAAGAGTTTAGGACCATTTAGGGACCAAACCACCTGGTCTTGAAATTCTCAGGACAGTGCTTCATATCTGGTGTTGAGCATAATGGTGGAAACAGGAGCACCTCCAAATGCCAAAGAGAAACACCTGAGCCAGGCCTCCCACCTGCCAGGGGAGAAAGGGAATCTTACAGGCTCTCAAAGTTGGCACTGCTTTTGATGGATATATGGAGAAATAGCTGGGAATTGTGCCCTCGGCTGCCCCTGGGGAAGGAAGATCTTGAATTTGTTTTGTTTTGTTTTGTTTTTACCATCAAAGCCCCATATGAGCCACAAAAATATCTCACAAGAACACCTGCTTGCAAAAACAAAGACCCAGATGGCAGAGATGAAAGCACTGTCTACCAGTATCACTGAGCTAGGACAGAGACCTCCTCAGCATCTTTAAAGAAAAACAGAGACATACCCCGTCAAGTGGCTTTCTATCTGCAACTCAGAACTTCAGTATTTCACCAGCTTGGGAAGTAGTTTTCCTCTGCCTGGGGAATTCTCTTCCTCAGGAAGAAAAGCATCCAGATTCTTCCTCATGCTCTATCTAACCAGCTGTTTTAGACGCTTTTGTATTGTCTTCCCAGTAACAACACTTACCCCCAACGCTTTCACAGGTTTGCGGTACTATCTTCAATGTTAATGCAATGTGACCCTCCTCTGGCTATAAATGATTGGCTCAGGATGGGGCTCCTTATCTAAAATGGGCCAATCAGAATCCTTCCCTGGTGATTTTGAATCTGGAACTGATATAAAGTAGTTTTCTCAGAAGGCATTAATAAATGGGCTGAGAGGTGGGAAAATCAAAACAGCAGTAGGAAGGAATAACGAAACCGATGCATTGAGAGAAGAAATCAGAATCAAGGAGAAAGTCCCAATGGTGATTTGAGTCCTAGGCTCCAGATGTTCTAGAGACCCCAACCCCATTCATAAGATATCCCCATATCCTCATAATAAATTCTCCATTTTGCTTTAACACATTAGGAATTTCAGTAACATGCAACCAAGGAGCTCTGAGTAATATACCAGGTAAAGGAGAGCTAGTTTTGCAGCTGTGCCTATGAAAAGCCTCAACTGCGAAACATTTACAAGACTAGAAAACCACTCAAGAGGCAGGGAGGTCCAAAGTAAGCTCACAGTGATTTCTCTCCTCTTTCATCTCTCACCATGGCCAAGATTCTGGGACTCCTCCTCCTTCGTTATGTTCATCCAAGTTAGATCAGGTTAAGAGAGTCATTAAGGGAAGTTTTGAAGTGATACATTTAAAGAAACAAATCAACCCAAAGATATGGAAACATAGGAAGGGCAGTTCCACCGCTCTTGGCTTAGGTATTGAGGAACAGGGCATGGACAGAGGTGGTATTCACAGAAAGATCCACACCAGTCTCCTAGTGGGATGTTTCTAGATCATGGATCATCAGCTACTCCTTTTCGATGAATCAGAGAGGGCTCCAACAGGGCCCATCAGCCAAAGCCCACCATCATAAAACTGCTCTGGGTCATTTACACTGTCATGTAAACTATTGTGTCTACAATAGGCTATTGTCCCTAGAAATGGTAAGGCTGCTTGTATATCTAAATCTGTTCTGAAGACCTAAAAATATGTTCTAGATACCATTGTCTTCTTTATTATTGTTTCTCAAAGTGTAAATACCTGATTTCTTAAACTCTTCTGGTACAGAACCCAGTATAAAATGATATCCATTAGGTATTAACATTTATTTAGCTCATTTAATCTCAAGTCTGTACAGAATTTTCTGTGTAGATTTCACCTTTTAGAATCAGGAGATGGACAGAAAATCTTCTCCTCTAATTAAATTTATACTCCATGTCACTACAGATTTAAAAGTACGCTTTTTAGTCCTCCTTCAACAACTATTTGACTAAGGGTTTTCCGTTTGGTTGCTTGGCATTGGTTGCATTTTATTTGTCATGGAATTGGCTGAGTTTAACCAGCAGAACTGCCATGCTGTCATTCCTGGCTACGTCATGGACACATCCTTTTGAGGGTCCCATAAACCCGGTGTTGAAGGAAAGTGTAAACCCCTCCTCAGTAATGAGATCCAGCCACTATGATCTAAGGGATACAGGTGCCCACTGGGATGAGGTACCCATGTGAGCTCAGACCTAGAACGAAGGAGCAGGCAGTATGTCCAAAGCCAAAGGAACTAGTAACAGAGAAGAATAAAGTCCCAGCGCCAGTGTGTTAACACAAGGGCCAGCTTCTGCTCAGAATAGCAACTGCTTGGCTGCTGTGGGCCTTCAAGAAACTCCTACGAGTAGTACTAGGGAGCACAGGAGACAGATGACCCCTAATCAAAAAGAAAAAACAAACCACAGCCCATTCATGTGTATTTCTCAAGTAGCCCCCTTATCATCTGTTTTCATCAGTGATGAAAAAGGATCTAGAAAAGTCCACATTTGTGATGATGCTCATTATTAGTTAGCCATCTGCCCTAACTCCTATTTGAAATGGGAAAACAGTTGTACTTAAAAACATTCTCCAAAACCCACATCACTGTAGGCTTAAGCAAGAAATGTCCTCCCCAGTGAAGATGTGTTCAGGCTAGTGGAAAAATCAGGCTAGTGGATTAGGCTAGGTCTTTCCTAAACTATAAAAGTCTCAAATTTTCTTTTCACTAAAGCAAATTGTTATTTGAAGAGCACATTCCACATTTTAGAGCAGAATCCTTCAAAACAAAAGCAAGATATTGAAAAGTCACCCTCTTTGCAAAAAGCTAAATTATTCTGCTCAGGTTAGAATAACAAGATGGTTGCTTGCTTATTTTAAAAATATCAAATGCAAAACCGGCTCAAGAAAAGGGGGGGGGGGTGAAATCCCAGGAAAAGACTTGGTTTCCATTACCTATATTTGTGTAAAAGCTATGTGCTGTTTTAACTAAACATCTGGTCTTTGTCCCTCATGTAGAGAATTCTGAGTTTTCTTGACACTTTGGCAAGAGGTACCATAACCCCCTGCCAGGCTAGTAAAAATCACACATTTTTCCTGCAAGGAAAAAAATGTCAATAAAAATGAAACATTAAAAAGCGTAAAAGCTCGAATTGGAAAGCTGTGCTGTAGAGAGGCAGCTTCCTAATCAACCTTGCACAATTGCTGTAAAAATTCTTTAAAACATTACCACTCCATATCACTTGAAAGATTTAATACTGAAGAGTTTGTTCAGTATATTGTTCTAAAATACGTCCTTTAGTCATAGGGACCTTGTCATTTCATCAAACTTCTAGAATAAATCTTATGAATTGATTTTCATAATTATTTAATATGTATTCCTATACAAACAAATTCTTTAAGTGACTCCAAGTAGAATTGAATTTCAACTGCTTTTACTACATGAGGAATCATCTTTGTCTCTTGTCCACATCAGCATCTCCAAGGCCATGGCACTATACTGTGTCACAATAAAGAGCAGGAGATGTAAATACAATCCTGCTATCAAAATATGACAAGCTCATTATAAAAAACCACTCATAAATCTTGAAACACAGGCACCACCACACATTTTTAAAATAGTAATGTTATATAATTTGCATAGGATGATTTCATTTGGAACCAAGACAGGTATTTCTTTTGTCTCTGCACACAATATACTGAAATGTATTTATACAGTAATGCCACCACCCACCTCTAAAGGCGGCCTGAAATTAGTTAACAAATGGTTACAAAATACTTTGAAAACATGCAATGCAAAATAAGACTACAATGCCCATAAATTCTTCTGCAGAGTGCAACAACTGGACTATGCTTGGATGGAGAGGAAGAAAAAAACTGTCAAGAGGCCAAAGGCCTGGGAGTCCACTGCTGGGCTGAGGGCGAGGGACAGGGCTCTATAACAAAGTTCTTCTGCATATTAACACTCACCACCTCTTCAGCAGACCTCACCAGGGCCCTAGGGGGCACGGATCAATGTGGGGGGGAAGCTAGCTCTGCTGCATAAAATTTTAAGTAAAAACTTGCAGCCCATGGCACAAAAACAATCATTTATTTTAAATATTGTCCTAGAGGTCCAGATAAACCAGAACCTTACAAAGTCCTAGACCCAACTCAGTCAGCTCAGTTCCTGATGGGTAGGAAGGATTTGTCCCCTACTCTAACTGCCTGCCGGAGGTTGGAGGCATCTAGTGGGCGTGGAAAAATAACGAACAATCAGAGAACACTTTTCTGTCCTCAGCCAGGGGAGCCTATGAAGTCCGCCTCCTGGACAACCCTGAAGCATCGTCAGGAAGCCCTTTTTAGGTCTGTATCATCCCTTTTCACACCCTTCCTGGTGTCTGGACCCATCAACACAGCAAGATACATCAGAACATACTGAACTTATCAAGCTGCATGTAGCACCGTTAACAGGATAAACCTACACTCACATTCAACCTACACATACCTGACTGTGCACATGTAGGTCTCAGTCTGGGAAAGCTTTAGGAGGGATTCCTCACTGAGAAAATGTTAAGATGTTAAGATTTCAGGATAAGGCAACAAACTTAAGCTTTAATAATCTGTAAGTCACAGTAAAGAGGAAACTCTGGTCAACAGCCAAAACCAGGAAAAACAGCACCTTCAGTTTTAACCCTTATTCCTTATACCAGAGAAAAAAATGTATTCACTTGTTTAGAAATAAAGTGTCCTGGGCACCTGGGTGGCTCATATGGTTAGACATCTGCCTTCGACTGTCATGATCTCTGGGTCCTGGGATAGAGCCCCATAAGGCTCAGCTTCTCCCTCACCCTCTGCCTCTCCCCCTGCTTTTGGGCTCTCTCTGTCTCTGTCTCTGTCTCTCTCCAATGAATACATAAAATCTTTTTTAAAAGATAGAAATAAAGTGCTATAGCGTCTGTGAGATAGACAATGGAAATGCCACTGTGATCTACACAAGCAAGGCTCTGCCCTCACATGGCTCCCCCAAGCAGTACAGAGGGACGGGAGGCAAGGTACAGTACAGAACAAGTCTGTAAAAGTGAAAAAACCACAACTGGGCAAGAACAAAGAGCCATTTATTGGCGCTGGACGTCAAAAGTCAGATATTCAAACAGGAACGTTTCTCACAACATGTGATGCCTCAACTGAGACTCAAACGATGAGGAGATGTAAGAAGGAGAGAGGGGAGTGGACAGATATTCCATGCACAGGAAAACCATGAGCAGAGGCAAGAGAAATTGCAGCCATTTGGAAGAATAGAAAGAAGTTTGTCATCAAGCACAGAGGTGGCAGGGAGGAGTGGGAGAGGCAACGCAGGAGACGTTAAGACGTCTACGAGTAATGAAAAGTGGCCTAAAGTGATTCCACAAAAAATGGAAACCACTGGAAGGTTTTTAAAAAGAAATCACAAATCCACTCTACTTGGTGAAGATATTTCTGATTGCTCCATAGAGGAAGAACTGGAGAGGACCAAGGAAAAAGTGTAAGCAAGAGAACATAGTGAGCTGAGTACTGGCACCGGGGATGGAGAGATGTGAAGAGATTAATTGGAATTTAGAACAGACCAGGTATGATGGGGCAGACTGGCACAGCGAGAACACGTTCAGAATGCTTGGGTTCAACTCCTGGCCCTGCAATTTGTAGAGAAACTTACTTCATCCTTTTGCACCTTAGTCTTCCTTTCCAGAAAGCCAGAGGAGTAGGCGGAGGAGGAGGAGCAGTAGTAGTTATAACTGCTAATGAGATTAATATGAAAGCTAAACAAGTTAATTCACAAAGTACTTAGGACAGTTCTTGGTATGTGGTAAGTGCTCAGAAAAATAGTGTGTCTAGTATTATTGAGTGTAATACCTCAAAACTAGAAACTAGTTTTTCATGGACTCTAGAAAAGGATGAGGGAGAAAAGGGGAGGAAATAGTCATGGATCTCCCAAAGGATTTGGGCTGGGTCAAGTGGGTGGATAGCCATGACAGTTGATCTATTTACTGCCTCTCAACTCCAAATCCACTCTTGATTTCATGCTCTGAGATAAGAGAGATGGACTCCCTAAGCATTTATCCTTTGCAGCAGGTATAATTTTATGCTTTGTCAGTAAAAGGCACTAGAGGGGGTATACTACAGGAGGAAGGGACATCTCTTTCTGGATCAAATGGGTTTCCATTTGCTTCTTTTTGCCTACACATGGCTGCCGGTGGTACAGGTTAAGGACACGTGGCAGCATTCATCCCCATGGCTATGGCAGATTCCCAATGAGTCTCACAGTTCCCCAGAAGTTGCCTTCCCAGTCTTGACCCATTCGCACCCCAGAAGAGTACCTCCCACCTGTGATGAGAGACAGGCTCTAGCCTGGAGTAGTACCCTTCTCTGACATCCATACTTTCTCAGTTGGGACATAGAGCACTTGAGACGCCTGTGAGGCATCCCAACAGCACCATCTGGTAGGAAGCCAAGGACGTGAAGTGTCCAAGCTGGAGAGAGAGTCTTAGACAGGAGTAGCTTCAAGTCTCTAAAGTCTTAGTAAAATGAAGCATGTATGGAAATGCCACATGGCCAGGAGACAGACGTTGTTTTGATTTTTTGTATGCTCCTATGTCTCATCAGGAATCCCTACATAGGCTACGTATACAGGAGCACATTTCATCGAAAGACAGAGTGATTTCGTACTGTGTATGTCAGGTCATGCTATTTTATATCGATGTTTTCCAAGCTAACTAAGAATATGGTTGAAAAGTGCCAAGCCCTGTATTAATAAGCGAACTCTAAGTACACACCAGACTTGGAGGTTTGAACCTGGTGGAGGCAGAGGAGTGATTAGTCAGATCGGCTATACTAGGTGCTGACTGCAATCCGAAAAGCTCATAGATGTGCCAAAACCCCAAGTAGCAGAACTGCAAACTGGTGTAATGCTAACCTCTGAAACAACCAGCCAGCGAGCATATCCTGAAAGAGACCCAGGCTGATCCCTTCCACTCTTTCCAGGGTGTGAACTCGGCCCCACAAAACTTGCTCCTCGCTTCACCCATTTCTCAAAAGTTTGAATCTACTGACCACAAAAAAAGGAAGTTCCATCAGCACTTTGCAAAGGAACAATTTGAAAGAGAAATGCATTAAATCCTCGGGGAAATTAAACCCAAATAATCCAATAACAGTCTTACAAAATTAACCCTAGACTATAAATTGAATTAATTGCCTCCTATTGCGGGGATTCTTGGCTAGCACGGACCAAAACAAATGAGGCCAATGATGTCAACTGCCTGAAGAGAAGCTGTGGGCAGTGGGACCTCAGGGTACCCAAGAGTTTACGCACTGTTGTTTTTCTAATTTACTCTGGAGATCTATAATCTGGAGAAGGATCTTCACTTCCGCCCATCACATACCTTAAATTATGGCACTTTGTGGGAGTGGCTCGAGGTGGCACAATCCTTGACACAAAAGGTGCAACTTTATGACTTGCTCTTTTGTGAACTCACCTCTAAGTGTCTGTGTCTAGAAGGAGCTAGAGATCAATCACTGTAAGGTCTCTGTCTCCTGAGAGGGTTGAATGGGCAGATGGGAACAAGTAATGATTTCTCTAGAACCTAGGCAGTCTAATGATAAGGCAGGTCTTTAAGAATATCAGTCATTGCTCCAAAAGAGACGCGCTTTGGCATTTCAGGACATAAGCATTTATTTCTATAAATTATTTTCTGATGCCATGATGTCAGTATGCCTGTGGCAATGTGAGATTACCCAAATAATACGAGCCAGGGGAGCAACAAAATTAGCATGTGTGTGACTTACCAAACCTTTGCCAGGGTTCTTAAGGGCTCTGAGGAGGAAGGTAGGATACGGCATCATCACAGAAATACAATCCCAGTGATTTATACAGTTTTGCCAAATAAGGCCCACGGGGAAGATAGAAAAGGCCTAGAACTGCCTCCAGTTTCTCTTGAGACAGCCTGTTTGTCAAAACGCCTAGCTCATGGTCTTATGCCCTCCTTTCACATCATAGCTGGCATTTAATCCTGACACTTTTTAATAATCAAACAGCATTTTACGAAAAGTTAATTAATGTCATTTTATTTGGGTACTATGTGACTTAGAACTCTTTTTATATTCTGAATTTTGTTTGACATTTTGAAAATACTATGCCTAACTCTTTTGTGTGGGTTAAAAAAAAAAAAACAGCACTTTTTTTAATATAGCTAGCATGAATTGAATACTATTTTTTTTCCCTTCTCAAGAATTGACGCAAACACCAAAATATTTTTCATTCGAGGTCAAAGAAATGAAGCATTCTGTTTGTTTGGAATCTTAATCACCATGGTCCCAAACTTACCTAATTAGAAGCTCCTTCATAATGAGGAAAATTATTTTCAAAGTTAATGAATTTGCAAACAGGAAGATTGCTGTCTTTCCAGAATGAATTACCCACATTCCTTAAATATATAGTTAAACACTAATTAATATTAGTACTTAAAATATGTGGGATTGGTTTCACTGATAAATGAAACTTTCCTTTGTTTTAGACAGTATAAAAAGACTATGATTCCCCTCCTTGTAGACATTAGGCTGCACATAGAAACTTAATTCTAGATTCTGAACAAAATGAAAGTTATTTCATCAAAATGCTTCATTTTAGTGATTTTAGCCACTTCAAGCTTGTTAACATCAAATGTCTTTTGTTCAGATGAATTAATGATGTCCAATCTTGCCAGCAAAGAAAATT
Source organism: Mustela nigripes (assembly GCF_022355385.1). Taxonomy (NCBI): domain Eukaryota; kingdom Metazoa; phylum Chordata; class Mammalia; order Carnivora; family Mustelidae; genus Mustela; species Mustela nigripes. Next base: position 50,247,560 of record NC_081560.1, read on the forward strand.
ATGACAAATATTCTGAGGTAAGTTTTTTGACTCCAACATGACTAATATTAACTATATATTTGTCCTAAATCTAATGCATTTTTATTTTTTAAAGAAAAAGGAATGTTTGTGCTTTGTTGTTTGTCCAATTGCAGCCTTCCATGACAGTGCGTTGATGTAACTTGTATTTTTTAATACAACAGCAAACAGTCTGGCATAATGACAGTTTATGTACAGGATATGATACTTAGCAAGCACAAGGTACATTAATAATTTTCAATTGATTCAGAAGTACACAATTGTAATAAATAGTTGCAGAAATAAGACCTGGATATATTTCAGCTGAACATTTGAGTTGTCTTCAACTACAAACAACAACAAAAAGAAAAATATGTAAGGATTATCTGTCCTACTTAGTAATGATGAGCCAGTAAGTTTATGGTACATCTATATCAAAGTAACGTATTTATCCTTAGATGGTGGAATTGCAAGATATTTCTATTTTATTTTTTATGATTTTATATATTTTCCAAACTTGCTGAAATGAGTATGTATTTCTTTTCACAATCAGAGAAACGATCATTTAAAAATCTTCATAGGGACAAATTTTCATGGTAAAGCTAAATCTAATTAAACATTTGCTGTATTTTAAATGGTTCATTTAAGGTTGGTATGTTAGTGGTACATAGCCCACAAACCAAACAGTGCTTTCCTAAAAATGTAACTTGTGTACTAATAAAAATACAATCAGTTTCTTAGAGCAGAGCTCTGAATATGAGCGGGTAAGAAAGACGATGGAGCCTCCTCTAACTCTACCCCAAAACCTGGCCAGCATCTCTGTTTTCATGTATCCACCACTTCAGCATTTAAAAAGAGGAGACACAGGGACATGAAGAGGCAGTGGGAGGTTTCTCTAAAATCAAAATATAAAAAATACATGAAATATTTCATAAATAACATGGATCAAAAGCTGAAGGAGAATAACTGCAGTAAGATAAATGTTTGCCTCCTTTCAATCCTTTGTATGCTCCTGCTGCTCAAACACATTGCTGTATTCGCTCTATGGACTTTAGTAATATTTTACGGTTGTCTTACAATAGTCCAGGGATAGAGAAACTGGACTGCTTTAAGAAACCTAATATGAACTATTTCTTTAAAAATTCTGCCTATGAAAACACAAACTTTGTTTGTTGCTTTAACAGTTCTGCAAACTAAAGTCTGGGTTTAAGTTAATTCGGGGTTTAAACCTATTGCCTATAACAATAACTTATTATTTTAAGATTTAAAAAATTTTTTTTAATTTTTTTAATTTTTATTAACATATAATGTATTATTAGCCCCAAGGGTATGGGTCTGTGAATCTCCAGGTTTCCACACTTCACAGCACTCACCATAGCACATACCCTCCCCAATGTCCATAACCCAACCACCCTCTCCCTCCTCCCTCCCCCCAGCATCCCTCAGTTTGTTTTGTGAGAGTAAGAGTCTCTTATGGGTAACAATAACTTATTTTAATATACATTTCCAATCATAGCCTGAAGGAGACCTTAAGGGGGAAAAGGAAAGAAGTCTGAATTTTGAAGAACTAAAAAACTGGGGTCCAAAAACTGTCATTAAGATGAGTGCACCCACAGTCAACAAAATGCCACACTCGGCAGCCAACTTGCCGTTAAGATTTGGGAGGACCGTGGAAGAAGAAAGAAGCACTGGGGTGATGGCCAATCTGCCTCTGAGATTTGGAAGAAATATAAAGGAAAGCATCTCAAGACATGTTCCTAACCTGCCCCAGAGGTTTGGGAGAACAACAGCCAAAAGTGTCGCCAAGACACTGAGTGATTTGCTCCAACAATTCATGCATTCGCCATCTGCCAGTGAGCTACTCCATGAACTGCCAGCCTCAAGAAATCCAGAATTCTGATCAAAAACTCCCAGGGTAAATACCCGAAAACCAGTTAAAATGCATGGGCTCTTGTATGTAGCTGCCAGAAATGTGAAAAAGGATTACCTCTTTTCAAAAGAAATTTCTAAGAGAGTTAAGAGTCTTAGGAGGAAAAAAGCAAAGAGAAAGGGAAATAAGTACCTAAACTGAGACCTACAGAGGGTCAGATATAAACATGAGTAGCAGTAGGAAGTAATGACGTGGCTTCCCCTAAGCCCCACATGGGTATCAACCTCACTACTCTATAGCCACACACTGAGTAAGAAGATTCGATGATGTGATTGGGAATTAGGCCTGTGACATATAGTCCAACATTTGACCTCTTTAATGTGAAAGGTCCCGCATGAGGAAGCTATCTACAAGGACAAAGGAAGGCATCCCAATACCCCAGGTCTCAAATTCAGAAGGTTTTCATCCTCAACCTTAAATCAAATTTTTTTTATTTTTTCTGGACCTCATTTTATAAGTGAGTTCTAATTCAATCATTGTTTGCTTTAGGAAGTATTTAATAAGATATCTACTATGTACAAATCAGAAAGCAAGAGGTCCATAAAATTAATAGGCAACTTACCTATTATTTTCTAATAGAGTATATGTAAAAACAACAAAACCAACAAATTTCTATAAAGTGGAACATGACACTTTAATTAAGGCCTTTAGAAAGGAAGGCAGCAAGCTGTGACACCTTAGAAGGGAGACATTTTCAGAACATTCCTGATTTTATTTTTTACCATGGCTCTTGTCCCCATCTGACATATGTTCAGAGTCCATTCCCCCTTAGTAGAATTTTGGGCCCATAAATCCCATGCTTTTTGTCCACTGCATATCCCCAGTGCCCAGAAAAAAGAGAGAGAGAGAGAAAGGAGAGTATTTCTACATGTGGAAATCTGAGAAATTTTTTTGAGTTAGACTTTGAAAGATGGCTCTGTTTTGAATATTCAGAGACTGGGGGAAGGAGAGAAGATACTTTCAGGCAAAGAGCAGAGTATGAACCACAGCTGGGGTACGAAGGGGTATGAAAGCAGCAGGGGTACGAAGAGGAGAAGAAAGAAGGTAAGAAGGCGAGGAGGTAGGGGTAAGAGCAGAAAGTGCACTCGGGGCTCAGTAAAGGACATTATTCATCAAGGAAAGGAGAACCACTGACATTTCTGCTGAAGTCCTGAGACATAACATGGAAGCAGAATTTGGCAGCTCACCAGATGTTGCCAGTGGGACAGTCATGAGGGAGAGGGATGAGTCAAGGGTAAGTTGGTAAACCTGAGTATGCACCCATTACAAATTAAGGTTCTCATCAACATCTCACTCGTTTCAAGTGCAACACAATTCAACTCAAGTATAATGAGGCAGTTAGGATCATGGCTAGTATTTTTGTATGTATTCATGGCATTGTTATGATGGATAAGAACATTTTGTGTGGCTTCCATTTTAGGAGACTGGGATTCAAGGAAATAGATGGTGCAGAACTGAAACAAGAAAAATAAGCCTGGAGCTTGTCCCTGAAGACGATTTAAGCTGTGGTCTATAATCTACAAGCAACTCTACAATGAGGACACCAATGGATAAAGAGTCACTGTATTCTTCTGATGGGTTATCACTGACAACAATTTTTCTTCGTCACTAGAGCTAGTATCTTAAAAAGCTATTTTAAAAAATTTAAAGAATATTATAATGTAAATATGAAATAATTTTTGTCTAAATAAAAAGAACATGGCAAATACTTAAGAAGCCTCTGGTAATGAGGAAAGAGGAAGGAGGGGGGCACAGAGGAAGGCTGAAGCCATCTCACCATTTTATGTAAAAATCATAGACACAGTCACACTGAAATAAAAAATTAAATAGAGGAATAGCCTAACAAATTTTTTATGAAATTTAAATAATTTAAGAGAGTAACATGGTTGACAAGTGAACAAGAATAACAAATCACTTACAAACGTGTTTTTATACACCCATTTTTTTTTTCCATCGCATCAACTGTTAGTGATTCTATGATAGGCTGAAATTTTTCTAAAAAGAGAGATTATTTTTAAGGCAGTTATTAGATACTTCTTTAAGTGTATCCTCTATTTGGAAACTTGCTTTCTGGTGTGTCTCTTTTCTCATTTAATAGTTCAAGTTTTTGATTTGCAGAAAAAATCTGGTCACTCCTAAACTAACAATTTACAAACACAGTACACTACAACACAAATGCACAGTTATTCAACTTTAGTCATAAGAACATGAGGTCCCTAATCAGATATAGCTGGTTTACTGAACAGTCTCAAGTCCATAGGGTGCAAATAAGAAATGGTGCTATTTTCCCTCCTATCCTGCCCCCAGCTGTGCTGTGTTGAATGTCCTTTCCCTGCTGGGTAGTGATTCCTTAATGAGAGACCTTGGACAGAATCTATAACTTCCTCGGTCACTTCCTGATATTAAAAAACTCAGTCAAGTCCACAAGAAACAGACTCTTAACTACAGAGAGCAAACTGATGGTTACCAGAAGGGATGTGTGTGGTGGGGGGAGGGTGGTAAATAGGTGGTGGGGATTAAGCACTGGGTGTTGAATGGAAGTGTTGGATCACTATATTGTACACATGAAACTAATATTACACTGTATGTTAACTAACTGGAATTTTTAAAAAAAGAAAAAAAAACCTCAAGTCCAGTTAAAGATGCCAACTTCATATCCAAAGCAAAGCTTCCCATCTCCCATTGCTGGCTGGGCCAGTGACTGGAAGAACCTAAAGAGGTGAATGGCGCATCTCTCTGCTCTTCTTCCCCTCTTCCTCCGCTTCCTCATCTCAGAGGAATGATAGGCCTCTGGAAAACAATCTCCTCTCCTATTTTCTCCAGGGTGTCTGAATGGGCAAAGGAGAGATGGAGTAGGGGGTCAAGAGTAGCCTCTGTGTCTTCTCTAAATGATGACACTGCTTCTACAAGTGAGTTCTTCAGGGAGCCCTATCTAGGGCAGTGACCTGAGAGACAAGGATGCTACTTGATCTCTTCCAATGACCATTACCTCATCTGTACTCCCCCTAGCTTCTTATTGCCAGAAAGGAAGGCTAGAGCCAACCACTTTCTCAGCATCCACTTGATCCATAGAAAACACAGTCATCCCTCTATGCTGAGGGCTGGACTGCACGCTGCCCCTCGGCTGCTCCATGCTGAGTACATTTGTCTCCAACCCTCTTTTCCCTGTTTAGGAGGGGCAGGGGGAGATCAGTAAGTCTACTGCCTAAGCAAACAGCCAGTCAGAAGTGAAGTGCCAGTGCCTGCTTCACGCCCCTGCTCTCAATGAGGGGTTTTCTAGAAACTTCTCTAGCTTGGCTTCAGGGTATAGAGCCCCTGCAGCAGGGCCTCCTCTGGGCCTACCTCTCAAACACAGTTGGGAGGGTCTTCTGTGGCTCTACACCTCGTTGTAAACCCTGAAGGGGTGTTGGTCCCTACCATCCACAGTTTTCATTATAATACTAGGTGTTTCGGCAGCTTTTATATGCAGATTTGGTCCCTAGTCACCAGTTCTGAGCAACAGAGAAAGTATCACGCAACATCCTGATACACTAATAAAGAAATAAACAAAAAGCCATGTGATCCCTTCATACTGTATGACATGGGGAAATTTCTTGTCATATAACATGAGTTCTTTACCTAAACCCTTGAAATACATGGAAAGTGTCAGGTAAATAACTGCTGCCAGCTGTTCCCTTACCTACTTGTCTTGTTCTCTGGCTTCCCCAAGAAACCATTCACACAAGGGAGTTCACAATTTTGCTAAGCATTTGTGGGATCTTCAGAAGGAAATCTCACTCAGTCTGTTTCACTGAAAAAGTTTCAATTGGACAAGCCTGTTCTCCCGACTATCTCTAACTGGACAACTAGTAGGTTTCCCTCCTTCTTCACCCCAGGGTAACATCGTGGATGTGCAGCCCATGCAGTCACACAGGGCCCTTGCTTGGTTAAATGCTCTGTTGTTGCCTTCTGGAATTCATAATAAATTTGAAGAAGGGGCCAGTATTTTTATTTTGCAGTGGTTCCCTCAATTTGTCCTGTTCCCCCAGACTTGTCCTTCTGGCTCTTCCCACACTTCTAGTATTCCATTTCTCCCCATGTTTATTAATCAAAGAAGCTCCCATTTTCCACATGAAACCCAAGGGTCAGCAGGTCACATGGGCCTGGGAGGTCTGCTTATATCATACAGCGGATATCAGTATAACTGCACAATTTGTAAGATATGGCCAAATGCAAATTTATTTTTGTATCCCACTACCTGCTTAAGATGTAAAGGACAGAAAAGAAGGTATACAGCAATCTCCCCCGGTCCTGGATGGACGCTTACACAGATGCCCTGAACCTCACAGGTGTTGAGTGACGTCAGACTCTTGGTCTAAGTAAAAAATGTGGGGTCTCAATTCCACTGCGATCAACATTTCAGTCTATGTTCAGCCATCCATTAATTCATTCTCTACTGTTGCCACACCGGGCCTGAGTTTGGGGTCAGGACTATACTCAACTTCTGCCTCCATTCTAGGCTCACCTGATTCCTCACTCTGGCTGCTTTGTTGAACTCTACTGGGATGGAAGACAGTCTGAGATCAAAGTCAAGGGGATAGGACAGTTCTTACCAGGGTGGATAGATTCACCTTTGGGCCCCATTGCTGGGCCGCTCTCCCTCCACCTTCTGTTGCCCATAATACCTTTCAACCCACAAGCGGGCCTCAGCTCCGACCTTAGGACTCAACCATCCACTGTACACATGCCTGTTTGTCTTCTGAAGAGCCTCTTCAGTAGGATTCCAGATGGTTCTCACAAACCTCTCTTTACCAAAGTCTGGTCACACACAGTTCGCCCTCCACACTCCCAACACTCCTCTGTTATCCTGCTGCTCCCAGAGCTTTACCTTTTTGGCCTGAAGTTGGGCAACAGTCTTTTGTTTCTCTCAACCACATGGAACACATTTCTTCATCATACGGAAGCCCCTCCTTGGTAAAGAATAAGAAACGTAGTAATCTCTGACACCTGGGCATGGGAAGGGGGCATTCAGAGTGAGGGAACAAAGCTCCTCAAAGAAATCTCTTCATAAACCCAAATCCTACCCTTTTATTAGTCTCCACATAGGTAAGGGGATTGAGGACTAATGGAACCTCTTGCAAATGGTGATCTCGCTTTGGAATTTTAGTCTGTTAGATTGTGATGTTTGGTTAAAACTTCTTTTTTACATCCTTTGCAACAGTGTTGGAGCTATCCTTACAAGGAATGCTTATACCTGCTAAAAATGTCATTTTCTCTGAATCATTACATATATATATGAATCTTTTTGAAAAAGAGTTCAGAGTTCTTGGGAAAATTCTCAGTGGTGTTTCCATAAAGTTTAAGAATCACTTCAATAGAGATTTTTATTTCTAGAATAACTTTAAATTAACATCTAATTCAATTTATAAGTAAATATTGTTATCTAATTAGACAATTAAGTGCAGAGAATGTAATGCCAAAACAATCAGAACCACTCAAGTGGTTTAACCTGATCTTCCTCCAAATTCTGACTTTTTACAGTAGCATAAAATGGAAGTGACATGGTAATTATGCCCTTCTCCTTAATGTGCTTTCCTGGGCATATCCCCAAAATATCCCATTCTATACCCTTCCTCCTCTCTTCCAACACTTCCCTTCTTTCCCACATTCCCATATTCCATTTGAATTGGTCCTGACCTAAACCTCAGTCAGCCTGTAAAGTGAGCAAAAGTGTAGGGGCTTCGGGAAAGCTGGGATGGGCAACATCAATGATTTTCATGGGAAGTAACTTCCATGTGATCTCTGGTCCACATTTCATACATCACACTATGACAATGACCTTGAGAAATACAAAAAGGAAAAAAATATATACTGACTCTGGGACCAATTTCTCAGTGAGAAAAATGAAAGATCAGTGTTCACCTAACTGTGACCAACAAAATGAAATAGGCTTGAAAGGTGAGAGCACCGGCCTCAGCTTTCTATTTGTCCTCAAGCTCTTTCTGTAGACATCATGTGACACTCTTCCTTTGGAATTTGCCCTTTTGTTTAATGAACACACCAAACTATGCTTTATTCCTGGAAACAAAAACTTCCATGTTTCTGTACCTCTCCCCCACTTAGTAATAGTGACTATTTATTGTTATGATAACTACGTCTGGTTTAACATCTAACGCTGTTCTAACTATTTTTGTGGTGCTCATTTTATATGTGAGAAATAAGCTCAGAAAGAACTTTCTGAAGAAATGTGAGCTAAAAAGAGGGCAAAACTGAGACCTGACTTCCACATTGGTGTTCTTCCTCCTCTGTCCACCACCCCACAACCATCTCCCCTCTGGCCCTCAAACATTTGAAACATTCAGGAAACATTTGTCAAATTAAGCTTTAAAAAGGGAAAACACAAGTGCACTGAAGCCCAGGAATAAATCTTCAGTGTTTTAGAACACTATATACAGATTTTACAAAGATGGACAGTCTACTTTTGTCTTTCATCTATTATGAAGTTTTCCTCTCATATTATAACACCAAAATAATGTGTCTAATCCTATGTCTAGGAAATGGAAGGAATTATCACTCATTAGTCTCTTCCTATATATAGGAACTATGAAAGGAGTCAAACAGGAAAATCACTATTAGAATCAGGAGTAGAATTAAGGGCGCCTGGGTGGCTCAGTGGGTTGAGCCACTGCCTTGGGCTGGGGTCATGATCTCAGGATCCTGGGATGGAGTCCCGCGTCCGGCTCTCTGCTAGGCAGGGAGCCTGCTTCCCTCTCTCTCTCTGCCTACCTCTCCATCTACTTGTGATCTCTCTCTGTCAAATAAGTAAATAAAATCTTTAAAAAAAAAAAAAGGAGCAGAATTAAATTATAATGATATCAATGTCAAATTAATACTCTCTTCATAGAGGTAGAGAAGTATTATTTTAATCCTGAAAAACAATTCTCTCAAAATTTATTTCTCACCAGATTTCTAGGAATTGGCATATTGTGGTTAACAAAATATAAAATTTTCTTTCTTAAAATATGCAACGATAGTAATTACCTACAGAAAGGCGCCCACGTAATTTTCAAACCACTTTTAAAATATCATGAAATATCATGTAGCTTTTCCCATGTAATTTAAAGCGCCGAAATAGAACAGATACTGCAAAATTACTTTCAACCACTAGAGGGCAGAAAACGCTCCGCATTTGTACTTAACCAATTTTTTTTTTTTTTTTTTTTTTTTTAAGATTTTATTTATTTGAGAGAGAGAGAGAGCAGGAGACAGCGCACGAGAGCAGGGTGAAGGCAGAGGGAGAAGCAGAGCAGGCTCCCAGTGAGCAGGGAGCCCAATGCCGGGCTCGATCCTGGGATTCTGCTATCCTGACTTGAGCAGAAGGCAGACATTTAACAGACTAAGACACCTAGGCACCCCTTTACTTAACCAATTTTAAATTCTGACACCCAAAACATCAATAACCACCCCCACCCCCATCACCAAAAAAGTCTTTAATATCCTCTTGTTTTATACTATACAGTATACCGTAAACTTAAGGCTTAGTTAACAACTTAAAATTTTTAAACCTAATGTACAATCACCTCAATTCAACAGTTTTTAGGAGGCAAAAGTAAACATTGTTGCAGCCTTAGTCTAGCTTTGAGTTAAGGATGACTGGCATCAGAGAATTAGTACATCCTTAAGGAAAAGCAGAGTACTTTATAAAATTTTATTTACTTAAGTAATCTCAACACCCACGTGGGGCTGGAGCTCAGGACCCTGAGATCTAGAGTCACAAACCTCTCAAATTGAACTACCCAGGCACCCAGAAAAGCAAAGTACTTATAAAAAAAAAAAAAAACCAGCACCCACTGAGAATCAGCAAAGTTCTATGTTAAAATATCTGTAATGAAATCCAAGGGTTGTATTTATTATAAAATTGAAATAGAATCAGAGGGGGAGACAAATTATGATAGACTGTGGACTCTGAGAAATAAACTCAGGGTTTTGGAGGGAGGGTGTTGGGGGGATGGGTGAGCCTGGTGGTGGGTATTAAGGAGGGCACATATTGCATGGAACACTGGGTGTGGTGCATAAACAATGAATCTTGGAACACTGAAAAAAATAAATTAAGATGTTTTTTAAAAAAGAATAAATAAATAAATAAATATGAAAAATAAAACAAAATTGAAATAGTCATTCAAGTCACAAAGTGATCAAAATTAAAATATTTACATTAGACTCTTCTTTTTTAAGATTTTACTTACTTATTTTGAGAGAGAGAGAAAGAGAGCAAGCAGGGGGAGGAGCAGAGAAAGGGATCCAAGTAGAGTGTGCTAAGACCAGAGCCTGAAACAGGGGCTCGACCCCCTGACCCTCAGATCATGACCTGAGCTGAAATCAAGAGTCTGACACTCAACTGACTGAGGCACCCAGGTGCCCCAGACCCTGTAATCCCTGTATGTACCCTCTTTTACCACAAACCAGCTATAGATCTACTTCTGGCAAAGATGTCTTTAGTCTCCTCTTAATATATCTTTTTGATCTAATTAATGTTTATTTCCCTCTCAATTAAGTCATTTGCATTTCAGTAATTAAAGCATTACTCTGTTTGATTAGAAACCACAACCTCTTCACTTTTTCACTCTCATTAATTAAAATGCATCATGCTAAATAAAGCCATTTGGATTTCAGTCTGGGTGGGTGACATTTTAACAACCGCCCTTTCAACCTTCTCTCTCTGTCAATCTTGGCCATGTCCTACATCATAGGACGGCGAGAGGGCAATGGCCCTCTCCTGATAGGGAAATGGGCAGGCATGGAGCCAGGCAGTATCCATCACTGAAGTCAGCGATTTCTCTGATGCATGAGCCTTTCACTTGCCAATCAAACTGGATAAAGCTTTTACCTTGTAGGGTTATGCATGACCTTACTCGAAACACTAAATCATTTCTGAAGTCTTGTTTCTTACCCTAAGTAAACCTGTTCTCCCCACTTTTCAGGTCTATGAGAACTGTTCGCTCTCATATTAATAAACACAGAAAGTGGTAGAGAAAAGCTGAACGGTAGGACATAAAAAAGTCACTTCTTTTAGACTAATGAAAGCAACCTGCTTCTAAAATCAAGGCTAGTCAGAGAAGACAAAAGCTTCTGTGTTATTACCTATTCTGTGGAAGTTACACATTGGCAAGTTTAAAAGGAACTTCTAACAATTATAGCTGCAGAGTAATTGACCTAACAGAAGCTATGGAAGTGTTTGTGAGCAAAGACTGGATGATAGTTATACATCAGGAATTTCCAAGACATCACTTCTGCATAGACTGTGAAGTTGTACTAATTGACTTCCAAACTTTGAGTCTTCTTTTAAGATTAATTTTATGTTTAGAAAGAAATAGGTGTACAAAATTTAAGAAGTCAAAAAATTCTGTAGGATTTGTATAGGGTGATTGCATCCAGTTTTCCAGGGATAGTTCTAATTTAGACTTATCCTAGTGTAATTTTAATAGTGCCACCCTCTCACCCATTAAAAAAAATGATCTAACTGGATGAAAATTACTGTCTCAAATGCAACCTCATCCACTCCCAATTTCTATTTCCCAGGAGCAACTACTTTCAACTTATTTAGGACTCTTCCTATATGGTGTCAGGTTTCTAAACAAACAAACAAATGAACATGATTATACACTTGCTTCATTTAAAAATTACCTCTGAATTCAAAGACCAGAATGAGATGGGAAGGATCATTGACAAACTGTAAAAGATTCCTGGAAGGTACATTGTTCAAAGATTTACTAATCTAAGAATAACTTTTTTCCTGCACACTGTTGGGATTTTATATCCACCCAAATTCTAAACGAGGTATAGGGGTAGGAAAAACAATGTCAGGCCATTTGTGTTCCAAAGCTCCCCAGAGGGCTCCTGGGTGGCTCAGTGGGTTAAGCCGCTGCCTTCAGCTCAGGTCATGATCTCAGTGTCCTGGGATCGAGTCCCGCATCGGGCTCTCTGCTCAGCAGGGGCCTGCTTCCTCCTCTCTCTCTCTGCCTGCCTCTCTGCCTACTTGTGATCTCTCTCTGTCAAATAAATAAATAAAATCTTTAAAAAAAAAATTAAAAAAAAAAATGCTCCCCAGAAGGTTAGTTAAGGTTTTTGTCAGGCTGGAGACACAGACAGGCTTCTTCCTCTGCCCAGTCCTGCTTCCTTTCCTCCCTTCCACAGGTGTTGGTCTTTTTTTTTTTTTTTTAAGATTTTATTTATTTATTTGACAGAGAGAGAGAGAGATCACAAATAGGCAAAGAGGCAGGCAAAGAGAGAGGGGGAAGCATGCTCCCTGCTGAGCAGAGAGCAGAGAGCCCGATATGGGGCTCGATCCCCGGACCCTGAGATCATGACCTGAGCCAAAGGCTTAACCCACTGAGCCACCAGGCACCCCCACAGGTGTTGGTCTTTAACAAACATCTTGTACCCGAAACTCCCTCTCAGCATCTGCTTCCAGGAAACCTCACCTACAGCAAATAGGTAATGGTTCGATAACTCAAAAGGTGCAAAAAGGGAATATGGTGAACCACCTGCCTCCCTCCACTGAGTTCCAGTCACTAGTTCTCCTTCCCAAGGTCAATCAGTGTAATGTGGCCAGGTCCCTGTGCATATTTCTAGAAATAATTTAAGCATATATAGGAAATGGGTGTCTACACAGATGTATAGACATATATACAATTATTAGAAAATATATCAATTTCTTCCTTTACTAACAAATAGCAGCCTACCCTACAATTGTTCTATACTTTTTTCCCCTATATTTTTCTTCCCTTCAGATATATCTCAGAGCTTGTTTGAAGACAATAAGTAAAAAGTATCATCACTGTTTTTAATGACTGTATGGTATTGCATTGTATGGATGTAACAGAACTTAGTTGATGGACATTTAGGTTATATCAAAGCTTTTTCTGCTACATACAGTGCTGTACTATTGGAGCCCTTTGGGTATGCATGTGTGCAGACAAAACTCCTAGAAAAGGAATTCTTAGGTCAAAATGCTATCCAATCACAATTTTGATAGATGTTGGAAAATTCCATTTATATCATAAATTGCCTTCCAATATATTCCATTTATTGCCTTCCATTTATATTGTACCAATTTATATTCCCTCAAAAAATAAATGAGAGGCTATTTCCCCATATACTTCCTTTATGTGTATCTCAGAATTAATAAAGTCCAATATAAAATATAAGTAAAAGTAGAAAAGTTAAATGTTTGGATAAAAAATATAGAGGTTCTAATATTTTTTCCATGCCCTATTGGATCACCTTGTGCCATGTTGGTAACACTTCACCCCACTTTGGAATCCAACAGCTTACTAAACGGCAGTTTTCTGAGATCAAGGATCAGATTTTTTCAACTTTGCCTCCCCTATGTCGAACATACAGTAGTGTTTCAATTATCATTTATAGAATAAATGAAGTCATGAAAAAAAAGAATAAATTTGGTAAGCAATAAAAATAAGCATATAAAATCTCTCATTTCAATATGCATATTTAACACCAATATGTCTTTAAAAAGTTGTTTACAAATATATATACACAGTTTGCTACTGAACAACAGGTTAGGGGCACTAAACTCCCAAGCAGTCAAAAATCTGAGTATAATTTTTTACTCCCCCAAACCTTAACTAATATCAGCCTAGTGTTGATCAGAAGCCTTGCAAGTAAACTAAACAATCAGTTAACAGGTACTTCGTTATTTTTATTATATACTGTATTCTTAAAGTAAGCTACATAAAAGAAAGTATTAATAAAACCATAAGAAAAGTACTGTACTGTGAAACATCCATGTGTAAGTGAACCCACACAGTTCAAATCTGTGGTGTTCAAGGTCAACTGTAGCATATATTGGTAAAGTGTATGTGTTTGTGTGTGACATTAAAATGTATCACCAGGGACGCCTGGGTGGCTCAGTTGGTTAAGCACCTGCCTTCAGCTCAGGTCATGATCCCAGCGTCCTGGGATGGAGTCCCGCATTGGGCTCCTTGCTCGGCGGGGAGCCTGCTTCTCCCTCTGCCTCTGCCTGCCATTCTGTCTGCCTGTGCTCGCTCTCTCTCCCGCTCTCTGACAAATAAATAAAATCTTAAAAAAAAAAAAAAAGTATCACCAAAATGCTCAAAATTCTTTTTACCAATTCCATTTTTTACACACACATACACACACAAACACATTTTCTTTATCTATTCATCAATGGACACTTATGTCTTGGTGATTGTAAAAACTCCCGCATGAACATAGGGGTCTAGTTATCTCTTTGAGATCGTGATTTCATTTCCTTTCAATATATATTCAAAACTGGAAATGTTGGATCATATAGTAGTTCTATTTTTAATTTTCTGAGGAAACTCCATACTGTTTTCCACAGTGGCTGCACCAGTTTACATTCCCATCAAAGTGCATGAGGATTCCCTTTTCTCCATTCTCACCAACACATGTTATCTCTTGTCTCTTTGATAATAGCCATTCTAATGGGTATGACGTCATTTCTCACTGTGGTTTTTATTTGCATTCCCCTGATGATTAATGACCTTAACCACTTTTTCACGAACCTTTTGTCCATTTGAATGTGTCCTTTGGAAGAATGTCTATTCAGACCCCTTGCCCATTTTAATCAGATTGTTTGGGGGATTTTTGTTTCTTTTTTTTCTTTTTTTTTTCTTTTTCTTTGCTATTGGGTTGTATGAGTTCCTTATATATGTAGACTATTAACCCCTCATCAGATATGTGGTTTGCAAATGTTTTCTACCATTCCACTGGTTGCCTTTTCATTTTCTTGATCATTCCTTTTGCTGTGCAGAAGCTTTTTGGTTTAATGTAGTTCCACTTATTTTTGCTTTTGTTGCTTATGCTTTTGATATCATACCCACAAAATTGTTGCCAGGACCAATGTCAGGGAGTTTTTTCCATGTTCTCTTTTAGGAGTTTTATGGGTTTAGGCTTTAAGTCATTAATCTATTTCAAGTTCATTTTTGTGAGTAGTAAAAGGGTCCAGCTTCATTCTTCATGAATTTTCCCAGCACCATTTATTGAAGAGACTATCTTTTCCCATTTGATTGTTTTTGGCTCTTTTGTCAAATATTAGCTGACATATATGCATGGGTTTAATTCTGAGCTTTCAATTCTGTTCTGTTGGTCAATGTGTCTGTTTTTATGCCTATACCATACTGTTTTGATGATTAGCTTTGTAATATAGTTAGAAATCAGAACATGTGATGTCTCCAGCTTTCTTCTTCTCAGAATCACTGTGGCTACTTAGGTTCTTTTCAGCTTCCATAAAAATTTTAGGATTGTTTTTTCTATTTCTTTTTAAAATGCCACTGGAATTTTGATAGAAATTGCATTGGCTATGTACATGGCTTTGTAGTATGGACATTTTAACAATATTAGTTCTTCTAATCCATGAATATGGAATATCTTTCCATTTACCTGTTTGTGTCTTCAATTTTTCATCGTCTCATGGTTTTCATTACATATCTTTCACCTTGTTAGTTAAATTTATTCTTATGTATTTTATTGGTCTTGATGCTTTTGTGAATGTGATAGTTTTATTTCTTTTTAAATAATTTGTTAGTGTATAGAAATTCAAATAATTGTATATGTTGATTTTGCTTCCTGCAACTTTACTAAAGTCATTTATTAGTTCTAACAACTCTTCAGTGGAGTCTTTAACATTTTCTACATATAGAGATCATTTTATTTGTAGATAATTTCTACAGAGATCATTTTACTTCTTCCTTTCTGGTTTGGATTCCTCTTACTTCTTTTTTGTGCTGGTTGTTCTGGCTAGGACTTCCAGTACTATGTTGAGTAGAAGTGGTGAGAGTAGGAATCTTGTCTTTTTCCTGATCTCAGAGAAAATGTTTTCAACCTTCCAGTACTAAGTACATTAGCTCTAGGATTGTCTTATGTGGCCTTTATTATATTGGGGTATTCTTCTTCTCGATCTAAGTTGTTCAATTTTTATTACGGATTAATGTTGAATATAATCAAATGTTTTTTCTTCACCTATTGAGATTATTATATGATTTCTATCTTTTATTCTGTTAATGTGATATATCACATTTGTTGATTAGTATCTGCTGAACCATTCTTGCATCCCAAGGATGAATCTCACTTGATAAGATACTTTTAATATGCTATGGAACTTAGTTTTGTAGTATTTTGTAGAGAATTTTCACAACTATATCTACCAGGGATATTGGCCTATAATTTTCTTTTCTTGTAATGTCCTTATCAAGCTTTGGTAGCAGGGTAATGCTGGCCTTGTAAAATAAGTTTGAGAGTGTTACCCCTCTTCTATTTTTCTTTTCAAAGAGTTTGAAAAGGACTGGTGTTACTTCTTCTGTAAATTAGCTTCATAGATTTCACCAATGAAACTATCTGGTCCTGGGCTTTTCTGTGTTATGAGGTTTTTGATTACTGATTCAGTCTCCTTATTATTGATCTGCTCAGATATTCCATTTCTTTCTGACTCAGTCTTGGTAGGTTGCATGTTTCTAGGAATTTATCCATTTCTTCTAGGTTATACACCTTGTTGGTGTACAATTATTCATTGTAGTTTCTTATATTCCTTAGTATTTCTGTGGTATCAATTATAATGTCTCCTTTTTCATTTATAATTTTATTAACTTGGGTCCTCTCTCTTTTTTCTTGGCTAGTCTAGCTAAAGATTTGTCAATTTTGTTCATCTTTTCAAAGAACCAACTCTTAGTTTTGTTAATCTTTTGTATTGTTCTTCTATTCTCTATTTAGTTTATTTCCACTCTAATGTTTATTATTTCCATCCTCCTGATTACTTTGGGTCTAGTTTGCTCTTTTTCTAATTCTTAACCCACTGAGCCACCCAGGCGCCCACTCTTTTTCTAATTCTTGAGGAACTAGTTAGGTCATTCATTTAAGGTTTTCTTTTTTCTTGATGTATGTATGCATCTATCATTATAAACTCTTAGAACTGCTTTTGCTGCATATCCTACATTTTGGTATGCTGTGCTTTCATTTTCATTTACCTCAACATATTTTTTATTTCTTTTTTGTTTCTTTGACCCATTCATTGCTCAGAAGTGTTCTGTTTAATTTTCACTTGTGAATTTTCCAATTTTCTTTCTATTATTTATTTCTAGTTTCATAATATGGTGATCAAAAAAAAAGATAATGATTCAAATCTTTTTAAATACTTCTTTTGTGACCAAATATATGATCCATTCTAGAAAATGTTCCATGTGCATTTAAGAAAAATGTGTATTCTGCTGCTGTTAGATGAATGTTATTCAAATCACTGTTTCCTTTTTGAGTCTCTGTCTGGATGATCTACTCATTGTTGAGAGAGAGGTATTTAAGTCCCCCACTGTTATTGCATTGTTGTTTATTTCTCCTTTTAGTTCTGTTTGTATTTGCTCTGTGTATTTAGGGGCTTTGATGTTGGTTGCATAAATATTTACAATTGTTGTATCTTCTTGATGAATTGAAATCTTTATCATTTTTATAATGATCTTGTCTCTTTTGACCATTTTTAGCTTAAAGTCCTTTTGTCTAAGTAAAGCTATGCCTGCTGTCTTTGGATTATCATTTGCTTGAAGTATCGCTTTCCAGCCCTTCACTCTCCATCCACATGTGCCTTACAGTTAAGTGAATCTCTACTGAGCAGCATATCATTGGGTCTTTTTTTATCCATTCATTCTATGTCTTTATATTGAAGAATCCAATCCATTTATTTTAAAAGCAATTATTGATAAGCAAGGACTTACTATTGACATTTTGTTCACTTTTTTCTGACTCTTTGTAGATAGTCTTTCCTGCTTCTTCTCTTGCTGTCTTCCTTTGTTATTTGATGACTTTTTGTGGTAGTATATTTGACTCTTTTATCATAATCTTTTGTGTATCTAATCCAGATTTTCTTTCGTGGTGCCAAGAGATGCACACAAAATACCTTATAATATCCTATTTTAAGCTAATAGCAACTTTGGTAGCTTTACAGAAACCTTACACTTTAATTTCTTCCCCAATCTTATATTTTAGGTTATTGATGATATAATGTACATCTTTTCATATCATGTGTCCAGTAACATATTATTGTAGATATGGCTATTTTTAATACGGGTTTTTGAACTTTTAAACAAGAGTTGTAAGTAAATTATGCACCACCATTACAATATTAGAAAATCTGACTTTGACTATGTGTTTACCATTACCAGTGACTTTTACAGATCACTTGTTTTATTATGTTAATTAGCATCCTTTTATTTCAGTGCGAAGAATGCCCTTTGGCATTTCTTGTAAGTCATATCTAGTGGTGATAAACTTGCTCAGCTTTTGTTTCTCAGGGGAAGACTTTCTCTTCCCTTTATAAAGTGCATCTTTGCCAGGTATAGCATTCTTGGCTGACAGTCTTTTTTTCTTTCAATATTTTAAACCTATCATACCACTCTCTTCTAGACTGCAAAGTTTCTGTTCAGAACTCTGCTTACGGTATTATGGGGGTACCTATGTATGTGACAACTTATTTTTCCCACTTTCAATATTCTTTGTTCCAAATTTTGACAATTTAATTATAATATTTTAATGTAGCCCTTTATGGGTTCAACCTATTATGGGTTGTTTAAACCTCATGAATCTGGATGCCAATTTCTCTCCCCCAATTTGGGAAGTTTTCAGCCATTATTTCTTTAAAAAGGACTTTCTGGGGGTGTCTCGGTGGCTCAGTCAGTTAACCGTGTGACTCTTAATTTCAGCTCAGGTCATGATCTCAGGGTTGTTACATCAAGCCCTGCTTTGGGCTCCACACTCAGCAGAGTCTGCTTGTCCCTCTCTCTCTTCTCCTCCTCCAATTCACTCTCTTAAATAAAATCTTTAAAAAAAGAGAGAGAGAGAGAGAGAGAGATTTTCTGTCCCCTTCTCTGTCCATTCTCCTTATGGGATTTCCATTTTACTGTTTCTCTTGATGGTATCTCATAAGTCCCGTGGGCTTTCTTCACTCTTTTCAATTCTTTTTTCTTTTTGCTCCTCTGACTGAATAATTTCAAATACCCACCTTTAGTTCACGGTTTCTTTCTTCTGCTTAGCCTGCATAGTCAAGTATGCTGTTGAAGCTTTCTATTAAATTCTTCAGTTCAGTAATTGCATTCTAGTTCTAGGACTTCTGTTTAGGGTTTCTATGGTTTCTATATTTTTGTTGAACTTCTCATTTTGTTCATGCATTATTCTCCTAATTTTGTTTAACTTTTTGTTTGTCTGTTCTTATAGTTCACTGAATTTCTTCAAAGGATTATTCTGAATTCTTTATCAGACAGTTCATAGATCTCCATTTTTTAAGGGTCAGTTATGGAACTTTATTAGTTTCCCATGGTCATGTTTCCCTGATTCTTCATGATCCTTGATTCCCTGCATTAGTATCTACCCATTTGAATAGCAGTCTCTTCTTCAATACTTTACAGGTTCACTTCAGCAGAGAAAGACCTTCACTAATCAGCTCAGGTAGACTGGATGGGTCAGCTGGCACAATCTTTGAGCAAGTGGGCTTGCTCTCAGGATCTCTAGTTGAACGAGGCCATTGCTTATGCTCTGAGGATAGCGGGGGTAGAGGGAGGGTGCCACTGGCTGAGCTCCAGGATAAGCCTCCTGGATGAGCTACATGTCAAGCAGAGTTGTTGGATGGGCTCTCTCATGGAGTGGGGCTGTTGGCTGTGCTTCATAGTCAGATGTGGCCCCTAGCTGAGCTCTGCAATCATCTCTGGTCAGGCAAGGTCACAATGTTCCATGGTGGGCGATGCCACTGGTTGAACTCCATAGTCAGACAGGGCTATGGGCTGAGCTCTGCAATTGTTCCTGGTTGGATTGGATCTCAAGACTGTGCTTTCCAACTGGATGCTGCTGCTGACTGGCCTCTGAGTTAAGGTGGGACTGCAGGCTGAGCTTCAGGGTTGGACAGACCTGTTTGGTTCCTATGAATAGGTAAGGCCACAGGCCCTGAAATGGGGCAAGACTACAAGCTATGCTTCATGATTAGGTAGGCTGCTGGCAATGATCTATGGTCAGAAGGGGCCTCTAGCTCTGTTCTGCACTTTGGTGGAGGTAGATAGTGTACACTGAGGTCTGACATGATCACCAGCTGGGTTCCCTATTAGGCAATGCGATGGACTGGGTCCAGCAATTGGGTTGGGCTATAGGCTGGGCTCCACACTGGGCAATAACATAGGCTTGACTCCCTAAGGTCACTCTTTACACTCCCTGGTTATATGGGGTAGGGCCAAAGCTATACTTAATAGTTGGGCAAAACTGCTGACTTAGTTCCCTGCCTGTGCATGGCTGTAGGAGGAACTCTGTGGTTGCCTGGACTTCCTAATCAGGTGGGATTGGAAGTTATATTCAAGAATTGGGTGGGGATGGAAATTTGCTTCCCCGCCTGGGGTGAGGAGGCATAGAACAGACTCAACAGCTAGTAAAGCCTGTTAGCTAGGGACCCAAATCAAGCAAAACGGCCAACCAAGTTCCCTTCCAGACAGGGCCACTGGCTAGGATCTCTGCTTAAGCACCACTGCAAGCAGGAATGTGGTTTGCCAAGTTCGGAGCTTTGGTTCCTATAAGCCTTACCCTCTTCATCTCTATCTATCCCCAATGGTTGAGCCCCACAGATTCTCCCAGCCATCTCTGTGAGGCAAGACCCAAGTGAAGCAGGGGAAGCATCCCACAATGCTCAGAGGCTCAATGTTCATCTGGGACTCTGTATTTTTCCCCACTGGTAAAACCATGGGCCCTGGAGGGACCTCAGTGCCTCCAGGCATGGAGGGGTAATACAATCAGAGTGCAGTCACTCCTTCTACTCTCCTAATGATGTTCTTCTCAATCTCTTTGTGACATGGATATGCTTCAGCCTCATCCCAGAATTCTGTGATTTTCACAATGTCTTGTCTATGGATAGTTGCTAGTTGGGTCTTCTTATAAAAGGGGACTGAAGTGAAGAGTAGCCTATGTCACTGTATTGATTACGTCACTTTTTCAGTTGTGTTTAATTTAAATAAATGCTGTGGTGCTTTATATCTCATCGTTTCTTTTTTATTCAACCGTTTTTCTTTCCTGTGTGTGATACAGTATGTATAGTTAGAAAAACAGAAACCAAACTAGGCATTTCAGCAGAGGGAATTTAATGTAGAAAAGTGATGACAGAGATGTACTGAAAGAACAAAACAAGAATAGAAAAAAATAATAATAAAGACAATAGGCTGGGGAAGCAGAGGATAAATTAGGGGTTATCAAACCCTAGAAGTTCATGAATCTTATACTCTGACCTGTGAGGAAGGCTCTCAAACACACAGCAAAATCCAGGCCTAGAATAGTCGCTGGAAGCACAAAAGCTGAACAAAGATTCTGGACACTGAACAGTGCTGGGGACACACTGGAGTTCAGTCCTACGAGGAGACTGAAGGGACTTTGGTGAACATTCTGGCCATTCAGCTAAGGCCCTTTTATAAAGGAACAGTTGGGGCCAAGTTGAAATAGACCCCTTAATAAATCCTAAAACCAAGTCTCATACATGCTGGTAATTTAACTGCCTTCCAGAACAAAACTCAATACTCTTTCAATACCAGTAACATAATCTAAAGGATGATTCCAAAGTACCTTACTTGAAAAAGTGACAGAGGTAAAACCCGAACCTAAAGGAAATTTAATGGAGTGACCAACATCAAACCTACCAATGAGTGTGAACTAAAACTGTACCATTATACTATGGGCCAAGTGTTTCTAGGAATCAAAGATTTCCTAGGCACAAAAACATATCAAAGAGATTTTTTTTAAGATTTTATTTTTATTTATTTATTTGACAGAGAGAGAGAGAGAGAGGGAACACAAGCAGGGAGAATGGGAGAGGGAGAAGCAGGCTTCCTGCTGAGCAGAGAACCCAATGCAGGGCTCGATCCCAGGACCCTTGGATCATGACCTGAGCTGAGGGCAGACTCTTTATGACTAAGCTACTCAGGCGCCCCTCAAAGAGATTATAAATAGTTCCCCACTACAGTGTAGTATTAATAAATAAACCAAGCTATAAAATATAATAATAAAAAAGGCTTTCCCTATTTTCAAGACTCAACAAGACACAACTGGCTTGGGACGCCTGGGTGGCTCAGTTGGTTGGATGACTGCCTTCGGCTCAGGTCATGATCCTGGATTCCCGGGATCGAGTTCCGCATCGGGCTCCCAGCTCCATGGGGAGTCTGCTTCTCTCTCTGACCTTCTCCTCACTCATACTCTCTCTC